>NC_139237.1:45246199-45556199 GCF_977018435.1 Lepisma saccharinum
ATATCTTACGCACTTTATTATAAATAGTAATGTGCATAAGTCTTCTTTGGCACTGCCATACAAAGCCGTATGATCGCAACGCAATATAAACCTTGCTCTCCTGGACGTTCGGTGGAAATAAACAAACAAGTGGTAAACAAACACATTTTCATTATTTTTAGTACTTGCTAAGTCTTTCGGGGCGTCCGGACCCATACAAGACCTTAAATACGTCCTTGTTTATGTTGCATTAAGGTAGTGGTTCGATTAGCCTGCTAATTATAATCTTTTCGATTACTTCCCGTAAAAAAAATATACACTTTACATAGTACGCGAAGTATTTTTGCCTGACTTTCCAATAATTTAATAGCAGTGAATGAATTTTATTGCATAGACGTAACTCACAATGTTCATCGTTACAACATTCTTCCCAACCCAAAAACTGTAAAAAAAAAAAAAAAAAAACCCTGGAAATTAACATTCGTAATCATAGCTGCTAATGAAGTGTTCCGCTCTTCCTAACGTACATGGCTGCCTGCATGAGTTGCTTCATCCGCGACCGTTGGGGAGAGGCGGAGTCAGCTATATGTATATCATTGGCGTAACCATAGCAAGTCTAAGCAGTTTCGATAATCGCCACTTGCTTACGCTACAGCGCCTGAATAATGTAGTGTGGAAAACGACCCAAGAAATTGGTTCCCCCAGACGGATGAGAAACATAGATGGCAGTGCTATCAATGTCGGTGCTAATTTTCTTATGAAAGTAATGCGGTTTTGTTAGTTTTTAGAATATATTATGTACATTTGTTTGTCTTGAAAGGCAGTACGTGCATTGATGGAAACAGTTATATTTGTGGAGTGATTTGCAGTCACGAAATGGCATTAATTTGGAAAGAAAAGTAAAATAAAATTAATAAATAAATAGCATGCGTGCGTAACACAAGAAGAAACATCGCAATGTGATTCCGGACGTCAGGTGTTGGATTGTGTACTAAAGTGAGAATCATAGAACTTAAGACCTTCTGTAAACAAAAGCACGTGTACCCTAACAGTGTTGCAAACGTAAGAAAAAAATAATCCATATAGCCTACAAGGTGTAAAAACATTCCATTTGTCAACAGATGCGGAATAAGCAGCGTATCACTGAGTGATGACCTGTTGAAAGTTATTGAATGTATGTTTAAAAAAAAATTATTAAAAATGTACATCTTTCCTGGTGGCCGAGTTTCAGATTAATCACCGACGTTCCAGGCTCGAATCCCGGTGTAACGGGGAATTTGGACTCCGTAGAAAAATGACTGTACAGTCAATTTTCTACAGAGAAAAATGACTGCCCCTTTCAGTTCCCGTCAATTAAGCAGGGGGTAAAATATCCCCGTAGAAAAATGACTGCCTGTCAATTCCCACTTAAAAGAGGGGGTACAAATTCCCCGTAGAAAAGTGACTGCCCAATTAAATCCTGCTTATATTAGGAAGGGGTACAATTTCCCCGTAGAAAAGTGACTGCCCCCTTATATCCTGCTTATATTAGGAGGGGGTATAATTTCCCCGTAGAAAAGTGACTGCCCAATTAAATCCTGCTTATATTAGGAGGGGGTATAATTTCCCCGTAGAAAAGTGACTGCCCGTTAAAATCCTGCTTATATTAGGAGGGGGTATAATTTCCCCGTAGAAAAGTGACTGCCCTATTAAATCCTGCTAATATGAGAAGGGGGTACAATTTCCCCGTCGAAAAGTGACTGCCACCTTATATCCAACTTATATTAGGAGGGGGTACAAATTCCCCGTAGAAAAGTGACTGCCCCCTTAAACCCTGCTTATATTAGCAGGGTGTACAATTTCCCAGTAGAAAAGTGACTGCCCCTTTAAATCCTGCTTATATTAGGAGGGGGTATAATTTCCCCGTAGAAAAGTGACTGCCCCTTTAAATCTTGCTAATATGAGAAGGGGGTACAATTTCCCCGTAGAAAAGTGACTACCCTATTAAATCCTGCTAATATGAGAAGGGGGTACAATTTCCCCGTAGAAAAGTGACTGCCCCCTTATATCCTGCTTATATTAGGAGGGGGTAGAAATTCCCCGTAGAAAAGTGACTGCCCCTTTAAATCCTGCTTATATTAGGAGGGGGTATAATTTCCCCGTAGAAAAGTGACTGCCCGTTAAAATCCTGCTTATATTAGGAGGGGGTATAATTTCCCCGTAGAAAAGTGACTGCCCTATTAAATCCTGCTAATATTAGTAGGGGGTACAATTTCCCAGTAGAAAAGTGACTGCCCTATTAAATCCTGCTTATATTAGGAGGGTGTACAAATTCCCCGTAGAAAAGTGACTGCCCCCTTAAACCATGCTTATATTAGGAGGGGGAACAATTTCCCCATAGAAAAGTGACTGCCCCCTTAAATCCTTCTTATATTCGGAGGGGGTATAATTTCCCCGTAGAAAAGTGACTGCCCGTTAAAATCCTGCTTATATTAGGAGGGGGTATAATTTCCCCGCAGAAAAGTGACTGCAATATTAAATCCCGCTAATATGAGAAGGGGGTACAACTTCCCCGTAGAAAAGTGACTGCCCCCTTATATCCAGCTTATATTAGGAGGGGGTACAAATTCCCCGTAGAAAAGTGACTGCCCCCTTAAACCCTGCTTATATTAGGAGGGGGTACAATTTCCCCATAGAAAATTGACTGCCCCTTTAAATCCTTCTTATATTAGAAGGGGGTATAATTTCCCCGTAGAAAAGTGACTGCCATTTTAAATCCTGCTAATATGAGAAGGGGGTACAATTTCCCCGTAGAAAGTGACTGCCCCCTTTTATCTTTAATATATATGGAGGGTGTACAAATTCCCCGTAGAAAAGTGACTGCCCCGTTAAATCCTGCTTATATTAGGAGGGGGTATAATTTCCCCGTAGAAAAGTGACTGCCCCTTTAAATCCTGTTTATATTAGGAGGGGGTATAATTTCCCCGTAGAAAAGTGACTGCCCTATTAAATCCTCCTAATATGAGAAGGGGGTACAATTTCCCCGTAGAAAAGTGACTGCCCTATTAAATCCTGCTTATATTAGGAGGAGGTACAATTTCCCCGTAGAAAAGTGACTGCCCCCTTATATCCTGCTTATATTAGGAGGGGGTACATATTCCCCGTAGAAAAGTGACTGCCCCCTTAAATCCTGCTTATATTAGGAGGGGGTATAATTTCAGCGTAGAAAAGTGACTGCCCCTTTAAATCCTGCTTATATTAGGAGGGGGTATAATTTCCCCGTAGAAAAGTGACTGCCTTATTAAATCCTGCTAATATGAGAAGGGGGTACAATTTCCCCGTAGAAAAGTGACTGCCCTTTTAATTCCTGCTAATATGAGAAGGGGGTACAATTTCCCCGTAGAAAGTGACTGCCCCCTTTTATCTTTAATATATATGGAGGGTGTACAAATTCCCCGTAGAAAAGTGACTGCCCCCTTATATCTGCTTATATTAGGAGGGGGTATAATTTCCCCGTAGAAAAGTGACTGACCCTTTAAATCCTGTTTATATTAGGAGGGGGTATAATTTCCCCGTAGAAAAGTGACTGCCCCCTTAAATCCTCCTAATATGAGAAGGGGGTACAATTTCCCCGTAGAAAAGTGACTGCCCTATTAAATCCTGCTTATATTAGGAGGGGGTACAATTTCCCCGTAGAAAAGTGACTGCCCCCTTATATCCTGCTTATATTAGGAGGGGGTACAATTTCCCCGTAGAAAAGTGACTGCCCTATTAAATCCTGCTAATATTAGAAGGGGGTACAATTTCCCCGTAGAAAAGTGACTGCCCCCTTATATCCTGCTTATATTAGGAGGGGGTACAAATTCCCCGTTGAAATGTGACTGCCTCCTTAAATCCTGCTTATATTAGGAGGGTGTACAATTTCCCCGTAGAAAAGTGACTGCCCCCTTAAATCCTGCTTACATTAGGAGGGGGTATAATTTCCCCGTAGAAAAGCGACTGCCCTATTATATCCTGCTAATATTAGAAGGGGGTACAATTTCCCCGTAGAAAAGTGACTGCCCCCTTATATCCTGCTTATATTAGGAGGGGGTACAAATTCCCCGTAGAAAAGTGACTACCCCCTTTATTCCTGCTTATATTAGGAGGGGTATAATTTCCCCGTAGAAAAGTGACTGCCCCCTTAAATCCTGTTTATATTAGGAGGGTGTATAATTTCCCCGTAGAAAAGTGACTGCCCTATTAAATCCTTCTAATATGAGAGGGGGGTACAATTTCCCCGTAGAAAAGTGACTGCCCTATTAAATCCTGCTAATATGAGAACGGGGTACAATTTCCCCGTAGAAAAGTGACTGCCCCCTTATATCCTGCTTATATTAGGAGGGGGTACAAATTCCCCGTAGAAAAGTTGCTGCCCCTTTAAATACTGCTTATATTAGAAGGGGGTACAATTTCCCCGTAGAAAAGTGACTGACCCTTTATATCCTGCATATATTAGGAGGGGGTACAATTTCCCCGTAGAAAAGTGACTGCCCTATTAAATCCTGCTAATATTAGAAGGGGGTACAATTTCCCCGTAGAAATGTGACTGCCCCCTTATATCCTGCTTATATTAGGAGGGGGTACAATTTCCCCGTATAAAAGCGACTGCCCTATTAAATCCTGCTAATATTAGAAGAGTGTACAATTTCCCCGTAGAAAAGTGACTGCCCCCTTATATCCTGCTTATATTAGGAGGGGGTACAAATTCCCCGTAGAAAAGTGACTACCCCCTTTATTCCTGCTTATATTAGGAGGGGGTACAAATTCCCCGTTGAAAAGTGACTGCCTCCTTAAATCCTGCTTATATTAGGAGGGGGTACAATTTCCCCGTAGAAAAGTGACTGCCCCCTTAAATCCTGCTTACATTAGGAGGGGGTATAAATTCCCCGTAGAAAAACGACTGCCCTATTAAATCCTGCTAATATTAGAAGGGGGTACTATTTCCCCGTAGAAAAGTGACTGCCCCCTTATATCCTGCTTATATTAGGAGGGGGTACAAATTCCCCGTAGAAAAGTGACTACCCCCTTTATTCCTGCTTATATTAGGAGGGGTATAATTTCCCCGTAGAAAAGTGACTGCCCCCTTTAATCCTGTTTATATTAGGAGGGTGTATAATTTCCCCGTAGAAAAGTGACTGCCCTATTAAATCCTGCTAATATGAGAGGGGGGTACAATTTCCCCGTAGAAAAGTGACTGCCCTATTAAATCCTGCTAATATGAGAACGGGGTACAATTTCCCCGTAGAAAAGTGACTGCCCCTTATATCCTGCTTATATTAGGAGGGGGTACAAATTCCCCGTAGAAAAGTGACTGCCACCTTAAATCCTGCTTATATTAGGAAGGTGTACATATTCCCCGTAGAAAAGTGACTGCCCCCTTAAATCCTACTTATATTAGGAGGGGGTATAAATTCCCCGTAGAAAATTGACTGCCCCTTTAAATCCTGCTTATATTAGGAGGCGGTATAATTTCCCCCTAGAAAAGTGACTGCCCCCTTATATCCTGCTTATATTATGAGGGGGTACAAATTCCCCGTAGAAAAGTGGCTGCCCCCTTAAATACTGCTTATATTAGGAGGGGGTACAATTTCCCCGTAGAAAAGTGACTGCCCCTTTATATCCTGCTTATATTAGGAGGGGGTACAATTTCCCCGTAGAAAAGTGACTGCCCTATTAAATCCTGCTAATATTAGAAGGGGGTACAATTTCCCCGTAGAAATGAGACTGCCCCCTTATATCCTGCTTATATTAGGAGGGGGTACAAATTCCCCGTAGAAAAGTGACTGCCCCCTTAAATCCTGCTTATATTAGGAGGGGGTACAATTTCCCCGTAGAAAAGTGACTGCCCAATTAAATCCTTCTTACATTAGGAGGGGGTATAATTTCCCCGTAGAAAAGTGACTGCCCTATTAAATCCTGCTAATATTAGTAGGGGGTACAATTTCCCAGTAGAAAAGTGACTGCCCTATTAAATCCTGCTTATATTAGGAGGGTGTACAAATTCCCCGTAGAAAACTGACTGCCCCATTTATTCCTGCTTATATTAGGAGCGGGGTATAATTTCCCCGTAGAAAAGTGACTGCCCCTTTAAATCCTGCTTATATTAGGAGGGTGTATAATTTCCCCGTTGAAAAGTGACTGCCCTATTAAATCCTGCTAATATGAGAAGGGGGTACAATTTCCCCGTAGAAAGTGACTGCCCCCTTATATCCTGCTTATATTAGGAGGGGGTACAAATTCCCCGTAGAAAAGTGACTGCCCCCTTAAATCCTGCTTATATTAGGAGGGGTATAATTTCCCCGTAGAAAAGTGACTGCCCTTTAAAATCCTGCTTATATTAGGAGGGGGTATAATTTCCCCGTAGAAAAGTGACTGCCCCCTTAAATCCTGCTTATATTAGGAGGGGGTATAATTTCCCCGTAGAAAAGTGACTGCCCCCTTAAATCCTGCTTATATTAGGAGGGGGGTACAATTTCCCCGTAGAAAAGTGACTGCCCCCTTAAATCCTGCTTATATTAGGAGGGGGTATAATTTCCCCGTAGAAAAGTGACTGCCCCATTAAATCCTGCTAATATTAGAAGGGGGTACAATTTCCCCGTAGAAAAGTGACTGCCCCTTTTATCTTTAATATATATGGAGGGGGTACAAATTTCCCCCTAGAAAAGTTACTGTTCTAATAATTAGTTCTTACATGAGAAATTGCATACAAAATGCTACGGAGAAAAGTTGCTGCTTACTTATTTTACTTCACAAACAGTAGGGAAATTAGATGTACTATATTGTCGTATAAAGCCTTTATAACTCTGGTATCTGGCTCATCATTGACTTAATTATTACGTACAACTTTCTCATTTGAATGTTCATCAAAACATTTTAATGAGTCTACCATTTGAATAGGGTGATAAAGGTGTCCTGGGTTCAATACCCAGTGGAGGCACATAGTAATTCGGATCCAACTTTAAACTGTGGGTCCATTTTTGATTAGACTTAGTGTGCATAAATTAAAACGCTAACTCAATCAATCCATCAATCAAGACATTTGAATTGCATTTTCTTGAAACATTTTGGACAACAAATTTGTACACAATGTGTGCGTGTACTGTCACAAATAAATAGGTTTCTCATCATAAAAATACTTCTTATATAATCTATGCATAACTAACAAAAAGTAAAACACTTTGTCCCTTGTGGTAATTATATTTATTTGAAAAGCACGACGAGAGCCCGTAGAAGCGATATTTTAACATGGAAATATTTTATAATTTGTAAAATATAATTGAAAGTGGTTGCTTCCACATATCCGTAGTAACTCTCGAATTTAAAAATTACATTGATGCATTTTATGATAGAACCTTTTATCAATTTTTAAAATAATCGAATACACACGTTATTCGTGTTATGAGGTTGATAAATCATAATTTTGTTACACAGAAACATATATTACATATAAACATACTTACACACACCAACATATTTATGTACACACTAATCATATTTTCATAGGAACAAATAACAAGATACATCTACACACAGTCTGTAGTTTCAATTGTAACATTTTGATCAGAATCAATACGATTCAGAAACACCAGGAGTACACAAGTCAAATAAAACAATTGTTTTAACTTCAAAAAGATTGAACAAAAAAATAATATACAATGCATATAGCATTTGAATTATGATTTATCACTTTTCACTAAATATGTATTTCAATAATGCTGTAGTGCATTTTAATATAATATGTGATGTATTTCAATTTATACGTACAAAAACTTTATCAAATACAGACATTTATAATTTCGTTGTGGTTTGCAACTAACCTATTACATATTATTCACCATGTTTAACACATGAAGGAGTCAGTGGATGATATTCTTAAGCCACATGTTTGATTTTTATGTTGTTGTTGTTGAACATACCATCATGCACAATAAGCAACCCACTGTCCAAAAATTGCGAGACATTGTCATTTTTCTTTTCGAATGGCAGTATAATATGTACATCTCTGAAGTTTTTGGCTCTCCAACCAGGTGGTCATCTGTGTAGTGATATAGTCATAAGCCACACTTTCCCGCTACGTAGGCTGTACATGCACCGTTAGAAAACATGGATTTTGGAGACAATAATGAAGGAAGTGACGAGTCACATCTTTTTGATAGTAATAGTGGAAATTTCTGGCACCCGTCAGCTAGCAGTTCAGTGTGGAACTCATCCTTCTGTACGTGTAATTATGAAATAGAGTTGTGGTTATGTTCGCTGTGGCTTGTTACTATCCGTTGAAAGTTTATATGCTGCATAAAACATTGATTACTACAATCCTCTGATCACATTAACTAAATATAAAGTATATTTTCTTTCAAGCTAGTAAATATCTATGTCAAACGTGATTAATTAAGGCAGACGTCCCATTAACTTGAGCCGACCAGCTGAAGCATTGCCACAAAAATCCACACTTTCAAGGAAAAGGCAGCTGAATCGCCCACGATAGAACAGAGAGAAAGCAAAATGGAGACGTAATAGCGGATGCCAATAAGTACCCGATAAAACAAAGAGTACGGGACATGCTGTTAGTTTAAGACATTCCTTCGCTTGTTCCAAGAAATGTACGACAAAATGCTGAGAGAGTATGTAATATCTGCATTCATCTTGAGACCTGGGTGATTTTAATGAACAGAATGGTAAGCTTATGGCTGCCTGGAAATGATGCCAAAGAAAAGCAAGTGTCACAGAAAGATGGAGAACAAACAATCAATAAGATCAGTAAACTTTTCGTATTATCTACAAGTTCATGACCTTAAACTTTTCAATCCGTAAAGAGGTTATTTTGACTGTCCATGATTTGCAGAACTATGCGCAAGAGATAAATTTTCAACACCCAATGAAGGAAACTTTAACAATACCAAAACAGGAAGAGAGGGATATACTTGTTAATCATGGAAATAAATTCCCCGAAAAAGCTGTACATGATTTATTAATGCCATCTCAAAATACACGTGTAATTCAGAACTGTCCCCAGAGGAAATACCTGAAAAAAGAGCAAGGAATTACATTGAAAAGGCTGACTTTGGGCTAAAGTGAATCATGGATTTAACCACTTCGCCAAAGGAAAATCCACACCATAGCAATAGATATGCAGAACGCATTTCCAAATCCAAAATCAAGTGCTCATTCTGCATTTTACGAAAGAACACTTTGGACATACAACTACGGCATACATGACTGTGGATTGACTGTCGTAGAACTGCCTTGAAAGAAGTTTGCAACAAGCTAGTTCCATGTGTAATGTTTGTAAGTTACTTGTATACATCGTGCATCATTCTACACATGATACATAAACAACTTGTAAAGAATGCATGGTACCAACATGCTCATCTTTCGAGAAAATTAATGTAGCCCTTACTGTTCCTCCCTATCATATCGCACAGCTTTTCTGTAGAATATAGTCATAAGCCAAATTCGAGGTTTTCTCCAAGTTATTAGGTTAGAAACTACAGGAAGACATGGGCATTCAGGTTTACTGATTTTATGCATCATTAATAACATATTAAGGTTTACATTCACCTCAATCCCGTGTCCATAAATTACGATGCTGATTTAGCATTAAAATCACCCAGGTCTCAAGATGAATGCAGATATTACATACTCTCTCAGCATTTTGTCGTACATTTCTTGGAACAAGCGAAGGAATGTCTTAAACTAACAGCATGTCCCGTACTCTTTGTTTTATCGGGTACTTATTGGCATCCGCTATTACGTCTCCATTTTGCTTTCTCTCTGTTCTATCGTGGGCGATTCAGCTGCCTTTTCCTTGAAAGTGTGGATTTTTGTGGCAATGCTTCAGCTGGTCGGCTCAAGTTAATGGGACGTCTGCCTTAATTAATCACGTTTGACATAGATATTTACTAGCTTGAAAGAAAATATACTTTATATTTAGTTAATGTGATCAGAGGATTGTAGTAATCAATGTTTTATGCAGCATATAAACTTTCAACGGATAGTCACAAGCCACAGCGAACATAACCACAACTCTATTTCATAATTACACGTACAGAAGGATGAGTTCCACACTGAACTGCTAGCTGACGGGTGCCAGAAATTTCCACTATTACTATCAAAAAGATGTGACTCGTCACTTCCTTCATTATTGTCTCCAAAATCCATGTTTTCTAACGGTGCATGTACAGCCTACGTAGCGGGAAAGTGTGGCTTATGACTATATCACTACACAGATGACCACCTGGTTGGAGAGCCAAAAACTTCAGAGATGTACATATTATACTGCCATTCGAAAAGAAAAATGACAATGTCTCGCACTTTTTGGACAGTGGGTTGCTTATTGTGCATGATGGTATGTTCAACAACAACAACATAAAAATCAAACATGTGGCTTAAGAATATCATCCACTGACTCCTTCATGTGTTAAACATGGTGAATAATATGTAATAGATTAGTTGCAAACCACAACGAAATTATAAATGTCTGTATTTGATAAAGTTTTTGTACGTATAAATTGAAATACATCACATATTATATTAAAATGCACTACAGCATTATTGAAATACATATTTAGTGAAAAGTGATAAATCATAATTCAAATGCTATATGCATTGTATATTATTTTTTTGTTCAATTTTTTTGAAGTTAAAACAATTGTTTTATTTGACTTGTGTACTCCTGGTGTTTCTGAATCGTATTGATTCTGATCAAAATGTTACAATTAAAACTATAGTCTGTGTGTAGATGTATCTTGTTATTTGTTCCTATGAAAATATGATTAGTGTGTACATAAATATGTTGGTGTGTGTAAGTATGTTTATATGTAATATATGTTTCTGTGTAACAAAATTATGATTTATCAACCTCATAACACGAATAACGTGTGTATTCGATTATTTTAAAAATTGATAAAAGGTTCTATCATAAAATGCATCAATGTAATTTATAAATTCGAGAGTTACTACGGATATGTGGAAGCAACCACTTTCAATTATATTTTACAAATTATAAAATATTTCCATGTTAAAATATCGCTTCTACGGGCTCTCGTCGTGCTTTTCAAATAAATATAATTACCACAAGGGACAAAGTGTTTTACTTTTTGTTAGTTATGCATAGATTATATAAGAAGTATTTTTATGATGAGAAACCTATTTATTTGTGACAGTACACACACACATTGTGTACAAATTTGTTGTCCAAAATGTTTCAAGAAAATGCAATTCAAATGTCTTGATTGATGGATTGATTGAGTTAGCTTTTTAATTTATGCACACAAAGTCTAATCAAAAATGGACCCACAGTTTAAAGTTGGATCCGAATTACTATGTGCCTCCACCGGGTATTGAACCCAGGACACCTTTATCACCCTATTCAAATGGTAGACTCATTAAAATGTTTTGATGAACATTCAAATGAGAAAGTTGTACGTAATAATTAAGTCAATGATGAGCCAGATACCAGAGTTATAAAGGCTTTATACGACAATATAGTACATCTAATTTCCCTACTGTTTGTGAAGTAAAATAAGTAAGCAGCAACTTTTCTCCGTAGCATTTTGTATGCAACTTCTCATGTAAGAACTAATTATTAGAACAGTAACTTTTCTAGGGGGAAATTTGTACCCCCTCCATATATATTAAAGATAAAAGGAGCAGTCACTTTTCTACGGGGAAATTGTACCCCCTTCTAATATTAGCAGGAATTAATGGGGCAGTCACTTTTCTACGGGGAAATTATACCCCCTCCTAATATAAGCAGGATTTAAGGGAGCAGTCACTTTTCTACGGGGATATTGTACCCCCTGATAATATAAGCAGGATTTAAGGGGGCAGTCACTTTTCTACGGGGAAATTATACCCCCTCCTAATATAAGCAGGATTTAAGGGGGCAGTCACTTTTCTACGGGGAAATTATACACCCTCCTAATATTAGCGAGATTTAAAGGGGCAGTCACTTTTCTACGGGGAAATTATACCCCCTCCTAATATAAGCATGATTTAAAGGGGCAGTCACTTTGCAACGGGGAAATTATACCCCCTCCTAATATAAGCAGGATTTAAGGGGGCAGTCACTTTTCTACGGGGAAATTATACCCCCTACTAATATAAGCAGGATTTAAGGGGGCAGTCACTTTTCTACGGGGAAATTATACCTCCTCCTAATATAAGCAGGATTTAAAGGGGCAGTCACTTTTCTACGGGGAAATTGTACCCCCTACAAATATTAGCAGGATTTAATAGGGCAGTCACTTTTCTACAGGGAAATTATACCCCCTACTAATATAAGCAGGATTTAAAGGGCAGTCACTTTTCTACAGGGAAATTATACCTCCTCCTAATATAAGCAGGATTTAAGGGGGCAGTCACTTTTCTACGGGGGATTTGTACCTCCTCCTAATATAAGCAGGATATAAGGGGGCAGTCACTTTTCTACGGGGAAATTATACCCCCTCCTAATATAAGCAGGATTTAATAGAGCAGTCACTTTTCTACGGGGAAATTGTACCCCCTTCTCATATTAGCAGGATTTAATAGGGCAGTCACTTTTCTACGGGGAAATTGTACCACCTTCTCATATTAGCAGGATTTAATAGGGCAGTCACTTTTCTACGTGGAAATTATACCCCCTCCTAATATAAGCAGGATATAAGGGGGCAGTCACTTTTCTACGGGGAAATTATACCCCCTCCTAATATAAGCAGGATATAAGGGGGCAGTCACTTTTCTACGGAGAAATTATACCCCCTCCTAATATAAGCAGGATTTAAAGGGGCAGTCAGTTTTCTACGGGGAAATTGTACCCCCTTCTCATATTAGCAGGATATAATAGGGCAGTCACTTTTCTACGGGGAAATTATACCCCCTCCTAATATAAGCAGGATTTAAAGGGGCAGTCACTTTTCTACGGGGAAATTATACCCCCTCCTAATATAAGAAGGATTTAAGGGGCAGTCACTTCTCTACGGGGAATTTGTTCCCCCTCCTAATACAAGCAGGATATAAGGGGGCAGTCACTTTACTACGAGGAAATTGTACCCCCTCCTAATATAAGCAGGATTTAATAGGGCAGTCACTTATCTACGGGGAAATTGTACCCCCTTCTCATATTAGCAGGATTTAATAGGGCAGTCACTTTTCTACGGGGAAATTATACCCCCTCTTAATATAAGCAGGATTTAAAGGGCAGTCACTTTTCTACGGGGAAATTATACCCCCTCCTAATATAAGCAGAATTTAAGGGGGCAGTCACTTTTCTACGGGGAAATTATACCCCCTCCTAATATAAGCAGGATTTAAGGGGACAGTCACTTTCCTACGGGGAATTTGTACCACCTCCTTATATAAGCAGGATATAAGGCGCAGTCACTTTTGTACGGGGAAATTGTACCCCCTTCTCATATTAGTAGGATTTAATAGGGCAGTCACTTTTCTACGGGGAAATTATACCCCCTACTAATGTAAGCAGGATTTAAGGGGGCAGTCACTTTTCTACGGGGAAATTTTACCCCCTCCTAATATAAGCAGGATTTAAGGGGGCAGTCACTTTTATACGGGGAATTTGTACCCCCTCCTAATATAAGCAGGATATAAGTGGGCAGTCACTTTTCTACGTGGAAATTGTACCCCCTTCTAATGTTAGCAGGATTTAATAGGGCAGTCACTTTTCTACGGGGAAATTGTACCCCCTCCTAATATAAGCAGGATATAAGGGGGCAGTCACTTTTCTACGGGGAAATTATACCACCTCCTAATATAAGCAGGATTTAATAGGGCAGTCACTTTTCTACGGGGAAATTGTACCCCCTTCTCATATTAGCAGGATTTAAAAGGGCAGTCACTTTTCTACGGGGAAATTATACCCCCTCCTAATATAAGCAGGATTTAAAGGGGCAGTCACTTTTCTTCGGGGAAATTATACCCCCTCCTAATATAAGCAGGAATAAAGGGGGCAGTCACTTTTCTACGGGGAATTTGTACCCCCTCCTAATATAAGCAGAATTTTAACGGGCTGTCACTTTTCTACGGGGAAATTGTACCCCCTTCTAATATTAGCAGGATTTAATAGGGCAGTCACTTTTCTACGGGGAAATTATACCCCCTCCTAATGTAAGCAGGATTTAAGCGGGCAGTCACTTTTCTACGGGGAAATTTTACCCCCTCCTAATATAAGCAGGATTTAAGGGGGCAGTCACTTTTCTACGGGGAATTTGTACCCCCTCCTAATATAAGCAGGATTTAAGGGGGCAGTCACTTTTCTAATTTACAATAATATACAAGCGAAGGAATGTCTTAAACTAACAGCATGTCCCGTACTCTTTGTTTTATCGGGTACTTATTGGCATCCGCTATTACGTCTCCATTTTGCTTTCTCTCTGTTCTATCGTGGGCGATTCAGCTGCCTTTTCCTTGAAAGTGTGGATTTTTGTGGCAATGCTTCAGCTGGTCGGCTCAAGTTAATGGGACGTCTGCCTTAATTAATCACGTTTGACATAGATATTTACTAGCTTGAAAGAAAATATACTTTATATTTAGTTAATGTGATCAGAGGATTGTAGTAATCAATGTTTTATGCAGCATATAAACTTTCAACGGATAGTCACAAGCCACAGCGAACATAACCACAACTCTATTTCATAATTACACGTACAGAAGGATGAGTTCCACACTGAACTGCTAGCTGACGGGTGCCAGAAATTTCCACTATTACTATCAAAAAGATGTGACTCGTCACTTCCTTCATTATTGTCTCCAAAATCCATGTTTTCTAACGGTGCATGTACAGCCTACGTAGCGGGAAAGTGTGGCTTATGACTATATCACTACACAGATGACCACCTGGTTGGAGAGCCAAAAACTTCAGAGATGTACATATTATACTGCCATTCGAAAAGAAAAATGACAATGTCTCGCACTTTTTGGACAGTGGGTTGCTTATTGTGCATGATGGTATGTTCAACAACAACAACATAAAAATCAAACATGTGGCTTAAGAATATCATCCACTGACTCCTTCATGTGTTAAACATGGTGAATAATATGTAATAGGTTAGTTGCAAACCACAACGAAATTATAAATGTCTGTATTTGATAAAGTTTTTGTACGTATAAATTGAAATACATCACATATTATATTAAAATGCACTACAGCATTATTGAAATACATATTTAGTGAAAAGTGATAAATCATAATTCAAATGCTATATGCATTGTATATTATTTTTTTGTTCAATTTTTTTGAAGTTAAAACAATTGTTTTATTTGACTTGTGTACTCCTGGTGTTTCTGAATCGTATTGATTCTGATCAAAATGTTACAATTAAAACTATAGTCTGTGTGTAGATGTATCTTGTTATTTGTTCCTATGAAAATATGATTAGTGTGTACATAAATATGTTGGTGTGTGTAAGTATGTTTATATGTAATATATGTTTCTGTGTAACAAAATTATGATTTATCAACCTCATAACACGAATAACGTGTGTATTCGATTATTTTAAAAATTGATAAAAGGTTCTATCATAAAATGCATCAATGTAATTTATAAATTCGAGAGTTACTACGGATATGTGGAAGCAACCACTTTCAATTATATTTTACAAATTATAAAATATTTCCATGTTAAAATATCGCTTCTACGGGCTCTCGTCGTGCTTTTCAAATAAATATAATTACCACAAGGGACAAAGTGTTTTACTTTTTGTTAGTTATGCATAGATTATATAAGAAGTATTTTTATGATGAGAAACCTATTTATTTGTGACAGTACACACACACATTGTGTACAAATTTGTTGTCCAAAATGTTTCAAGAAAATGCAATTCAAATGTCTTGATTGATGGATTGATTGAGTTAGCTTTTTAATTTATGCACACAAAGTCTAATCAAAAATGGACCCACAGTTTAAAGTTGGATCCGAATTACTATGTGCCTCCACCGGGTATTGAACCCAGGACACCTTTATCACCCTATTCAAATGGTAGACTCATTAAAATGTTTTGATGAACATTCAAATGAGAAAGTTGTACGTAATAATTAAGTCAATGATGAGCCAGATACCAGAGTTATAAAGGCTTTATACGACAATATAGTACATCTAATTTCCCTACTGTTTGTGAAGTAAAATAAGTAAGCAGCAACTTTTCTCCGTAGCATTTTGTATGCAACTTCTCATGTAAGAACTAATTATTAGAACAGTAACTTTTCTAGGGGGAAATTTGTACCCCCTCCATATATATTAAAGATAAAAGGAGCAGTCACTTTTCTACGGGGAAATTGTACCCCCTTCTAATATTAGCAGGAATTAATGGGGCAGTCACTTTTCTACGGGGAAATTATACCCCCTCCTAATATAAGCAGGATTTAAGGGAGCAGTCACTTTTCTACGGGGATATTGTACCCCCTGATAATATAAGCAGGATTTAAGGGGGCAGTCACTTTTCTACGGGGAAATTATACCCCCTCCTAATATAAGCAGGATTTAAGGGGGCAGTCACTTTTCTACGGGGAAATTATACACCCTCCTAATATTAGCGAGATTTAAAGGGGCAGTCACTTTTCTACGGGGAAATTATACCCCCTCCTAATATAAGCATGATTTAAAGGGGCAGTCACTTTGCAACGGGGAAATTATACCCCCTCCTAATATAAGCAGGATTTAAGGGGGCAGTCACTTTTCTACGGGGAAATTATACCCCCTACTAATATAAGCAGGATTTAAGGGGGCAGTCACTTTTCTACGGGGAAATTATACCTCCTCCTAATATAAGCAGGATTTAAAGGGGCAGTCACTTTTCTACGGGGAAATTGTACCCCCTACAAATATTAGCAGGATTTAATAGGGCAGTCACTTTTCTACAGGGAAATTATACCCCCTACTAATATAAGCAGGATTTAAAGGGCAGTCACTTTTCTACAGGGAAATTATACCTCCTCCTAATATAAGCAGGATTTAAGGGGGCAGTCACTTTTCTACGGGGGATTTGTACCTCCTCCTAATATAAGCAGGATATAAGGGGGCAGTCACTTTTCTACGGGGAAATTATACCCCCTCCTAATATAAGCAGGATTTAATAGAGCAGTCACTTTTCTACGGGGAAATTGTACCCCCTTCTCATATTAGCAGGATTTAATAGGGCAGTCACTTTTCTACGGGGAAATTGTACCACCTTCTCATATTAGCAGGATTTAATAGGGCAGTCACTTTTCTACGTGGAAATTATACCCCCTCCTAATATAAGCAGGATATAAGGGGGCAGTCACTTTTCTACGGGGAAATTATACCCCCTCCTAATATAAGCAGGATATAAGGGGGCAGTCACTTTTCTACGGAGAAATTATACCCCCTCCTAATATAAGCAGGATTTAAAGGGGCAGTCAGTTTTCTACGGGGAAATTGTACCCCTTCTCATATTAGCAGGATATAATAGGGCAGTCACTTTTCTACGGGGAAATTATACCCCCTCCTAATATAAGCAGGATTTAAAGGGGCAGTCACTTTTCTACGGGGAAATTATACCCCCTCCTAATATAAGAAGGATTTAAGGGGCAGTCACTTCTCTACGGGGAATTTGTTCCCCCTCCTAATACAAGCAGGATATAAGGGGGCAGTCACTTTACTACGAGGAAATTGTACCCCCTCCTAATATAAGCAGGATTTAATAGGGCAGTCACTTATCTACGGGGAAATTGTACCCCCTTCTCATATTAGCAGGATTTAATAGGGCAGTCACTTTTCTACGGGGAAATTATACCCCCTCTTAATATAAGCAGGATTTAAAGGGCAGTCACTTTTCTACGGGGAAATTATACCCCCTCCTAATATAAGCAGAATTTAAGGGGGCAGTCACTTTTCTACGGGGAAATTATACCCCCTCCTAATATAAGCAGGATTTAAGGGGACAGTCACTTTCCTACGGGGAATTTGTACCACCTCCTTATATAAGCAGGATATAAGGCGCAGTCACTTTTGTACGGGGAAATTGTACCCCCTTCTCATATTAGTAGGATTTAATAGGGCAGTCACTTTTCTACGGGGAAATTATACCCCCTACTAATGTAAGCAGGATTTAAGGGGGCAGTCACTTTTCTACGGGGAAATTTTACCCCCTCCTAATATAAGCAGGATTTAAGGGGGCAGTCACTTTTATACGGGGAATTTGTACCCCCTCCTAATATAAGCAGGATATAAGTGGGCAGTCACTTTTCTACGTGGAAATTGTACCCCCTTCTAATGTTAGCAGGATTTAATAGGGCAGTCACTTTTCTACGGGGAAATTGTACCCCCTCCTAATATAAGCAGGATATAAGGGGGCAGTCACTTTTCTACGGGGAAATTATACCACCTCCTAATATAAGCAGGATTTAATAGGGCAGTCACTTTTCTACGGGGAAATTGTACCCCCTTCTCATATTAGCAGGATTTAAAAGGGCAGTCACTTTTCTACGGGGAAATTATACCCCCTCCTAATATAAGCAGGATTTAAAGGGGCAGTCACTTTTCTTCGGGGAAATTATACCCCCTCCTAATATAAGCAGGAATAAAGGGGGCAGTCACTTTTCTACGGGGAATTTGTACCCCCTCCTAATATAAGCAGAATTTTAACGGGCTGTCACTTTTCTACGGGGAAATTGTACCCCCTTCTAATATTAGCAGGATTTAATAGGGCAGTCACTTTTCTACGGGGAAATTATACCCCCTCCTAATGTAAGCAGGATTTAAGCGGGCAGTCACTTTTCTACGGGGAAATTTTACCCCCTCCTAATATAAGCAGGATTTAAGGGGGCAGTCACTTTTCTACGGGGAATTTGTACCCCCTCCTAATATAAGCAGGATTTAAGGGGGCAGTCACTTTTCTAATTTACAATAATATACAAGCGAAGGAATGTCTTAAACTAACAGCATGTCCCGTACTCTTTGTTTTATCGGGTACTTATTGGCATCCGCTATTACGTCTCCATTTTGCTTTCTCTCTGTTCTATCGTGGGCGATTCAGCTGCCTTTTCCTTGAAAGTGTGGATTTTTGTGGCAATGCTTCAGCTGGTCGGCTCAAGTTAATGGGACGTCTGCCTTAATTAATCACGTTTGACATAGATATTTACTAGCTTGAAAGAAAATATACTTTATATTTAGTTAATGTGATCAGAGGATTGTAGTAATCAATGTTTTATGCAGCATATAAACTTTCAACGGATAGTCACAAGCCACAGCGAACATAACCACAACTCTATTTCATAATTACACGTACAGAAGGATGAGTTCCACACTGAACTGCTAGCTGACGGGTGCCAGAAATTTCCACTATTACTATCAAAAAGATGTGACTCGTCACTTCCTTCATTATTGTCTCCAAAATCCATGTTTTCTAACGGTGCATGTACAGCCTACGTAGCGGGAAAGTGTGGCTTATGACTATATCACTACACAGATGACCACCTGGTTGGAGAGCCAAAAACTTCAGAGATGTACATATTATACTGCCATTCGAAAAGAAAAATGACAATGTCTCGCACTTTTTGGACAGTGGGTTGCTTATTGTGCATGATGGTATGTTCAACAACAACAACATAAAAATCAAACATGTGGCTTAAGAATATCATCCACTGACTCCTTCATGTGTTAAACATGGTGAATAATATGTAATAGATTAGTTGCAAACCACAACGAAATTATAAATGTCTGTATTTGATAAAGTTTTTGTACGTATAAATTGAAATACATCACATATTATATTAAAATGCACTACAGCATTATTGAAATACATATTTAGTGAAAAGTGATAAATCATAATTCAAATGCTATATGCATTGTATATTATTTTTTTGTTCAATTTTTTTGAAGTTAAAACAATTGTTTTATTTGACTTGTGTACTCCTGGTGTTTCTGAATCGTATTGATTCTGATCAAAATGTTACAATTAAAACTATAGTCTGTGTGTAGATGTATCTTGTTATTTGTTCCTATGAAAATATGATTAGTGTGTACATAAATATGTTGGTGTGTGTAAGTATGTTTATATGTAATATATGTTTCTGTGTAACAAAATTATGATTTATCAACCTCATAACACGAATAACGTGTGTATTCGATTATTTTAAAAATTGATAAAAGGTTCTATCATAAAATGCATCAATGTAATTTATAAATTCGAGAGTTACTACGGATATGTGGAAGCAACCACTTTCAATTATATTTTACAAATTATAAAATATTTCCATGTTAAAATATCGCTTCTACGGGCTCTCGTCGTGCTTTTCAAATAAATATAATTACCACAAGGGACAAAGTGTTTTACTTTTTGTTAGTTATGCATAGATTATATAAGAAGTATTTTTATGATGAGAAACCTATTTATTTGTGACAGTACACACACACATTGTGTACAAATTTGTTGTCCAAAATGTTTCAAGAAAATGCAATTCAAATGTCTTGATTGATGGATTGATTGAGTTAGCTTTTTAATTTATGCACACAAAGTCTAATCAAAAATGGACCCACAGTTTAAAGTTGGATCCGAATTACTATGTGCCTCCACCGGGTATTGAACCCAGGACACCTTTATCACCCTATTCAAATGGTAGACTCATTAAAATGTTTTGATGAACATTCAAATGAGAAAGTTGTACGTAATAATTAAGTCAATGATGAGCCAGATACCAGAGTTATAAAGGCTTTATACGACAATATAGTACATCTAATTTCCCTACTGTTTGTGAAGTAAAATAAGTAAGCAGCAACTTTTCTCCGTAGCATTTTGTATGCAACTTCTCATGTAAGAACTAATTATTAGAACAGTAACTTTTCTAGGGGGAAATTTGTACCCCCTCCATATATATTAAAGATAAAAGGAGCAGTCACTTTTCTACGGGGAAATTGTACCCCCTTCTAATATTAGCAGGAATTAATGGGGCAGTCACTTTTCTACGGGGAAATTATACCCCCTCCTAATATAAGCAGGATTTAAGGGAGCAGTCACTTTTCTACGGGGATATTGTACCCCCTGATAATATAAGCAGGATTTAAGGGGGCAGTCACTTTTCTACGGGGAAATTATACCCCCTCCTAATATAAGCAGGATTTAAGGGGGCAGTCACTTTTCTACGGGGAAATTATACACCCTCCTAATATTAGCGAGATTTAAAGGGGCAGTCACTTTTCTACGGGGAAATTATACCCCCTCCTAATATAAGCATGATTTAAAGGGGCAGTCACTTTGCAACGGGGAAATTATACCCCCTCCTAATATAAGCAGGATTTAAGGGGGCAGTCACTTTTCTACGGGGAAATTATACCCCCTACTAATATAAGCAGGATTTAAGGGGGCAGTCACTTTTCTACGGGGAAATTATACCTCCTCCTAATATAAGCAGGATTTAAAGGGGCAGTCACTTTTCTACGGGGAAATTGTACCCCCTACAAATATTAGCAGGATTTAATAGGGCAGTCACTTTTCTACAGGGAAATTATACCCCCTACTAATATAAGCAGGATTTAAAGGGCAGTCACTTTTCTACAGGGAAATTATACCTCCTCCTAATATAAGCAGGATTTAAGGGGGCAGTCACTTTTCTACGGGGGATTTGTACCTCCTCCTAATATAAGCAGGATATAAGGGGGCAGTCACTTTTCTACGGGGAAATTATACCCCCTCCTAATATAAGCAGGATTTAATAGAGCAGTCACTTTTCTACGGGGAAATTGTACCCCCTTCTCATATTAGCAGGATTTAATAGGGCAGTCACTTTTCTACGGGGAAATTGTACCACCTTCTCATATTAGCAGGATTTAATAGGGCAGTCACTTTTCTACGTGGAAATTATACCCCCTCCTAATATAAGCAGGATATAAGGGGGCAGTCACTTTTCTACGGGGAAATTATACCCCCTCCTAATATAAGCAGGATATAAGGGGGCAGTCACTTTTCTACGGAGAAATTATACCCCCTCCTAATATAAGCAGGATTTAAAGGGGCAGTCAGTTTTCTACGGGGAAATTGTACCCCCTTCTCATATTAGCAGGATATAATAGGGCAGTCACTTTTCTACGGGGAAATTATACCCCCTCCTAATATAAGCAGGATTTAAAGGGGCAGTCACTTTTCTACGGGGAAATTATACCCCCTCCTAATATAAGAAGGATTTAAGGGGCAGTCACTTCTCTACGGGGAATTTGTTCCCCCTCCTAATACAAGCAGGATATAAGGGGGCAGTCACTTTACTACGAGGAAATTGTACCCCCTCCTAATATAAGCAGGATTTAATAGGGCAGTCACTTATCTACGGGGAAATTGTACCCCCTTCTCATATTAGCAGGATTTAATAGGGCAGTCACTTTTCTACGGGGAAATTATACCCCCTCTTAATATAAGCAGGATTTAAAGGGCAGTCACTTTTCTACGGGGAAATTATACCCCCTCCTAATATAAGCAGAATTTAAGGGGGCAGTCACTTTTCTACGGGGAAATTATACCCCCTCCTAATATAAGCAGGATTTAAGGGGACAGTCACTTTCCTACGGGGAATTTGTACCACCTCCTTATATAAGCAGGATATAAGGCGCAGTCACTTTTGTACGGGGAAATTGTACCCCCTTCTCATATTAGTAGGATTTAATAGGGCAGTCACTTTTCTACGGGGAAATTATACCCCCTACTAATGTAAGCAGGATTTAAGGGGGCAGTCACTTTTCTACGGGGAAATTTTACCCCCTCCTAATATAAGCAGGATTTAAGGGGGCAGTCACTTTTATACGGGGAATTTGTACCCCCTCCTAATATAAGCAGGATATAAGTGGGCAGTCACTTTTCTACGTGGAAATTGTACCCCCTTCTAATGTTAGCAGGATTTAATAGGGCAGTCACTTTTCTACGGGGAAATTGTACCCCCTCCTAATATAAGCAGGATATAAGGGGGCAGTCACTTTTCTACGGGGAAATTATACCACCTCCTAATATAAGCAGGATTTAATAGGGCAGTCACTTTTCTACGGGGAAATTGTACCCCCTTCTCATATTAGCAGGATTTAAAAGGGCAGTCACTTTTCTACGGGGAAATTATACCCCCTCCTAATATAAGCAGGATTTAAAGGGGCAGTCACTTTTCTTCGGGGAAATTATACCCCCTCCTAATATAAGCAGGAATAAAGGGGGCAGTCACTTTTCTACGGGGAATTTGTACCCCCTCCTAATATAAGCAGAATTTTAACGGGCTGTCACTTTTCTACGGGGAAATTGTACCCCCTTCTAATATTAGCAGGATTTAATAGGGCAGTCACTTTTCTACGGGGAAATTATACCCCCTCCTAATGTAAGCAGGATTTAAGCGGGCAGTCACTTTTCTACGGGGAAATTTTACCCCCTCCTAATATAAGCAGGATTTAAGGGGGCAGTCACTTTTCTACGGGGAATTTGTACCCCCTCCTAATATAAGCAGGATTTAAGGGGGCAGTCACTTTTCTACGGGAAAATTGTACCCCCTTCTAATATTAGCAGGATTTAATAGGGCAGTCACTTTTCTACGAAGAAATTCTACCCCCTCCTAATATAAGCAGGATATAAGGGGGCAGTCACTTTTCTACGGGGAAATTGTACCCCCTTCTCATATTAGCAGGATATAAGTGGGCAGACACTTTTCTACGGGGAAATTGTACCCCCTTCTAATATTAGCAGGATTTAATAGGGCAGTCACTTTTCTACGGGGAAATTGTACCCCCTCCTAATATAAGCAGGATATAAGGGGCAGTCACTTTTCTACGGGGAAATTGTACCCCCTCCTTCTATAAGCAGTATTTAAGGGGGCACTCACATTTCTACGGGGAATTTGTACCCCCTCCTAATATAAGCAGGATATAAGGGAGCAGTCACTTTTCTACGGGGAAATTATACCCCCTCCTAATATAAGCAGGATTTAAAGGGGTAGTCACTTTTCTACGGGGAAATTGTACCCCCTTCTCATATTAGCACGATTTAATAGGGCAGTCACTTTTCTACGGGGAAATTATACCCCCTCCTAATATAAGCAGGATTTAAGGGGCAGTCACTTTTCTCCGGGGAATTTGTACCCCCTCCTAATACAAGCAGGATATAAGGGGGCAGTCATTTTTTTACGGGGAAATTGTACCCCCTCCTAATATAAGCAGGATTTAATAGGGCAGTCACTTTTCTACGGGGAAATTGTACCCCCTTCTCATATTAGCAGGATTTAATAGGGCAGTCACTTTTCTACGGGGAAATTATACCCCCTCCTAATATAAGCAGGATTTAAAGGGGCAGTCACTTTTCTACGGGGAAATTATACCCCCTTCTCATATTAGGAGGATTTAATAGGGCAGTCACTTTTCTACGGGGAAATTGTACCCCCTTCTCATATTAGCAGGATTTAAAAGGGCAGTCACTTTTCTACGGGGAAATTATACCCCCTCCTAATATAAGCAGGAATAAAGGGGGCAGTCACTTTTCTACGGGGAATTTGTACCCCCTCCTAATATAAGCAGGATTTTAACGGGCAGTCACTTTTCTACGGGGATATTGTACCCCCTTCTAATATTAGCAGGATTTAATAGGGCAGTCACTTTTCTACGTGGATATTATACCCCCTGCTAATGTAAGCTGGATTTAAGGGGGCAGTCACTTTTCTACGGGGAAACTTTACCCCCTCCTAATATAAGCAGAATTTAAGGGGGCAGTCACTTTTCTACGGGGAATTTGTACCCCTCCTAATATAAGCAGGATATAAGGGGGCAGTCACTTTTCTGCAGGGAAATTGTACCCCCTTCTAATATTAGCAGGATTTAATAGGGCAGTCACTTTTCTACGGGGAAATTTTACCTCTTCCTAATATAAGCAGGATATAAGGGGGCAGTCACTTTTCTACGGGGAAATTGTACCCCCTTTTAATATAAGCAGTATTTAAGGGGGCAGTCACTTTTCTACGGGGAATTTGTACCCCCTCCTAATATAAGCAGTATTTAAGGGGGCAGTCACTTTTCTACGGGGAATTTTTACCCCCTCCTAATATAAGCAGGATATAAGGGGGCAGTCACTTTTCTACGGGGAAATTATACCCCCTCCTAATATAAGCAGAATTTAAGGGGGCAGTCACTTTTCTACGGGGAAATTATACCCCCTCCTAATATAAGCAGGATTTAAGGGGACAGTCACTTTCCTACGGGGAATTTGTACCACCTCCTTATATAAGCAGGATATAAGGCGCAGTCACTTTTGTACGGTGAAATTGTACCCCCTTCTCATATTAGTAGGATTTAATAGGGCAGTCACTTTTCTACGGGGAAATTATACCCCCTACTAATGTAAGCAGGATTTAAGGGGGCAGTCACTTTTCTACGGGGAAATTTTACCCCCTCCTAATATAAGCAGGATTTAAGGGGGCAGTCACTTTTATACGGGGAATTTGTACCCCCTCCTAATATAAGCAGGATATAAGTGGGCAGTCACTTTTCTACGTGGAAATTGTACCCCCTTCTAATGTTAGCAGGATTTAATAGGGCAGTCACTTTTCTACGGGGAAATTGTACCCCCTCCTAATATAAGCAGGATATAAGGGGGCAGTCACTTTTCTACGGGGAAATTATACCACCTCCTAATATAAGCAGGATTTAATAGGGCAGTCACTTTTCTACGGGGAAATTGTACCCCCTCCTAATATTAGCAGGATTTAAAAGGGCAGTCACTTTTCTACGGGGAAATTATACCCCCTCCTAATATAAGCAGGATTTAAAGGGGCAGTCACTTTTCTTCGGGGAAATTATACCCCCTCCTAATATAAGCAGGAATAAAGGGGGCAGTCACTTTTCTACGGGGAATTTGTACCCCCTCCTAATATAAGCAGAATTTTAACGGGCTGTCACTTTTCTACGGGGAAATTGTACCCCCTTCTAATATTAGCAGGATTTAATAGGGCAGTCACTTTTCTACGGGGAAATTATACCCCCTCCTAATGTAAGCAGGATTTAAGCGGGCAGTCACTTTTCTACGGGGAAATTTTACCCCCTCCTAATATAAGCAGGATTTAAGGGGGCAGTCACTTTTCTACGGGGAATTTGTACCCCCTCCTAATATAAGCAGGATATAAGGGGGCAGTCACTTTTCTACGGGAAAATTGTACCCCCTTCTAATATTAGCAGGATTTAATAGGGCAGTCACTTTTCTACGAAGAAATTCTACCCCCTCCTAATATAAGCAGGATATAAGGGGGCAGTCACTTTTCTACGGGGAAATTGTACCCCCTTCTCATATTAGCAGGATATAAGTGGGCAGACACTTTTCTACGGGGAAATTGTACCCCCTTCTAATATTAGCAGGATTTAATAGGGCAGTCACTTTTCTACGGGGAAATTATACCCCCTCCTAATATAAGCAGGATTTAAAGGGGCAGTCACTTTTCTACGGGGAAATTATACCCCCTCCTAATATAAGAAGGATTTAAGGGGCAGTCACTTCTCTACGGGGAATTTGTTCCCCCTCCTAATACAAGCAGGATATAAGGGGGCAGTCACTTTACTACGAGGAAATTGTACCCCCTCCTAATATAAGCAGGATTTAATAGGGCAGTCACTTATCTACGGGGAAATTGTACCCCCTTCTCATATTAGCAGGATTTAATAGGGCAGTCACTTTTCTACGGGGAAATTATACCCCCTCTTAATATAAGCAGGATTTAAAGGGCAGTCACTTTTCTACGGGGAAATTATACCCCCTCCTAATATAAGCAGAATTTAAGGGGGCAGTCACTTTTCTACGGGGAAATTATACCCCCTCCTAATATAAGCAGGATTTAAGGGGACAGTCACTTTCCTACGGGGAATTTGTACCACCTCCTTATATAAGCAGGATATAAGGCGCAGTCACTTTTGTACGGGGAAATTGTACCCCCTTCTCATATTAGTAGGATTTAATAGGGCAGTCACTTTTCTACGGGGAAATTATACCCCCTACTAATGTAAGCAGGATTTAAGGGGGCAGTCACTTTTCTACGGGGAAATTTTACCCCCTCCTAATATAAGCAGGATTTAAGGGGGCAGTCACTTTTATACGGGGAATTTGTACCCCCTCCTAATATAAGCAGGATATAAGTGGGCAGTCACTTTTCTACGTGGAAATTGTACCCCCTTCTAATGTTAGCAGGATTTAATAGGGCAGTCACTTTTCTACGGGGAAATTGTACCCCCTCCTAATATAAGCAGGATATAAGGGGGCAGTCACTTTTCTACGGGGAAATTATACCACCTCCTAATATAAGCAGGATTTAATAGGGCAGTCACTTTTCTACGGCGAAATTGTACCCCCTTCTCATATTAGCAGGATTTAAAAGGGCAGTCACTTTTCTACGGGGAAATTATACCCCCTCCTAATATAAGCAGGATTTAAAGGGGCAGTCACTTTTCTTCGGGGAAATTATACCCCCTCCTAATATAAGCAGGAATAAAGGGGGCAGTCACTTTTCTACGGGGAATTTGTACCCCCTCCTAATATAAGCAGAATTTTAACGGGCTGTCACTTTTCTACGGGGAAATTGTACCCCCTTCTAATATTAGCAGGATTTAATAGGGCAGTCACTTTTCTACGGGGAAATTATACCCCCTCCTAATGTAAGCAGGATTTAAGCGGGCAGTCACTTTTCTACGGGGAAATTTTACCCCCTCCTAATATAAGCAGGATTTAAGGGGGCAGTCACTTTTCTACGGGGAATTTGTACCCCCTCCTAATATAAGCAGGATATAAGGGGGCAGTCACTTTTCTACGGGAAAATTGTACCCCCTTCTAATATTAGCAGGATTTAATAGGGCAGTCACTTTTCTACGAAGAAATTCTACCCCCTCCTAATATAAGCAGGATATAAGGGGGCAGTCACTTTTCTACGGGGAAATTGTACCCCCTTCTCATATTAGCAGGATATAAGTGGGCAGACACTTTTCTACGGGGAAATTGTACCCCCTTCTAATATTAGCAGGATTTAATAGGGCAGTCACTTTTCTACGGGGAAATTGTACCCCCTCCTAATATAAGCAGGATATAAGGGGCAGTCACTTTTCTACGGGGAAATTGTACCCCCTCCTTCTATAAGCAGTATTTAAGGGGGCAGTCACATTTCTACGGGGAATTTGTACCCCCTCCTAATATAAGCAGGATATAAGGGAGCAGTCACTTTTCTACGGGGAAATTATACCCCCTCCTAATATAAGCAGGATTTAAAGGGGTAGTCACTTTTCTACGGGGAAATTGTACCCCCTTCTCATATTAGCAGGATTTAATAGGGCAGTCACTTTTCTACGGGGAAATTATACCCCCTCCTAATATAAGCAGGATTTAAAGGTGCAGTCACTTTTCTACGGGGAAATTATACCCCCTCCTAATATAAGCAGGATTTAAGGGGCAGTCACTTTTCTCCGGGGAATTTGTACCCCCTCCTAATACAAGCAGGATATAAGGGGGCAGTCATTTTTTTACGGGGAAATTGTACCCCCTCCTAATATAAGCAGGATTTAATAGGGCAGTCACTTTTCTACGGGGAAATTGTACCCCCTTCTCATATTAGCAGGATTTAATAGGGCAGTCACTTTTCTACGGGGAAATTATACCCCCTCCTAATATAAGCAGGATTTAAAGGGGCAGTCACTTTTCTACGGGGAAATTATACCCCCTTCTCATATTAGGAGGATTTAATAGGGCAGTCACTTTTCTACGGGGAAATTGTACCCCCTTCTCATATTAGCAGGATTTAAAAGGGCAGTCACTTTTCTACGGGGAAATTATACCCCCTCCTAATATAAGCAGGAATAAAGGGGGCAGTCACTTTTCTACGGGGAATTTGTACCCCCTCCTAATATAAGCAGGATTTTAACGGGCAGTCACTTTTCTACGGGGATATTGTACCCCCTTCTAATATTAGCAGGATTTAATAGGGCAGTCACTTTTCTACGTGGATATTATACCCCCTGCTAATGTAAGCTGGATTTAAGGGGGCAGTCACTTTTCTACGGGGAAACTTTACCCCCTCCTAATATAAGCAGAATTTAAGGGGGCAGTCACTTTTCTACGGGGAATTTGTACCCCTCCTAATATAAGCAGGATATAAGGGGGCAGTCACTTTTCTGCAGGGAAATTGTACCCCCTTCTAATATTAGCAGGATTTAATAGGGCAGTCACTTTTCTACGGGGAAATTTTACCTCTTCCTAATATAAGCAGGATATAAGGGGGCAGTCACTTTTCTACGGGGAAATTGTACCCCCTCCTAATATAAGCAGTATTTAAGGGGGCAGTCACTTTTCTACGGGGAATTTGTACCCCCTCCTAATATAAGCAGTATTTAAGGGGGCAGTCACTTTTCTACGGGGAATTTTTACCCCCTCCTAATATAAGCAGGATATAAGGGGGCAGTCACTTTTCTACGGGGAAATTATACCCCCTCCTAATATAAGCAGAATTTAAGGGGGCAGTCACTTTTCTACGGGGAAATTATACCCCCTCCTAATATAAGCAGGATTTAAGGGGACAGTCACTTTCCTACGGGGAATTTGTACCACCTCCTTATATAAGCAGGATATAAGGCGCAGTCACTTTTGTACGGTGAAATTGTACCCCCTTCTCATATTAGTAGGATTTAATAGGGCAGTCACTTTTCTACGGGGAAATTATACCCCCTACTAATGTAAGCAGGATTTAAGGGGGCAGTCACTTTTCTACGGGGAAATTTTACCCCCTCCTAATATAAGCAGGATTTAATTGGGCAGTCACTTTTATACGGGGAATTTGTACCCCCTCCTAATATAAGCAGGATATAAGTGGGCAGTCACTTTTCTACGTGGAAATTGTACCCCCTTCTAATGTTAGCAGGATTTAATAGGGCAGTCACTTTTCTACGGGGAAATTGTACCCCCTCCTAATATAAGCAGGATATAAGGGGGCAGTCACTTTTCTACGGGGAAATTATACCACCTCCTAATATAAGCAGGATTTAATAGGGCAGTCACTTTTCTACGGGGAAATTGTACCCCCTTCTCATATTAGCAGGATTTAAAAGGGCAGTCACTTTTCTACGGGGAAATTATACCCCCTCCTAATATAAGCAGGATTTAAAGGGGCAGTCACTTTTCTTCGGGGAAATTATACCCCCTCCTAATATAAGCAGGAATAAAGGGGGCAGTCACTTTTCTACGGGGAATTTGTACCCCCTCCTAATATAAGCAGAATTTTAACGGGCTGTCACTTTTCTACGGGGAAATTGTACCCCCTTCTAATATTAGCAGGATTTAATAGGGCAGTCACTTTTCTACGGGGAAATTATACCCCCTCCTAATGTAAGCAGGATTTAAGCGGGCAGTCACTTTTCTACGGGGAAATTTTACCCCCTCCTAATATAAGCAGGATTTAAGGGGGCAGTCACTTTTCTACGGGGAATTTGTACCCCCTCCTAATATAAGCAGGATATAAGGGGGCAGTCACTTTTCTACGGGAAAATTGTACCCCCTTCTAATATTAGCAGGATTTAATAGGGCAGTCACTTTTCTACGAAGAAATTCTACCCCCTCCTAATATAAGCAGGATATAAGGGGGCAGTCACTTTTCTACGGGGAAATTGTACCCCCTTCTCATATTAGCAGGATATAAGTGGGCAGACACTTTTCTACGGGGAAATTGTACCCCCTTCTAATATTAGCAGGATTTAATAGGGCAGTCACTTTTCTACGGGGAAATTGTACCCCCTCCTAATATAAGCAGGATATAAGGGGCAGTCACTTTTCTACGGGGAAATTGTACCCCCTCCTTCTATAAGCAGTATTTAAGGGGGCAGTCACATTTCTACGGGGAATTTGTACCCCCTCCTAATATAAGCAGGATATAAGGGAGCAGTCACTTTTCTACGGGGAAATTATACCCCCTCCTAATATAAGCAGGATTTAAAGGGGTAGTCACTTTTCTACGGGGAAATTGTACCCCCTTCTCATATTAGCAGGATTTAATAGGGCAGTCACTTTTCTACGGGGAAATTATACCCCCTCCTAATATAAGCAGGATTTAAAGGGGCAGTCACTTTTCTACGGGGAAATTATACCCCCTTCTCATATTAGGAGGATTTAATAGGGCAGTCACTTTTCTACGGGGAAATTGTACCCCCTTCTCATATTAGCAGGATTTAAAAGGGCAGTCACTTTTCTACGGGGAAATTATACCCCCTCCTAATATAAGCAGGAATAAAGGGGGCAGTCACTTTTCTACGGGGAATTTGTACCCCCTCCTAATATAAGCAGGATTTTAACGGGCAGTCACTTTTCTACGGGGATATTGTACCCCCTTCTAATATTAGCAGGATTTAATAGGGCAGTCACTTTTCTACGGGGAAATTTTACCCCCTCCTAATATAAGCAGGATTTAAAGGTGCAGTCACTTTTCTACGGGGAAATTATACCCCCTCCTAATATAAGCAGGATTTAAGGGGCAGTCACTTTTCTCCGGGGAATTTGTACCCCCTCCTAATACAAGCAGGATATAAGGGGGCAGTCATTTTTTTACGGGGAAATTGTACCCCCTCCTAATATAAGCAGGATTTAATAGGGCAGTCACTTTTCTACGGGGAAATTGTACCCCCTTCTCATATTAGCAGGATTTAATAGGGCAGTCACTTTTCTACGGGGAAATTATACCCCCTCCTAATATAAGCAGGATTTAAAGGGGCAGTCACTTTTCTACGGGGAAATTATACCCCCTTCTCATATTAGGAGGATTTAATAGGGCAGTCACTTTTCTACGGGGAAATTGTACCCCCTTCTCATATTAGCAGGATTTAAAAGGGCAGTCACTTTTCTACGGGGAAATTATACCCCCTCCTAATATAAGCAGGAATAAAGGGGGCAGTCACTTTTCTACGGGGAATTTGTACCCCCTCCTAATATAAGCAGGATTTTAACGGGCAGTCACTTTTCTACGGGGATATTGTACCCCCTTCTAATATTAGCAGGATTTAATAGGGCAGTCACTTTTCTACGTGGATATTATACCCCCTGCTAATGTAAGCTGGATTTAAGGGGGCAGTCACTTTTCTACGGGGAAACTTTACCCCCTCCTAATATAAGCAGAATTTAAGGGGGCAGTCACTTTTCTACGGGGAATTTGTACCCCTCCTAATATAAGCAGGATATAAGGGGGCAGTCACTTTTCTGCAGGGAAATTGTACCCCCTTCTAATATTAGCAGGATTTAATAGGGCAGTCACCTTTCTACGGGGAAATTTTACCTCTTCCTAATATAAGCAGGATATAAGGGGGCAGTCACTTTTCTACGGGGAAATTGTACCCCCTCCTAATATAAGCAGTATTTAAGGGGGCAGTCACTTTTCTACGGGGAATTTGTACCCCCTTCTAATATAAGCAGTATTTAAGGGGGCAGTCACTTTTCTACGGGGAATTTTTACCCCCTCCTAATATAAGCAGGATATAAGGGGGCAGTCACTTTCTACGGGGAAATTGTACCCCCTCCTAATATAAGCAGGATTTAAAGGGGCAGTCACTTTTCTACGGGGAAATTGTACCCCCTCCTTATATAAGCAGGATTTAATTGGGCAGTCACTTTTCTACGGGGAATTTGTACCCCTCCTATTATAAGCAGGATATAAGGGGGCAGTCACTTTTCTACGGGGAAATTGTACCCCCTTCTAATATTAGCAGGATTTAATAGGGCAGTCACTTTTCTACGGGGAAATTTTACCCCCTCCTAATATAAGCAGGATATAAGGGGGCAGTCACTTTTCTACGGGGAAATTGTACCCCCTCCTAATATAAGCAGGATTTAAAGGGGCAGTCACTTTTCTACGGGGAAATTGTACCCCCTCCTAATATAAGCAGGATTTAATTGGGCAGTCACTTTTCTACGGGGAAATTATACCCCTCCTGTTATAAGCAGGATTTAAAGTGGCAGTCACTTTTCTACGGGGAAATTGTACCCCCTCCTAATATAAGCAGGATTTAAAGGGGCAGTCACTTTTCTACGGGGAAATTGTACCCCCTCCTAATATAAGCAGGATTTAATTGGGCAGTCACTTTTCTACGGGAAAATTATACCTTTCCTATTATAAGCAGGATTTAAAGGGGCAGTCACTTTTCTACGGGGAAATTGTACCCCCTCCTAATATAAGCAGGATTTAAAGGGGCAGTCACTTTTCTACGGGGAAATTGTACCCTCTCCTAATATAAGCAGGATTTAATTGGGCAGTCACTTTTCTACGGGGAATTTGTACCCCTCCTATTATAAGCAGGATATAAGGGGGCAGTCACTTTTCTACGGGGAAATTGTACCCCCTTCTAATATTAGCAGGATTTAATAGGGCAGTCACTTTTCTACGGGGAAATTTTACCCCCTCCTAATATAAGCAGGATATAAGGGGGCAGTCACTTTTCTACGGGGAAATTGTACCCCCTCCTAATATAAGCAGGATTTAAAGGGGCAGTCACTTTTCTACGGGGAAATTGTACCCCCTCCTAATATAAGCAGGATTTAATTGGGCAGTCACTTTTCTACGGGGAATTTGTACCCCCTGTTTTAAGTGGGAATTGACAGGCAGTCATTTTTCTACGGGGATATTTTACCCCCTGCTTAATTGACGGGAACTGAAAAGGGCAGTCATTTTTCTCTGTAGAAAATTGACTGTACAGTCATTTTTCTACGGAGTCCAAATTCCCCGTCACGAAAGTGGGGAATTTGGACTGCGTAGAAAATTGACTGTACAGTCACTTTTCTACGGAGTCCAAATTCCCCGTTACACCGGCATCGATAAACTTTCACAGCTTGTAGAGAATATGAAGGTCCAACAACTTACCCGACAATTTGCTCATTTCGATGCTATAAACCCACGAGAGACAGTATATTCTATCCTACATGTATTCAACCACTTTTACAAAGATTCACGGTTGCCACTGAGAGGCCCTTAAACCCCTATCACTGCCACTGTTTCTGCAACATTTAACGTTATCAACCTGTAATCAATATGTCCCGGATTCGATTTTCAGTGGCGGCACATTTCGATTTCAAATAGATACAGTACCGATAAGCTTATGTGTCATTTTCTGTTTATTCTTTCACAGTTTCGTAAAAGATATTGAAGAATTCTCTTTCTTGTAGCTCGATTTCTTGTTCATTGAAATATAACGCTCCCATAACCTATCATATTAACGAGGCACGTATCTAGAAATATGTTTCGGGTGAGGCGAACCAAGTGTCTCAAAATAATAATAACAATAATGTTCATACAATAATAATTTTTACATTAAATTAATTAATATATTTTTATTACATGAATAGGTAAAAGGACGTTATAAGGATAATGATATAACAGCACGTATTCATTATCTAGGTTACGTCTAATTAACGTCGAGAACATTTGTACAAAAAACTGTCCTGGCAACGAAATTAATGTAAAATAGGTAAAGAATTGAATATTTTTTAAATATAAAAAAAATAGGTTGTTAGATCCAGTTGACGAAAAGTAAAGTTCCTGCGATATTTTATGAATGTTAAGTTGTAAGTAGTTATAAATCTTGAATAAATCTGCTTTGCCACTGTCATTCAAAGTAGTATGATTACAATATAATAAATCTTAATACATCCTTAAACCTACAGATCGCAGTTTGCTTTGAAATCAGGCGCGTAACGTAGACACACTAGCAACAGATAGTTCCTGGACTTGCCGACAGAGGTCTCGCGGTTATTCACCGCTCCAGCGCCGTCACGCGACGAATCTCGAAAACAGCAACTTGGCATTGAGGTTTGTGTGTCGGGTGGATCGTCCGTACCACGGGCTCTTCGATATATTGTCACGTGTTTCTTCAGCGTAGTATTGAAACGTCAAAAGTGTACTTCGCGCGGGCACAGCTTGTGTAATATTCACTAAGTGTGTGTGTGTGTGTGTGATACAGTATCTGAAAGAAGTATCACTTGTTAGAAATGTGACTGTAATGTTCAGGATTCATATGTGGATATACTCACCTAACGGTAAGTTATATTACCTACGTAATAACTATCTCTTTACTTTAAAGAAATACAACCTAAATTGACGATAACTACGAAAATCAAAACGCGTTTGAATTGAAATGGAATTGCTCGTTTCCCACCTTGTTGTCGCTGTCATTCCACATACACGTAGATTTCCGACCCAAAAAACAGTAACCTTTATGTATATTCAATAAATTTTGTTCACACACAGTCAATAAATTGTGTGCGTTTCCATTCTACACGCATGATATATATCTCTTTAAGCAGGAGCGTACTCGGGGAAAATATCAGCAGGGGTTTTAACCGGATTATAATTCCCATAATGCATATGGACACACACACAAACAGTGACAGATAAATATAAATACTCTGTCTGATAGGAAGTTTTCATTTCAGAGGTTGAATGAAGACACACTAAAAGCAAAAACAAAATATTGTCTTCAGTATTATGAACGTAAAATACAATGTGAAACAATCCTGAAGAAATATAGTGCTTCACCGATAGCGTAGTGGTAATGTCGTCAGCTTGTACTCAAAGGGTTCCAGGTTGAGGCACATAGAGGTTCGGATTCTATTTTAAACTGTAGGTCCAGTCCCTATTGCCCTATCTGTGCATAAACTGGACTTAAAACAAAAACTCAAAAAATGAAGAAATATAATTTAAAGAAAATAAAATTAACAAATTTATCATTTTGTCACAGATATCTTTAATATTCAGACGCCTTACGTGAAATAAGAAATGGATAAACATTTACTATCACACAAACAGATTTCTTCATTTTTACAGAAGAAACTACTTACGGTAATATGTTCCTGTAGCATTGTCTAACATCTGGAAGGTGTTTTCTGTCATGTGGGAATGTAACATAGCGGAAATTCATGTTTTTTGTTGAAAATTAATTCTCCAACGCAAAGTCTTTGGCGCGTACACCTTCGTAGACCATCGCGCGCCGTGCTTGTGTTTTGTCGATGTTCATTGGGTATGCAGTGTTTCCAGCCTTCTGTGTTTCCAACCAAAAAAACAAACAGTTAAAATCCGTTGAACCATTCACGATAGCCCCAAGAAACATTACGTAAGGTTAGGTTAAGTTTAGTTAGGTTAGGCAAGCATAGTTAAACGAATTTTAACTATGTTTGCCTATCCTAACTAAACCTAACCTAACTAGTTACAAGAATTTTAACTATGTTTGCCTAACATAACTAAACCTAACCTAAACTTACGTAATGTGTCTTGGGGTTATCGTCAATGGTTGAACGCATTTTAACTGTTTGTATTTTTTGGGTTAAGAAGGTTGGAAACACTGCATACCCAATGAAAATCGACAAAACACAAGCACGACGCGCGATGATCTACGAAGGTGTACGCGCCATATTGTGTCTTACGGAACGAAAAAGTGAAAAGAAAGAAGTACTCGTAATGTGAAAAATTGCAATTACTTTCATCAAAAAAACGTGAATGCACCTTAAAGAATGTTCCGCGAAGCAGATAGGTAAGTACGAATGTTGAATATGACGAAACATAGAAGTTACATGTGTATGTGGAATAGTATATGATTACGTAACCGTCTCGGTACAAAATGTAGGTATAATCTTTGTACCGGTTCTGTGGCCGAGCGCTGTAAGTGATCGAATTTTGATCTCGCCACCAAAGTTCCGGGTTCGAAAACCGGCTGGGACATAGGCGTTCTTTCTGAGTGACCGTTCGTTAGTTTCATGTAATCACCTTATGTTATTTCGCTTCTTGCGAGGATTGGGATGAGTGATGATATGATGAATGGACACTCACAAACATCCATGCTCAGGCCGGGATTCGAATCCGAGAAAGGTCCGGACGAGCCTTGTTATATATATACAACACAGACGTATGTATTCGAACCTGGGGCACCTGGCGTCGTAGCGCAATGTGCTAACCACTCCGCCACGAGGGGCCGGCCGTATGTGTTTGTCCCTTCATCATTCTCACGTATCACCACTCATCCCCATCTTCGCTATTTGCCAAAAGTAGCAGAAAAGCGAAGTGAAGTTAACTAAATCAATCAACCATTATAGCACAGCCCGTTCAACTAGTTCGCGTATTAACCTTGCCGGAGGGTATGAAATCTAACCTATTTTTTTATATAGGTTACCAACGGTACATGTATTTATCATTAATAAAAATTAATAGTCGCCGTTGCTCGAAAGTTGTATTTGTGTGTGTGTGCCCCATATCACTCATACCTCGTAGTCGGGGAACCAGCATAACATCTCGTAACAGCTGGGATAGCCAGGAAGTAACACGGCTTGTTCTTACCCCGGATCATAATGGACTGGAATGAAGTTACGTAACAAGAATTTTAAAGTTGCCCTTCTTTTGAGAGCCAAGCACAAAAATGTTCAATAAAAATAAAGTATTTTGAGATTTCACAATTAAACAGTGAATCTAACTCTTACGTCTCGAGCCTTGTAATCATGGGGTCCCGGGTTCGAGGAAAATGGTGGTCCAGATCCCACTTTAAACTGTACCAGTCCCGCTTAGCTTTACTGTGCATAAAGTGTACTTAAAACACCGAATCAATCAATCAATCTTACGGCTTTAGAGCATTCATGTGAATTTTCGTGTGGTTTGTCCTAGCCGTTGCTTAGATATTAGAAATAGTTTCATGCCTACGCAAACCTATTATACTATTGAGAGTAGTGAAAACAAATCACACAGTGGATTAGATATTTTGGTAAAAAAGAAACATTACTGTACTGTACACACCTCAATTAGTATTCCGGCAGTTTGTTTCTTTATACAGCATATTTACAGATGATACAATTGATTTTACAGATGTATCAATATACGCTGTATAAAGCACACCTTATAACTAACTTCATTGACCCTATACTACAATGAAAACTTGCTTAAACATTTAAACGCACTCAGGATAATAATGGAGTTCGGAAAGTCAATTGGCTCTCATGCTAAGTAAGTGAAGACAAACTTACTTTACACTGAAAGTTAAGGAAAGAGTTTCAGGACATATTTTAAACTTTCGAGAAGAATTCCTGTCCCGGTTTCCAGAACTCATTTCCCGATTATCGGGAGTCTGAAGTGTCAGGAAATTTTGAAATGTCGTAGTGGTGAGTCCAGGATTATATTATGGGGGAATATGACCGTAAAGGTTGGTGGTGGGGGGGATATTCTTTTCTTTAGTAGTCAGCTCTATATTTTAAACATTTAAATGTTTACCCGCATAAATTTTGTTAGAAATGCCAGGCCAAAGGAAGGTTATAACGCAGCATCGCCACCTCCCCTTCCTTGAACACGCCAGAATCGCCGATTATTAAAAATGTTTAATTTTTAAAATATTCTGTAAGCCATGTGGCACGAATGGCAGAGGAAAATAGAGTTTACAGGATTCTTGTTGGGAGACCTGATGGTAGACCAACACGAAGATGGAGGGATAATGTTGAGATGAACCTAAAGGAAATTGGTAGGGATGGAAAGAGTAGCTATATAGATCTTGCTCAGGATAGGGACAGATGAAAGGTCTGTGTTGCTGGAGCCATGAACCTTCGGGTTCAAGAAGGCTAGAGGGATAGTTTGTTAGTTATCTGTACTACAGGTGTTAGAAATTTCTTGAAAATGGTAATTTTCTTCAAACTTCACTTAAAGATCAAATAGTGTGTAAAATCCAAGATTTTCATATGCACACACATACGTTTGTGCTGTAGGCTATAAAATTGTACGAGATGTGTGTGTCTCTGTCACTGATCTATAAAGAAATCTGTTAAGTTGTGATGCATTGTTGCAAGAGAGCATGGTTTCGTGGGTTAATTTATTCATCGCCCCTTGTCAAAAATACATATTTACAAAATGTAACAATACTAAACACACACACACACATATATGTAATATCTAGCCTTTGCTATTTTAAATTGGAATTATACAAGTATCGGTATCGGCATCGGTATCGGTGGGTATCGGTGAGAGTATCGGCATCGGTTCAAAGTGGTAGCGGCTCAGCCCTACTTTTACCGTTAATATGAAATCTCACATAATATTATTGTTACTGTAAGAAAATTCACAAATTGTTTAATGTTTAAATGTAACTGAAAATATGATTCAGTATGCCTACGTAGTTAGAATTTTAACATTAAAGAGAGAGCTTCATTTTAAGCTTGACCCTGGTTTAAAGAAATAAAAACTTTTTGGTTTGTTTTCTAGCAAATCGAGACTGACCGCCGCCATGTCCGCCATCCTGTTTCCTTGAAACTCGCCTTATGTTTTGTAACTACAAGGAATGTATAGCTCTGTGACATTGTTGTAGCTTGGTTACGTACAAATCAAGTGAATTTTATGAAAAAATAGTACGTATAAGACCGAATTAAGTATATTATATTTTGTCGGGACCTACAGTAATTTACGTATAAAGCAGAATTACGCAGAACCGAGTTCCGTACAAAGCAGTGTCGACTGTATTTATGTTTTTAAAGTTCCTCATCACCTACAGGCTATAACAATTTAAGGTATATCCGCATACCCCACCTCTACCTCTGGAACTCCACCCCCTCAGTCCCTGGCTATCTTTTAATTACCTCCAGCATTTCGCAAACCAACCCCAACGGGCCTTTGTCATTGCTTTATTGAATATCGGACTCTATCAGCGAGGTATAATGTCACTCACATTAGATATCGAACTTCTTCTTTTCAGCTGTTTGCGAAACCGCAGTCAAGGGGATTGTATCATGGATCAAAGCAGCAGCCCGTAGCTAGATATTTGGTGCCCTAGGCAGGATTGTGGTTTGGTACCCTTCCCGCCACTATATTTTATATTCGTCATTATATATTTTCTTCTTACGTCATTAATTGTGATTTTTACAGCCTACAAATTGTGATTTTTACATCCTACAAATTTTGAAATGCGAATTCCCGCCTGGTCATGGGTGTTCTTTCTGAGTATCCCTTCATCAATTTCATCATATCATCACTCATCCTCATCTTCGCGATTAGCCAAGTGTCAGAAAAGCAACTCAGATCTAAATCAAAATCCCAAAAGAATGGTCCTGTTCCGTTTCTCTAAATGAACAGACTGATCAATTTTAACAATACAATATTGTATATGGGAACTATTAGAATTACTGTGAGGTAGAAATAATTATCAGACCTATGTCCGTTGAGATGGAGGCATTGTCGTCTTGGCATTTTTAACAGAATCTGTCGTACGTTTTTCAAGGTCTAACAATTTCTGCTTCGAATATGTTACGTTGTTAACCGTTACGATGAGCGCAAACGGTGATTAGATCAAAGAACGCACACAGTGGCATATTCACGATTCGAACTAGTAACCCTTGACTTCGTAGCGTGTCACGATAACTATTTCATCGCGGAAGCCAGATCTAACCAATCACAAACGAAATGCATGGTGGTTGTGTGAGATGTAAATAATAGGTAACATACATATTGTCACTCCGTGGCTGCCCGGTGGTGAAGTGTTGTTTCTTAAGGGTCCCAGATTCGATTCCCGGTGGAGCCATATCTCTTTAAACTATAGATACTGGAACGTCGACACCAGGAGAACGAGTGCAGTAGATACAACCGTTGTCCACCCAAATTAGAAATTTTCCAAGTCATTCAGAACTAGAATCGCACACGAAACAGCTAGATGTACACAGTAAGGAATAAGGAGAAAATAAAGGAAGGACGAGAGAAAAGGAAGCACTGAAAGAGAAAGCGCAGGGGAAGAAAGAAAGAAAGATAGAAGAGAGAGGAGAAGCATCACATGTAGAAAAACAGGAGGGAATAGAGAAAGACGAAAAAAGGGAATCAAGAAACGAAGAGAGATAAACAGTAAGAAAAAGAGAGAGGAGAAAATATGGATAGAGTGAGATAAAGATTTAGAGAAAAATAAAAGAGAGAAGAAATAGTGAGATAGAGATTTAGAAAAGGAAGTCATGAAAGAGGAAGAGAAAAAGAAAGTGCGAGATAAAGACAACGAGACAGAAACAGAAAGAAATACAGAATGAGATAACCGGAAAGAGCGAGAATAAGAGAATGAAAGAAAGAGAATAAGAAGACAGAAATATAAAAAGAGAGAAAGATAGAGCGAGATAAAAAATGATAGAAAGAATGTGGTTAACAAATATTTATGAAAAGGAAAAGAAGGAACGAAAATAAGTTAAGGGGGATAGATAACCACTCCGCCACGGAGGTTGGCTAGGCAGTTTGTGCTAATTCCTCTTTATGTTCAGATGAACTACTCGAGATTCCACTATGGAAGAAGCCTTTCAATTGAATTGTAGTAAAATGAAACATGAGTTTTTAAAAATAAAAATGTCAAAATACGCATTATATAGTTTTAAATGCATTACTGACCGCACGAAAAATGTAAAAAAAAAACAACAAAGATGTATTATGCGGCGTGCGTATCTTTGAAAATTTAAATATCCTGTTTGCTTTTCAAGGTGTTGGATTTCTCAGTAATAATATACTTATTTCAATAGGAAATGTTTGATCTCCACATTATTAAAGAACAGTTATGTGAACTGTAGCTGTGAAAGTAGACTTTTGAGCAGAGCTGTTTAGGGTACAGAAATTTCAAACAAATTCAATTCCGGTCCAGGAGAAAAGAACAGCAACGTAAGTGGGTTCTGAACCATAATGAATATCTGCAAAGTATGTCAATTCGGTCCAGGAACATTTTTTCCAGATCAGTTTAAATAGGGTCCAAGTCTCGTATTGAAATGAGACAATATACAACTGCAACCGAATTTAAATTGTGAGAGAGAAAAAGGTTCCGATCCTGTACGGAACCCAATATATTCCACTATACACTGTACAGTCAACGTCAAAGATAATGGGAGGCAAATTGTCCACCGTTATTTTCATTACTTTTTTTGTTCTACATCCTGTGTTGTTTTAAGGAAAGAAACTATGTTGGCTCGAAGCAGGTATTGCTCTTTGCTTATTGAATTCTTTATTTCAATTCGTTGTTATCATACCGTGCAATTCAGACCGAATGAAAATGGTGGTAGACAATTCGCCTACTGTTTCTTTCGCTGTTGGTTGTACACTTCGCAACATCTTATTTGACCGCCCCAAAAGAATTCCAAGTCCCGAAATCGTAAACTTAGCAACATTTCACTTCCGCTCCAGGTGAGAGTAGCCAACTTTGAGTTGGTCCTTCCACTAGACGAAAAACGCTGCGGTGATAGGTTTTCAATTTAACACTTTCCATGAACTTAGAAACTATAAACCGCTATTATAATACACAATCTAACAGAAATAATAAATTGGAAAAAGAACCTTGAAGGATATTTACGATTCTGCTTGCTCGACTTGAAATTTGGTGGGTTTGAAACACTGAACAGAGTTTTCCTCCACCTGGAGGAAATTGCCATCAAGTTTGTGCAGAAAGAAGCAAATTTGTGAGGAGTTTATGCGACATTTTATTTACAATACGTTGCATAATATCGAACAGTTCTCAAAAACATATATTTTACACGACTTGTCGAGAAAATGTGCTTGAAACACAGGAAGGTGGGAGTCTTCATAAAAGTTAACATGTTTTTAAGGGTATTAAATCTTGAAGTTAACGTAGAGCAGTTGGTTAGGCACTGCTATCCTTGTTTTTCATCAAGCGTGAAAGGTCGCGGTTTCAAATCCCACCCTCTCCTCTTTCTTTTTTTCATTTTTTTCTTTGCTGAACAGATACTGTTGATATTAGAATATTTAAAAAAATGAATCCGATGCACACTTGAGGGACGTCCCTTCTGCGCATATTTCCCCTTAGAAGTTGGAGATTTCCAGGATTTAAAGTTAAAACTTTTCTTTTTAGTTATTGTTCATATGTTGTGTTAACACACACATCATGATTAAATCACAAATCACATATATGTATTCAGGATGCAAAATGTAATGTTATTTAAGTTATGTATTGTTTGTTCTTCACTGACACCTAAAATATTGATTATTTGATTTCGATATACTAAAAAAGAAGACACACAGTTATGTTAAGTAGTGATGTAGTGCAGTACTGTAACGAAGGAGAGCGTTTAATGAGTTCAAATTGCTAAGATTTGTAATTTTATGTCCGTTCCTTCGTAATGACTGTTGTCAATCCCCTCACCACCATCTTACCATGCGTCTAAAACTAATAGTAAATCGCTAATTAACATAAATAAATTGTTATTGCGACGAAGGCCGATTCGATAAGATACTACTAATAAGTATTTATATAGTGAGTGACAAACAAAAATGCAAAACCGCATAATGATCGTTAATTCCTCACTGCTTTGTATCTAAAATGTTTGTCTTCTTTGAACAGAAAGTACGAGTATCAGATATAACAAACTTTCCGCACTAACTTTGCAATATTCGAAACCACCATTACAGACTTAGCTCTATGTAACTTGATTCTGCGAATTCCACGTGACTTCCTCCTATCATCGAAATAAATTTCTCTTACTATTTCCTTTCACCTCGTGAAATACAGAGACCAATGTTAACTTCTTAGCACGGTGGATAAACTTTACACCCAACGATATACTCCTGAAAAAAAAACCTGCCTAGGTGGTGAATCGAACGTACGACCTCCCTCGTAAGAATCAAGCACGCTACCTTTCCTCCAGGTAGGTCATGTTATGATTAGCTATCAGTTTGAAGAAACCAATTCACACATAATGTCATATCTATAATTTCCTCATGGCAATTTTCATGAGGAAACGAATTCAGATAAAATCGAGAAACGCTGAAAGGGAAAAATTATGAGCATGTCTATTGGCGTTTCGTCATATTTTGTAAATTGTGTAAAAATTCCGTGTTTTGAACAAGCAATCGTTTAGTTACGAAGTATTTTGTTGTTTGTTTAAAGTAGGAACAGGAGAGCGAAAAGGAGTCATTTGAACCAGACCCCGTTTGACAAGAAACTTCAGCTTTTTTCCAAAGACTGTATGAAAAGAGAGAGGAACGTATGAAATATAAAATTGTGTGAAATTAAAACAATGGAAACTTTGAAAGATAATACTAACGAACTTCAAACTATGAAAAACATATTTTCGTGGTGGAAAACTCCAAGTCATTTTCGAAATATGAACTTGATGTTTTTCTTTATTATGAAGAGGAGATATGGGACGATACGATCCCTCATCAAGAAAATTTTAAGTAAGCTACCTCCAACTTTTTCAATGGTCATAATTACTAATTAAGGTCCGGAAGTTGATGAAAAATCAACGTTTCTTCTGACCCTTAAAAACAATGCTAAAAATGATATCATGTCCGTTTCCCTTCAGTTAGAGCAAGAAAACACTTTCTATTTTACATTTTCTTTTGCATTTTTCTGCCTTTTTTGGCTTTCAGTTTATTTGTCAGTATTTTTAACAGTTTTTGTTGCATTTTTACTTACTTTTGGAGGTTTATTTTTCTCCTCCCCTGTTGTTTCGTGCATTTTAAATGCATTTACTAGTAAAACTTACATATTTAGATTTCTTGACATGGTCCTTTTAGCAAATTCACCATCGAAAATACGGTCAATGGAAAGGCATATTATTATTCTTAACTGAAATGTTTGGCAATGGATTAAAATACTTTGTGTGAAGATCTACTTTGAGGTTCTTTTTCTGGACACTATTATCGCTTTAATCTGTAGTTTTAAAGTAAAATTAGTCACAAGATAAAATGCAATTACACTCTGGTATACGCGAAGCAGAACTGAATTTTCGGATGCTGGCCGACTACAGTATCATAGAAGGCCCACTCTGAAAGGAGATAAATTGGTTGATTTGGTGTTTTAAGTCAACTTTATGCATAGTAAGGCTAATCGGGACTGGACCTACAGTTTAAAGTGGGATCCGAACCGAGTGCATAAAATAACGTGAATCGTGTGGTGTAGGGGGATCGTTAGCTTATGGTTGGAAGGTCATGGGTTCAAACCTGCTTCTTTGCAAAATCTTTTTCGGGAAGTAAACGGCTTTGGACGAGAATGCTTATCTACGTTTCTTGGACATTTCCGTTGATATTTATGCGATTTATGTCCAGCATTTCCGGATGCAGAATGTTGACATGTAAGTTCTTAATATGTGTTAACTTATAACAGCTGAATGAAAGGAAAGGTATTTCCTAAAATCCTGCCAATCACTGATAGATTAAAAGCATTAGTAGAAGCATTACTTGAGGCATGCACAGTGGCGACGATTATGGAGTGTGGAGGGGCAGATGACCCAGCACTATGCTAAACATTATCTACCAACGGAAAAAAACTGTCCTTGCCCTCCCCCACACCTTGCCCCATCAGTTTTGAAACCCAATCGCCGCATAAATATTTACAGTAATATCATATAATATTATATTACGTTATTAGAACACTTCGTACTCGGTAAATAAAAAGGAAAAAATAATATGGAAAGGGTGGGATTTGAACCTACGATGTTTCGACCTTGATGAAAACAGTAAAAAAAAAGAAAGTGCTGCCATCTAACCAACTACTCCAGGAGATTGCTAACAGAGAGCTCAATAAAACACGTCCATCTCAGTTGAAGCAACATTGTGCCGGACTTTCGAACCATTTTTCGCCAAGAACCAAGGAAAAGACACACTTTGCAGAATCGTTTGGTGTTGTGCAAGGCATCTTTACTAAACATTTAGCATAAAATCATCATAAATTTGCCTTCTTGCATTGAAATGTGACCGCAATTCTTTCCAGGTGGATCAGAACCTGTTCAGTGTTTCACAATGCACATACATTTTCCTATTTTCAAATTCAGAACTAAGAATCTTGAAATATTTTCAACATTCGTATTTCTACTTAACATTTTTTGTCTACTCATATATTTTATTACTGCTTTAAGGTATCTTTATTTTATGGAATGTGAAAGAATGAAAAAAAAATCACGAGCGTTTTCATTCAGGAAGAAGAAATGTTGCAAAGTTGGCTACTCTTAGTTGGCTCTGAAGCGCTATGCTGCCAAATTTACGAATTCCGGACTTTGAAATTTTTCAGGGCGGTCAAATAAGATGTTGCGAAGTGTACCAGTCAACTGTATACCAGGCGAACGAGAACAAGTCTCTGCGCAAGTTGTCACGCGAGACGGCGCCACCAATGAACAGTGAGAGATACGGGGTTGCGTAATGGGCGACTGGAGTTACCCGATTTCACTGCTTCTCTCTGGCAGCGTTGCAAACTTTGAAAACGATTATGCCGTACGCACATGGCAAACGGACCGTATTTTTTCTATAATTTTTGGTATTCATTTCTATGTCTCCAATTCTTTCTTCCGCTGTCGTTTCTCTCCCTTTTCCTTTATCTTCCTTTCTCTCTTTATGTCTCTCCTATTCTTCTACCTCTTTGATTCTTTCTTTCATTTTATTCGTGCACGAAATCTCCACAACCCAGCGGAGTGATCATATTCTCTTTCAGCTTCGTTTTCACCCCTCTCATATCTCGTTCGATCTTCGTTTCTTATATTTTTCAACTTCTGTTTCTATACATCATTCCATCACTTTCGCATTATTTTTTTCTTTCCTTATCTCTCTCTCTGTTTTGATGAAGGCGCCATTACACTGAGTTGGAAGGCATAGAGGGACCTGGAATATTTCCTAGGGTCAATCATAGTATAATATACAATATTTATTGACTAGTGCTACTATTTATACCAATTGTAACACTGCGATTCAAGACAAGAGGTGTTCTCACGAATCATAGTGTTAGAATAGCTCTAGTGGAAGTAATAGACAGCCAATTGACATTACATGGCAATAAATAACCATTATCAGAGCATTTCAGAGTTTGTCTTCTGCTGGTGGAAGGTCGCGGACAGATCAATCAGAGGAGCATGTCAACTCCCAGTACTCTCTCTTGTTAAATATTTAAAGGTTTAACGTGATTCCCTAACACCACTACAAGCTTCATCACATAAACTCCAAGGATTCAGCACGACAGAAAGGGCACGAAATGTATATGTGTGGGTTTGTATGTATACTCTGTCCCGGTTATCTTTGCAGCAAGCTCCACCAATGAAGACGTGAGAGGGAACGGAATTGCATGGAGGGGGAAGCGACTGCTTTTACCAGTCTTCGCAGCAGCGTGTACGGCTTCTCTCTGCCCACTCGATTTCATCCTCATGCGCGACCTTGCTCTGTAGATTCCGGAGATAAAGCATAGTTAATGAGTTTTTCTAGACCTCGAGATAGACGCATAATATTCAGTCAGAGGCTCAGAATTCCCAATGAGTGTTACCTTAATAGTGCATTTATTTTATGCAAAATTAATAAAAAGTGTCCATATCATTGTTTGTTGATCAGTGGGCTGGGCACCTAAATTGTCAACAATTGATCACTCCGCTCAGTGAACGAGAAACCTGCGAGATTTGCATTGTAAGCAATCCACCAGAAATTTTTCACACTCCTCGTCGTAGAAAAATGTCCAAATGCAACTTGAACTGTTCGTTCAACATCTTCAACTTCCCATCACCGGAGTTACCAGGCGTAAAATGAGTTTGGGTGAAGGCGCGCGCGTCGTTCACACCTTGGAACTTTATTTCTCCGAGGCTGGAAGAGGGGAGGGGGGTTGACAAAGCAATTTTGATGATGAAAGGAAACCACGAGGCGTATTTGGGAATGAATTTATGGAGCTGCTGGGAAATTAAAAACGTGTTCTTCCATTCTCATCATTCCGTATGTGTTTTGTTTCCATGGCTTTCTGTCGGTATGGAAACGTGTGAGCGTGATAACAAAACATTGATGTGTGCGTTGTATAAGACTTGAGAACAATCAATTTTCAATGTACTAATCAGGAGAAACTCAAGGGTGGAAGAAATATTTTCAGGTGTTGTCTGTCTCGGTGGTCATATCTACTTATATTCTCTCACTTTCTCTCTATTCCTTTGCTTGCTCTCTTTCTCTGTTCTCTCTCTTTTTTCCATGTTTTGTCTCTTTTCTTTTTCTACCTATTGTTCTCTCTCTTTTTGCTTATTTAGCTATCCACCTATTCTTTCTTTTTTCTCATTTTTCTTTCTGCGCTTCTCTCTCTTTCCCTGTTTATTTTTCTACATTTCTTTTTTCATATATTTCTCTTTCACCCTTCCTTTTTCTCTCCCTTTCTCTACTTCTTTTTATCACACACGCTCTCTCTCTTTCGGTTTCTCTTCCTTTCTCTCTTCCTTTATCTCTTTATCTCCATTTCTCTCTCTGTGTGTAATTCTTCCTCGATGAGGAAGTTGATCATTTTCCTTGTAAAGCCCGTGGTCACGAACATCTCGAGAATGAATCGTGAGCGAATTTTCAAATTTTACCTGATTACTGAGAAATGATGTTTCTAGACAACCATTTTTTCATATTCTCATTTAGTGCATCAACGTACCGAAAATTAAGTAATGAATTTTCTTTTGAAATATCATATTCTCTCACGTTTCTTGACAGGCCAGGCCTACAGAGAACCCAGTCAGCTCTCCATGTAAATAAATACCCCATATTTCGATGGTCTTGTCATGATATATCAGTAACTATAAGAGCGACAAAGATAAACTTTGGTGGACTCGACCATCGGTCCATCTGCCCCTGAGGGCCAACAAACTATCAAAAGTGACCTCGGAAAGTACGGCTTTAGCAAGACAAGAATGCCCCCGGCGCTCCTCTCGCTTCTCATTATCTCACGCATTTTGACAGTGCTACACAATTTGTCATCACGGGAACAATGCAAGCAGCTGATTGCATCGCCCATGCTCCCTCCGCTCACTTACGTTTGAAAATTCATCTACAGCACCACACGGGCATTCTTATCTTGGCCAAGCTGCAGCAAATGTAGATGTCATTTTTTTTGAACAAATGAAGCCCTTTCAAATTGTAGTTTAATGCAGTACCAGTTACTTTTGGCAATCCGTCTGTCTGTGTGGTCAAACAATTGAAAGACAACAATAATTTTTTTTAAAGCTTCGATATCTCGGAAACTATTGTAACTATACAGGGTGATTCAAGTCTCTTGACATTTTAATCAAAGTGCATTTTATTGACAAAATCGACAGTTCTACTGAATATTACTCCTTAATAGAAGACAAACTCAGTCATTTTAATGTGGTGGCCCTGTAAGTCTATGCAAAATATCCATCTCTCTTGCGTAGACCGGAACACACGCTCCAATATAGCTGGCGTGATCTCCTCTGTTCCTGCAGGTATTCGCTGTGTCAGTTGCTCCATGGTGTTTATCTTTACTTGGACACCATAGACTTACGAAACCCCAGACAACAAAGTCTATGGGAGTCAGGTCTGGAGAGCGAGGCGCCCAAAGTCTTGGCGAGCCACGGCCAATCTACCTATCGGGGATGGAAGGTAATCACGAATGATTCTGGCGAAATGAGGTGGTGCACCATCTTACTGGAAAACAACAGTGTATTTTGTCCCATCCTAAAAACAATTAATTAGCGATATTAGGAAAATTTCAAGAGGCTTTTGAATCACCCTGTATGTTCGAGCTTTGGCTGGGTTGAAAGAGCTGTTAATTCTCTGTGTATTCAATGTTGGTCTTCTCGATTTCTCAGAAACTAGTAAAGATTGAAACATAAAATTCGGTACGACGAAACATATACCTAACACTTACTTACTTAATGAATAAAATTACAGTTTAAAGAAGAAACAGAACAACTGTGCAACATGCCTCCACCGTGAATCGAAACTAGGACCCGTTGATTACAAGATGACGAAATTATCACTATGCCATCGAGGAGGCTCATGTAATCCGTTAGTATAAGACACGTACCAAACAAGCACCAAATAACGGAGATGACTCAATTTTAGAATCTGAGTGTCTCATTTCTATTGCTCATGACTGTACCTTCAGATATATGATTTCCTGTGATCCTCCATGCGTGTGATTCTATAATTTATTAACAACTTGAAACTAGACGTTTCATGTTGACATTTTCCATCTCTATTCACACTTTGACGGCAAACGGATGGAGAATCAGAAAAGGAATTTGGAGATCCTTCGCCCCTTCCTGAGTTTGGCTTTTGCTTCATTTTAAAGTCAAATATCCTTTTGAAAATTTTTATGTTCATCATCGTCTCCAATGCTTCATTCAGATGTCTTCCTGTTTCATCCTTTCACTTCTACTATTCACTGGCGTAGCCAAAGAATTTTGCTTGGGTTTACTCAAGGGTGGAAGGGATATATTCAGGTAGGTTTTAGGTATCTGTCTTGGTCACTTTTTCTATTCCTTTATTTCAATATTTATGTTCAGTTTCCTTCCATCATTCTTCTCTTTCTGCCTTTCTTTATCTTCTATTTCTATATCTTTTCTTTTTCTTTATTTATATATTTATTGAACACTGCAGACGAATGTCCAATTACAGTGTTCTACATTTTCTGCTTTAAGTTTGTAAATTTACAGTTTGATAAAAAATATTATTGTTCAGAATTGTAAATAAACATAAAAAATGTCAACGCTAAATTTAATGTGTATACAATAGTTAACAAAGCGAGTTATAATTGAAGAGAGTGGAATAAAATATCTGACTATTATGTACAAAAATAGACCTACATGAATACAATATTTCAATTATTACTATGCACAACGTATTTATCTTTATACTCAGTATTTCAGATCTTCACCACCATGTACAAAAGAAAATATAAGAAGATACTTATATAATACAGTATCAATTACATAAAATATGGAAATAAAATAAACACAGTAAAATTCAAGGATAGAAGTTATTTACTTTCTAAACTGCAGTGAATTAAATTGAAACTTTTCAGACTGAAGCTCATATTATTCCTGAATATTATTTAAAAGAAAAGCCTTAGATAAATTATTAATTAACTATAGGATAATTTTCCAGTGCCTGTTTATTCATTTGCATCTCGAACATAATTCAACAAATGTGAGACCATTTATAGTATTTAATATATGAAGAAATACATTAATTATGTATGTAATAATGGACCTGTAAATAATTGACACTATCGAAAGTACATACATATATGTAATTGAGTATAAACTACGATAGAAATATATATTTACAAAAATTGCGTTCGTGTTTACATTGTTGACATTTATTCTTCCATACTTACAATAGCTTTTTTGAAGGTCTCAATAGGCATTTGAAATATATCTCATTTTGGTTCCCTTTCGGAACATCTGTTGTACAGTTCAATAATTCTCCTGATAGGTGATTTATTTATAACGTTCGATCTTCTGTTACTACAGTAAAAGAGAATCCCTTTGGATCGTGTCTTGGAGATAGGAACACGTATGTGTATTTTTTTCTCGTAGATGATGCACTTGAATATTATTGTTCATGATTTTTTATAAGAGACAGAGCAATTGCATCTTCCTTCTTTTGCTCAGAGAAGGCAGGTTGTGGTGTTTACAGAGGGAATATATCGTATCTGGGATATATGCCTGTTTCTTTGTAAGTGGCGTACCTTACGAATTTAGACTGCAGCATTTCTATTTTGTGCGTGTACTTTTTGTCCTGAGGAGCCCATATTTCTGCTGCGTATTCTAATTTGCTTCGGACTAAGGCGTTAAATATTATTTTTATTATTTCTTTGTTCATAAGCTCTTTACTCATTCTAACTGCGTACCCTAGGTTTCTGTGTTTCTCATTTACGACTCTTTCAATATGCGTTGCAAATTATAGTTTTGAATCAACTTTTACTCCTAGATCTTTCATCTCGTTAACCCCTTTAATTTTTGTGTAATTTATTTTGTAATTGAATGCAATTTGCTTTCTCTTGCTCGAGTATGTCATCGCGCAGCATTTTCCTATGTTCAGATTAAGATAATTTATTCTGCACCATGTTGTTACTGTATTGATTTCGCTTTGTAACGATTTGCAGTCATCAATATTACAAATAGTCCTACCGAATTTTAAGTCATCCGCGTATAAGAGTCTGTATGAGTCACACAGGTACTTTGGTAAGTCATTGATTATAATTCAAAACAACAGAGGTACGAGATTCGAGCCCGGGGGGACTCCTGAGAAAACTTCGAACTCTTTTGTTAAAATTCCTTTATAAGCCTACGTTCTGCTTACGGTCTTTTAGATAAGAAGCAAAGAAATTTAGTGCTGGTTTGGAGAGGTCGTAACACGAGAGTTTAATCAACAAAATGTCGTGGTTTACTCTATCGAAGGCTTTGGATATATCGGTATAGATGACATCTACTTGCTTTCTTTCTTCTAGATTAGTTGCAACGAAATGACTTAGGAGGGATAGGTTCGTAACATTGGAATACCCGGGACGAAGCCGTGTTGGTTTGCAGATATTACTTGGGATATGTGTGACAACAATGATAAATAAGACATTCGAAAACTTTTGCGGGCGCAGACAATAAAGCTATGGGCCTATGCTGTTCAATGTTACCGGTGCCACTATTTTTGGGTGCGGGACGCACTGTAGATGTTTTCCATTTCGTGGGAAATACAGGCGTAGCTAGGGAAATATTGAATATTTTCATTAAGGATAGAGCTAATAATCTTGCACAACCTTATAACACGTAGGGCTGAATGTCGTCAGGGCCACAGGATTTCTTTGGTTTTAACTTTTTTATTGCCTTTTCAATATCTTTAATACTGACTGCGTTTAGTACAAATTCTTCACCTACGTCTATCTTTTCGTGGTCTTCGATCAAATTGCAATCGAAATTCGCGGGCGTGCTCTTATAGGAGGAAAGAAAATGCTGAACAAAGGCGTTTGTAATTGCCTCGTCATCGTATAGTGTAGTTTCATTGTATCATTTTTCTTTGTTTCTTTCTTCCTAATTCCTTTCACATTCCCTATCTTTTCTCTTTGTCTTTCCTACTTTATTTTTAATATCTCTATTTTCTCTTATTCCCTCTATTATTCTATCTCCTCGGATTTTCCTATCATCTTTATTATCATACGTTCATTCTATGTTTATCACTTTTTCTCTCTCTCTTGTCTCCCTTTATATCCGTTCCTTATTCATTCTTCCTCTTCCTTTCTCCTTGTGTGTTCGTGCCCTTCGGGTTATTTGAGTGCACACCACCAAATATAAAATCCACCAAATTCATTTTATGCACATCAAGTGCATCACATTAAGTGAACGAAACTTCTGATCCGATGTGTTTAATGCATAAATAGAAAATGTAATGTTAAGATGATTGCTTTTTTGCATTATTACTTCAAATGGCTCGTCTACTTTTCATGTACTTTTCTGTTATTCTTATTAATAATTAATTAATAATTTTCTTGCGAATATTTTGTTAAAATTTTTAAAAAAAAGAGTAATCTGAGACAGGAATGTAAAAATAAAAATAAAAACATTTTACACGATTTAAAACTATATATATATAACGCAAGCTGATTGCCCGGCGTTGCTCGGGTATTTATTTATCCCAATCTTCTATTAAAGTTGTCGTGGGAGAAACATGGCGATCTTAAATCCACTCCGCATTACTTAATAGACTGTCACTGTGACTTGTTGATCGTGATCGAGAAAGCAAGTCTCTCTCTCTCTCTCTCTCTATCTCTCTATCTCTCTATCTCTCTCTCTCTCTCTCTCTCTCTCTCTCTATCTCTCTATCTCTCTATCTCTCTCTCTCTCTCTCTCTCTCTCTCTCTCTCTTCCTTTCTCACATATCGTCGTGAATGTCACCAATTAGCTTAGCGCAGTGGCGGCCGGCGGCAACTATGATGGTAGTGCCAACGTGATCAATAAATCGAAAAAAAAAAACTCCACAATGCCCCCCCCCCACCCGCCTCCTCCTTTAGGTTGCGCCAGTGACCAAGATATTTATCCTCGTTTGGTAACGTGGAAAACAGTGTGTATTTAAGTTATAACGTACTAATCCGATTCATCTTCACTCACTAACCTATCTTTATACACTACAGGACACTTCCCTAAAAATATAACAATTACAAGAGGTAATAAAAACAAATCTTATCACCTTTTTCTCCTCCATGCACACGTATTCTAACTGGATGTCGAAAATATCTTTGTTATGAAAAGAAATTGTCGAAATGCCAAAGGAAAGTCGCATCATTATAGGATATTTTTTAAAAAGTCTGGATAGCCCTCTTGGTGCATCTATCTATTATCAAAAATGTTCATTTAACTTTGGAAAAATATTAGGTTCGTTTCTCCAAAAGTAGGCAGAAATTACTTTCCCAACGGGTCTTACAAACCAGTCGTATTTAGCGACTTTTTTCTGAAGGTGGCAACTGTGTTGTGTCAACACTCGCCAGGCCAGTCTAAGACTGGCACGGTTTCTTATGGGCTAACCCCGCCCCCTGCCACTTTGTTCTCGGCTCATGGTGGAAATGTTCCTCCCTGAGACTTCTTCAACCCTCTGCACGTGTGTCAACTTTGTTAGGTCCATTGGTTAGGCCAGCTCTTGGGCGTCACGGACTGTTGTCTCATGAGGGTGCGAAGGAAACAGCTGGCGATGCAGTGAGGAGTTTGGGGGCGGTCATCACGTCAGTTGACCGATTGCAAGATTCGAATCTCTTTGTCTGTAAACTATCAATGTATTAATTTAACAATACTTGGCGAGATATGCGTTTCTTCTGAGGGTAGGGCCATGGCACGGCGGCTCTACCCTTTGAGCCGCCGCTGGCTTAGCGACTCCGAAAACTATGGATTCGACACTAATCTAGGTCATTTTTGACATTTTATTTTTCACCCCCTCTCAAGCCCCATGCCGATAAGTGATGAACGTAGAGTTGAATGGCATTCGTAGTGTAACTATTCATCTTAGATACCCCGAAAACTATGAATTCCACACTAATATCGGTGGTTTTCGATTAATTTTACATGTCAACCCTTTCCAACCCTCACCCCTAGGGGTGCCAGGGGTGTCTTACCCCCCACAGTATTTCTTTCGAGATTGCAAGTGATACGTGTTCCAAGTTTGGTTGAACTCGCTTCAGGCGTTCGAGAGTTATATACACATATACATATACACACATACATCCATTTTTATATATTAGAAGAAAGATTTATTCTCATCATCAGGATTGACTAAGAAACAGTGGCGTCGACTTGTCAAAAATAATGGGAGGCTTTGATCACTGAAATAAATGAATGAATGACTCACTCCCTGCCTTTTTAAAAAAATTAAAATTACGTCTTCGTATAGCAGTTTTTAAGCAGCCATTATATTCCTCATGCAAATGAAATGTAACATGAAAAACTTTTAGAAAATGTTTCGAAGCACGTAATTTTTATGTCTCTTGTGTCTGCTCATTTGTTTTTTTTTAGATAACAATTAACATTTTTATTGAAAAGTAGGCTATGTATTTACATTAAGAGACCAATCTAACAGTTTTATGCCGGCCTCGGTAGCCGAGCGTGTTGGGTGGTCGGTCGACTCAACTCTCTTTGATCCGGAGGTCGCGAGTTCGAGTCCCGGCGAGGGCATGGATGTGTTTTAACCCTCCGTCATCCGCGTCCTCATAGTAGCACAAATGTCCCGCGCGAGGCACTCAGTGCCGCCTTATCAAAACCAACTTTATTTAGATGAACTATTGATGCAAATTTATGTTGAATTACCCTAACGCTTACTGAAAATCAGACGATATATATATGAACGCAAACAGTCCATTTCGGACATTTTTATTAGCTAAACTAAAACTAAAACTATGTATATAAGCTAAAAACATTAGAGGAAATGGCACAGAAGTACACGCTTAGAGTCTTGATGCAAATGCACCGAAATATTATTCCCAAAATAAAAGTAATTTTAATTTTGCCATATAATAAAGGAACTAAGAAATGAACTCATCATTCACAAAATTTTCAACGTAGTTTTCAAAAACGTTCAACATATTTTTCAAAACGAATTGAAATCATACAACTTATAGCTATGGGCTTAGAATTTGTTCCAAAATTCTCAGTAAAAATCTTGCTGACTCGCTAAAAAAACAATCAAATGAGTAAAATACAACTCGAAGATACAAGATATTAAAATTTTCAAATCTCAATAAGGTAAAACGAGGAGAGACGCCGCACCTTTTCATAACTGAATAGAAAAACAACATCTCTGCTTTTGTGGAAATTTATTGACATGAAAACTTAACTACAGTCCTTGCACTTTAAGAAAAAAAATAATTGGCATCCATTAGGAAGAATTTAAATGGATATTTTTTCAAATTACAAAAGCATTGAATTTTGAGTGTCATGAAAAACACGAGGAGAGATGCCGCACTGACTCACTTCTGTCTCTTTAAGTTCTTCTCACGAACATTCTTCCTTCCACAGTCCACACACATTGTTCCATACACAGTGCAGGTTTCATGTAACCATTTTGAACACGTAACACACTGGATCCAGTCAGATTTGGAAGCCGTGAGGAAGTAATTCTCCAAGCATTCCACACAATTGTTGATGTCTTGCTCAGATCCACTCGCTGTAGCATCTGGCGCAGGTTGCTTTGTGCCGGTTGTTTTTTCTTTCTGTCCTGTTTTGATCCTGGAAGTTGATTGCGAGTTTTTTGATTTCATATTTGCAAGTCTGGAAGCGGAATTGAGCACTTCGGCTGACTGTTTGAACCTTTTACCTTGACGAGGAACTTCCGGAATGGGACTCAGCTGGCGGAGGTACTTACTGGGGCTTTCCGTGGGTGTAGAACTACAGGTAGATGTTGAAGGGTTTGAATTTATTCCTGGTAATTGATTCTGGGGCACAAAATGAGGTTGTTGAGTTACTTTTGGTGTCAGTTGTGTTGCTTGCGAGGTTGTTGGTTTAACTGTGACAGGAGAGAGACTTCCTAAGGTACTCGATGAAGGTGACTCTAGATCCTGCGAATCATTATGGTCAGATATTATGGTGTGGGTGGATGAAAGTGGACTAGGACCTGACTGACAAGCACCAGAAAAGGAAAAGAAGTAATCGGGAACAGCATTTGAATTCAAAGGGTAAATGCCACAGGCTCGGAAACCTGAAATGGCATTTCCAACAGAAGCAGCTTTATTCCACGCCGCACCAATGAGAGAGCCTGCTTGGTATCTTGTGATATTTCTGTCTTTATGGGTTCTCATCCATGATGTTGCTTCCTTGTTGTAATATGATTTTACTGGACCAAATACAGATCGGTCCAAGGGTTGAAGGGCTTGTGTAGTGTGACTTGGCAAACACAAAACAATAACACCGACTTCAGCCGCATACTCCAGAAGCTCTAATGCATGGACATGTGATGAATGGCCATCTAGGAGTAGAAGCGTTTTGCCTGGATGTTTCCTGGGAACAAAGTGTTCTTTGAACCATTTCATGAACAGATCAGCACTGATGTACGACGATTTAGGGTTCATGTAGACATCGGATCCTGCAGGAAGTCCATCAACGAATTCAGGTTTTTTATTCACACCTTTCATAATAAGAACAGGAGGAAGAAACGTTCCTTCTGCACTGCAACACCCTATCAGCGTCACATTTTCTCCCCTTTCTTTTGGAGTCAATGTGTGCACAGTCTTTGCACCTTTGGAGGTCACAACCTTTCTAGGTCTGTTAATGAGTGGGAATCCTGTTTCATCGACGTTAAAAATGTTACCTGGTTTATTCATTAGATCGTGTTCTTCCATAACCTTTTCTAGCAACGTAAAATAGTTTTTCACATCTTCACGATTCATTCCTTGAGCTCTGTTGATAGAGAGGCCTTGAGCTTGTCGCAAAGAAAGTTCAGGATTTCTCCTCAGGAAGGAATTTAACCATACGTTTCCTGCCATCTGCGATTCATGCGAGAACGTGTGTTTAATATTTAATTTTTCAGCAAATTTGTACGCCAGCACCCTAACTGCTTGTCTGTCTGGAGCGAAACCTGCTGCACCTAGACGTTGAATATGGGAAACTAATTTCTTTTCATTATGTGCACCGAAAACCCCTTCAGGTCCAAGACTCTTCTTGGAGAAATCGCCTTTTTCAATCCTTCGACATATGGTTCTTGCTGGAATGCCGTAATATCGTTCAGCTTCTCTTTTCCCTATGTCCCCGGCTTGCACTCTTGTACATGCCTCTTTCAGGGTCTCATCAGACCACGAAGCTCTAGCAGATCTTCTTCTGTATGTGTTGGGCATCTTGAATTCTGAAAATAATAAGAAACGAGTGCTTAGAAACTTTTAGACAATTTAATATTTAAGTACACTCTATTTTACATAACTTATATACAAGCATAAATAACATGTGTATATTGTTGTGTTTGTATTGCATTCTTTGTTAAAATACATAGCCTACAGTATATGTAACACTGTGTTCAAAATATTCAACGTGTCAAAAGGTGAAATAAATGACACTGTACACCTTATAATATGAGGGTGAGAAAAGTGCGGCATCTCTCCTAACAGAAAAATGTGCGGCATCTCTCCTTTGTTTCACTGCGGCAACAATCCTTTTTCGAGAGGAGAGATGCCGCACCAATTGCTTTTTACTGGTTTTGTAGTTTCAGTGCAAAATCGAGCGAAAGGTAATCTAAATACTCTAACAAGTATTCTATAAAATATTTGTCACGTAGAAACTAGCGTGCACTCTATTAGGATATATCACACTTACCTTTCATAAAATTTCGAAGGTCAATTCACCAGGAAATTTTCATATGAAGGCGCCCCACTCCTTTCCACTTCACTTCACTCGTCTCTACTGCACTGGCGTGGTGGAATGAACGACAGTTACACATCCTTGTAGAATGTTGCTGCCATCTGATGTGTACTAGGCAAACTACAGCATGTGCGGCATCTCTCCGCCTGCGGCGTCTCTCCTCGTTTTACCTTATGTTTCTTCTTGTTTTACAAGATATACGTGAAAAGAGATATACAAACTCAAATAAAACTTAAGCCCGCATCACAAGGAACTAGATTTCCAGTAGGTATGCCCTAGTTGGCGCTGGACTGGATACCAATTTGCTAGTTTTCGCTTATCTTGTCGATAGACTTTTGTTTCCTTACGAGGGAAGTTGTAATGGCGGCCGCGTGAGATTTAAAATGTATCACTTCACATTTTTAAAAGCCGATAACTATTCAAGCGAGAGGAATATCGTTTCGTATAAAATGTTATTAGGTACAAAACAATGGCGCTGCTTACATACATACTTTACAACGTTTACTGTACACGTATGGAAGAATATTTTAGTTGTTTCAAATGTAAACACTGTGCACTCAGCATAGATGATGTAACTCAACGCGCCTTTCATGCTGTATACTTTATACATTGCTGGAGTAACACTCGGAAACCACAGACAAAAGCGCTCCTTTGCACACTCACAAATTATCTTCACATGGCGAAACTTGCTCTGATTGGCTGTTCCACAGAATCTAGTCGAGGAAAGCAAGTAGCAATTAGAACATGTCCTATTCCTCCAAACCAGTCAAGCAGTCAGCCAGGCGGCCATGATTGCTACCTAGAAAGTTAGTTCAGGGCCAACTAGGGCATTCCTACTAGAAATCCAGTTCCGTGTGATAGGGGCTTTACCCAATATTGTTACTTTTCAATACATTTTGACAACTCCGAAATTTCGTATGGGTACTGCAATTATTTCTGCATACAATTAATTTGTATTCCGAACAACGTACCGTCGTTTTATTTTTCTTATAGCTATCCGCCAAATTCATGGCTGGAGTGCTATTATATGATTTAAGATAGGAAACCTTCCCGCGCTCGGTACTGAGTGCCGCCTAAGGGGGACCGGTCACTTTTGAGGCATGTAAACAACTGAAAAACGCCAGAAAAAATGTTGGAACGCATCTATGTTTTCGTGGGAATAGTGTAGATAAGTTTCCTAGTGATTTCCAGACCATTCTTGCACTGATAAGGAGAATAATTCAAAATTTTAGAAAGGCGGCAGAGTACCCATAAAAATAACAAATATTTACAATATTTAACAGTTTTATTTAATTATTTACATAAATGCTAACACAAATCGCAGGAAAATAGTTTTACTTCTTTGTTCTTGCTAGAATACTTTACTTTTTAAATTTAATTTTGCAATAATTAAGAAACACATAGCACGCCGCGCTTTAGCAATAATGCCTTTGATCATAGCCGTTCCCGGTTTCGCAATACAGACTTTTCATAAGCTTTCCTTTCGTACTTTACTGCAAGCCAGTGTTAAATAAACTCAAAGACTTTAGAATTAATTTTCCCTTATTCTTTGGACTAGAGGAAGAGATTTCGAGGATAACTAAATATCGTACATATCAATATTGTCTGAAAGTCGTGTTTTCGACCTCAAATTGTTCAGAACTCACTAAACAATATACTGATATAATTGTCATCTCGTTATTTTGAAATTCTTTTTAGTAAAAATGTTAACAATACTCATAATTATATTCTTAGTATATAGTAATAAGTCATGTGTTTTGCTGTCTCCGGTCATAGCCCCCCCCCCCCCAAAGTTGATGGTTTAGCGGTCTCAGCCCTCCAAAGTTGATGGTCTAGAACATTTCAAATGTGTATTTAAAGTTAAGTTCATGTGGCGCAATACAGAGTAAACTTTACAAGAGAAGCAAAATAATACATTAGATCCTCTTAAGCAAAATTATTTGAGGGGCCTTGCTTTAACATCATTAACATTGGGGCTCGAGCGCCTTGCCAAGGAATAATAGGTTCGGACTTACTACGTAATATCTAATCATTTAAGTTCACTATTCCAAAGCATGTATAAATATAGCCAATAGGTTCTGAGGTTCACCTAGTTGTACAGGTAATTGGTAGTAAGTCTGGGACACCCGGAGCGTGAAGCTGTTCATATCATCTCCATAAACAGGAGCGGATCAACGGACCACGGGGAGGGCGATTGCGAGGTTTTTGGGCATTTGTTTGAATTAAGTTTTGCTTCATGCCTCCCCCGGAAAATGAATGTCAACCTAAGGGTATATATTTCACATACAGGGTTAGTCAAAAGTATCGGGACAGGCCAGTAATAAAGAGACGCGTGGACGGAGGAAAATCACATGTTGCAAGTGGGTATTGGTGCGGAAACTGCATTGAATGGGGGTGTGGTCATCATGGCAGCCATCTTGGATTCCGCCATATTGGATATCACACAATATTTTCAAATGGAAAAGAGTATGTATGACACATCAATTTAGGCTAGAATCGTCCCACAAACGACAATCCGAACTCATTTTGGACCTATCGCCATTCGTGGAAGAGATGAAGTGTGCTACGTTTGACTGCAAAAAATTAGATTTCTCTGAAAGAATTGTTTACTGTATTCGTGTGAGCAACTGTACACACTGCAAATTACAGAGAGCATGAACAAGAAAACATGACATTCACTTACAGAATGCCTCAAAGCAAGTGCTCAAACTGCTTTGCGTCGACTGTCTGACAATATGCCAACCAATCGTAAAAACTGCGAAGTGCACGTTGTAGCATATCCCGAGAAAGTCCTCTTGTTTCGTCCACAATGCGATTGCGTAGATCATTCATGCTTTCGTGCGATACACTTTGTCCTTCATGTGCCCCCATAGAAAGTAATCCAGGGGTGATAGGTCCGGAGATCTTGCAGACCATTCGATTATACCTCGTCTTCAAATCCATCGTTGTGGAAAGGTTTGATGTAAGTATTGTCGAACATCCTGTCCATAGTGTGGCAGCGCTCCGTCCTGTTGGAACCAAACACCATTAAAGTCCTGTGTGGACACTTGGATGGCAGTGACAATGTGTTCACGAAGCATTGTCAAATACTTCTCACCTATCAGATTGCCGTCAATGAACAATGGACCAAGAATGATTCCCATCATTCCTACCCAAACATTCAGTTTCTGTGGAAATTGGGTATGCTATTCCATCATCCAATGCGGGTTTTAATCGCTCCAACAGTGACAGTTATGTCGGTTCACCTGCCCTTTTAATATAAATGTCGCTTCATCAGAGAATACAATGTCATTGAGGTGAATAATATCGTTATCGATATTTTGCATCATTACTTCGCAAAATTCAATATGGCGATCAAAGTCATCTTCCGTCAGTTCGTGCACTAAACTTGCTTTGTAGGGTTTAAACTTACTGAGTACTAAACTTCGTTGCACTGAACTCTGAGAAATGTCGAGCGAGCATGTTGGCAACGCTGGTTGCCGATGTATGCGGATATTCCACAAAATATTGTAACACATCCAAAGAAACTGCCTCGTTGCTACAAGATTTCGGGAGCATGAAATAACTGTCGCAACTCGATACACGATCGCTTGCGATCTCCATAGCCACGCATCATTAATAACGTAATACGTTCTCGTTCACTGAGCTCCATTTTGACCACTGACACGGAAACAAATTTCCTTCCTTTGGCACAATACCCACCAACATGAGCCACATGCAGAACGTTCACAAGGACGATAACAAATGCAACTGACCTTCGAGGAAGTTGACTACAATCTACAAGGGATGTGTACAGGTAGAGTCCATATCCAGACGAACACTGTTATTGCTGTCCGTGGAAGGGAAAGGAAAAAAATACGTACCTGATTATCTAAATTCGTCGAATAGGATTGTTAGCTACAAAAGAGTATGTTACTCTGTTGTAAGGAAGGATTGTTTAGACTGGCATTCTTTAATTCGGTATTTTGCGATATTATGTTGTTTTAAACAAACTATCAAAACAACGCGGGGAAAGGACTAGAGGCAGGAAAGGAAGAAACGAAGATAAGTAAAGGCCTCGAAGTACATAAGAGTTTTAACCAAAAAAATGCGCCTGGGGGAACTAAGGAAAACTGATCTCCCCGTCTATCACCCCTGGATTACTTTCTATGGGGGTACATGAAGGACAAAGTGTATCGCACGAAACCACACTACCTGAATGATCTACGGAATCGCATTGTGGACGAAACGAGAGGACTTTCTTGGGATATGCTACAACCTGCACTTTGCAGTTTTTACGATTGGTTGGCATATTGTCAGACAGTCGACGCAAAGCAGTTTGAGCACTTGCTTTGAGGCATTCTGTAAGTGAATGTCATGTTTTCTTGTTCATGCTCTCTGTAATTTGCAGTGTGTACAGTTACCCACAGGAATACAGTAAACAATTCTCTCAGGAAATCTAATTTTTTGCAGTCAAACGTAGCACACTTCATCTCTTCCACGAATGGCGATAGGTCCAAAATGAGTTCGGATTGTCGTTTGTGGGACGATTCTAGCCTAAATTGATGTGTCATACATACTCTTTTCCATTTGAAAATATTGTGTGATATCCAATATGGCGGAATCCAAGATGGCTGCCATGATGACCACACTTTCATTCAATGCAGTTTCCGCACCAATACCCACTTGCAACATGTGATTTTTCCTCCGTCCACGCGTCTCGTTATTGCTGGCCTGTCCCGATACTTTTGACTAACCCTGTATATTATTTCATTTCAGTAACAGTAATTTATGCTAATTGTTATAAGAGCGTTGTAGCAACATGATAACTTCAAACTGAAGGCATGGCTTTTATCTAGACGGCAACACTATTAGCGGGGGCGGAGGGAGCCTTGCTTGTCTCTTCCTGCAAAAGAATTCTCTGGGTGTCCATGTATTTCATTGGTCCCCCTTGAACAGGTTATTCCTTTAAAATTTCCAAACACGCCGTTGTACTAAAAATCATGCTAAAGTGAAGTAAGTCACTGGTAATTTTAAGTTTCATTGGCATATGGTCACAGATGCTTACTAAAAAAATGATTAGTATTTGATTTACACATTTCTTTATTTTCAACTTCGCACCCCAAAGTTTCATTCCGCACCCCCTCAGCACTCCTACTAGCTTCGTTGGTCTCCTTGTGCGTGTTTTGAGAAATATGAGGTCTGCTTTTTGTTATCAAAACCAAGTTAGAATTAACGTGACTTGAAATTTCGAAGTATCGAGTAAGCACCATGCGATAGTCTGAACAATAGTTTTTCTCTTATTTATCTTTCCCGCAAACATTTGACGACGGTCTAAAAAGGATCTGGTAGTTAAACGAGACAATTGAGGTTTGTAGTATATCGTTTTTACACATGGAGGGAACAAAAATAAGAAATTTATTTTTTTGTTCCTTTTTCGCTTTATGTAGGCTAAGTGTTTTTTCCATGTTTTCCATTTTCAATGTAAATAGCCGTCTACACTCAACGTTTCAAGACACTAAACGTAAAGATACGCTGTGAAAATATTGCGATTACAGCACTTACAATAGTGGCATTATATTGTTGTGAGTATTCATATTGTTGTGAGTATCGCGATTTACCTAAATCAAGATTAGAATCAGATGACTTTTTTAAGTAATCACTGATATAAAATCACTTTAAATAAATAATATACAGAATAATTTACATAAGGATTTTGTAGATATGAGAATCACTTTTGGTGAAGGTATACATTACTCTCGTAATCAATTAATGGTGTTTATTAGGCTCTAAGATAGGAAAAGAAAGAAATCAAAATGGATGTTCTGATTTGGTGAAACTCATACGAAAGGAAATGTAGGCCTGATGTGTAAAGTTTAAACACAATATTTCTTTATAGGCAAAAATAGCAAAAAATTGGGTAGAATATGTACAAATACAAATCATGTTAAACGGTAAATAGTTCAACATCGCTAAACTAAATAAATTGGCAGATGATATTTTGCAAACTCCTATTAAAAATTGCCAAAATTCAGCTATAAAAACTATTTAAAATATTTTTTAGTTACTATTATATAGTACATCCAGAATGTTTTATTTTCACTGGAATGGAAGTTACTGAAATTATTATAGTGTCATTAACACACTCAACAAACATTTTTATAGTATGTTTATACATACAGCAACAGAAACAGAAAAATGTATATTTACATATATTTTTTTATTTCCTTTAATTAAACTGTTCAAATATTTTAGAGGGCCGTATATCAAAAAAAAGCCTTTGTATTAAAAAACATATGTCGGGTGCAAAAACTATACAATCAATTTTGAGCGTTTTTTTTTAAAAAAAAATGCGATATTAATCCAAAAATCCGATTTTAATAAAAACATTCATCAAAAATTATTTTTGAAATAAAAATAATCATTTTGATCCACCCATGATGATAAGGCATCAAATAAACTTGAACATAAATTAAGACACTACGTTTCATTCTTGCCATCATATCCTGAGAAGGTTCAGTGTCGCCATTATTTTAAGGAGTGTCATAACCCTACCGCGCAAGGAGATTGGAAAGGCTACCAAGGCGTAGTAATCTTGATTCAGAAAAGAGCGTCAAAACTTGAAATTTATATACTATTTCGATTTTTAGAAAGAAGTTACTGGAAATCTCTACCTCAATTGGATGTTGATTTAATACGTCATTTCATGTCAAGTGGATTAGGGGTCCCTGCTCGATTCTCTTCAATTCTAATGAAATTTCTACAGGTCGTGCCTTAGTTTTGGCGGCCCTGCCATACCGTATATGTCCTAATCCCACATGTTCATTTGCGCCCACAAATCCATTGAGCACAAACTGGAAGCAGCCTATTTTGTCATCGTTAAGGGTATTTTCTACTGTCACGGCGGCCGATCCTAGTGCTGGCAAGGGGAGCGGGGAAGTGGAAGTGTGTCTCCATGTGGAACATATATGCAAAAAGTAAAGATAAAAGGTAAAGTTCTCCCCTATGCTTAGCACCACGCCATGAAGGCGTATAGGGGGTGTGGGGGTAACGCCCCACACTTTCTTGATCCGGTCGTGAGTGGGGGTGATGTGATCAGCATCACGCCCCTGACCGCCTTTACCCCCCAGGGTTTCCCCCAGGTACCCATGTCATTCGACGCTGGGTGGGCGCCGGAGCCGCTTCCAACGTTAGAAAAGTTCCCGGATTTGAACCGGCCGGGGATCGAACCCGGGACCTTGAGCATGGCAGTCAGACGCGTTACCGACTGAGCCACCGCGGCCACCATATATGCACAACCTGTAAAAGTTTCATCAAATTTGAAGAGCGTCGAGCATATCTGAAATTAGGCCACTTGACATGGAATGAGCCTGTACACTATCTGGAGCATTTATGAGAAAACCGGACCTTTGATAAGGGTCACTGTTACCGAGATATCAAATCAAAAAATATGTAATATGGTGAACTCTTTTTCGAAATATGGTCGTATGCACGCATATACCGATTGGCAAATCGACTGAAAATATCTTAAATGGCACAACAATTAATTAATGGTACGGAGAATCTTGTTTTTAACAAGAATTGTAACAATTCATTAGGGGCCTAACCCCTACAACCTTTACAATTCCTATAGCGTAATTTATTCAAAACTTCAACAAGTACCAGGAAAATTGCCCTGTATAAAAAAATCTAAGCGTATGGTAAAACCACTATCATTGGAGAGAAATCAAACATACTTTTTTAGTCCATCAAATGAGGGGCAATTTACAATAAACTATCTGCTTATGACTATTGGTTAGGGAGATATAGGTCAGCCAGGGATGCTCACACACTGAGGGGGGGGGGGGTTTATGGCGGGTAACGCCCCATCAATCAAAATCATTGAGAAGATTTTTATACATCTACAGCCTCACCTGAAATTGAGAGAATCATAATTTTCAAATAAAAACAGTAAAGAACTAGTTCCAGCCAGAGTGGTAAATGCGAACCCTCTCAAATGAGCCCCCAATTGACGAAGACAAGAAATTGCAATTACCAAATATTTTGTACTAGCTAATCCCTGCGCCGAAAACAGTAAAACTGGCTTCTAATATGACACAAAAAAAGCATGAGGATTCATCTTAAAAGCGGCAACAGTGCATGCATAAGCGCTGCATCTCTCTCTGCCCAGTGGACGACATTTTCCTCGCTTCCTATTCGCGATTAAAATTATCCGATATGCCATCTGGTGAGATTTTCAGGAACCACTCCACGTAGGACACTTCGCTGAGCTTCGCCGTGTTGAAGTCGTTCAAAGCATGGGGAACATGCGAAAGAGTATCGTATACTGTTCAGTTTTTTGCTCGAAATCGTATTGTGCTTCAGGACAAGTGGAAAGCTTACATGTGTTTTTCACCCCGAGGAATCAAGAAAATGAAATGTTTAAATAAATCAGGGAAAACAGAACTGATTGACAAGATTGGCATAACTGAATCTTTCGGAAAGATGATTTTATTACCATGAAAGTAAGTTTTAAATTGTTCTTTATGAATATAACATTTTTTTCGAAAACAATGTATTATGTATGTAATTTGGAACAGGTGCAAGTCGATTAAGTGCGAAGATGAAAATAGTTTGAGAATTAATTAATGTCCGTAATCATAAAGGTAAGTCAGAAAAACATAATTGACATGCTAATGTTGCTGTTTCATTCAGTATGTCAATTTTCAGTGAAGACTGAAAATAGCCTCAATGAAATTGTTGTTATTGTTATTATTATTATCATTATCCGGTGTTGTTATTAAACCAAGCCTGCCTCTTTGGGGAAAAACTGCAACGGCATGTTTACATTTATTTCCTCCCAAGCTTTGCAACACAAGTGAATTGCTTTATTTTCAAATCATTTCTGAGAGCCCCAGTTAGGCAGTTACAACCGAGGTGCAGTGCAGATGAAACAGCACCGCTTTGAAAAACCAGTGCGTATACATTAGTTTCGTGAGCGTTTTCCGTGTTATTTTTATTATCAAAATTAAATGCTTCGCTCTCAGCACAGCTTCACCTTCGTTATAGTTCCTGGAATTCACATCTCATTCGCAATATTTAAATATATCTCGTAATTTAAACGTTTCTTCCATACCAGCAATGACAACACGCTGCTATTACGTGTACCACTACTGAATGTAAACAAAGATCTATCCTACGTAGAACGTCCATATTGGAAGCGACGCTAGCACTCAGGTGGTAATTTTAATCGCGAATAGCGCAGCCACTGTGGAGCGATCGCTAGCGCGGGAAAGGTAACAGGTTAGACCAAGCGTGGTTTATAGGGCTCTATATCGCTTGTCATTTCTGCAACATTCACACATAATAGTGTTGGACACGCTTTGAATACAGGCTGACTGCTAATGCACAACCTCTTACATCATACAGAAGAGAGCTGTGTAACAACACTCGAGTAATCCAAGGAGCTCCAAACATGGTGATACCAAAACCAAGGCAAGTGGGAACGCACTGAATAATCCAGAGGGCTCATGAATGAGATATCTGAAATCAATAAGGCCTAACGGTATTACCTGCCCTGTCCTCCAACATTAAAGGGCTTAGGAAGGCTCACTTGCACGTTCCTGTGTAGTAGTTAAGCATTTAATGCATTTCTCTTTTGAGAGAACTGCCCGGTATTGATTGAAGACATATTCCATTCATTCATTTTCTATAGGATCGATCCACTACAACTGTTCAATACACTTGCTATAATAACGTTGGCAGAGATTCGTTTGAGTGGGTTCCAGGATGGATGAAATATTTACAGGTTTGGTTTGATTCAGTAGTCATGGCTTCCCCCCCCCCTCTCTCTATCTCTCCCACTTCTCTATCTTTCCATTCCTTATTTCCATCTCTCGTATCCTTCTTTGATTTCAGTATTTTCTCTTTTCTCACTCTGTTCTTTTCAACATTTCTCTCTTCTTCTCTATTTTTCATCTTATCTTTTCCCTTTCATCTTTTTTTACTACTTTACTCCCATTTTTCCTAACTAGTTCTTTCTTTCTTTGCTTCATCCTCTTCTTCCTTTTGTCTCTTGGTATATTCCATACTCTCCCTTTCCCCTCCTTTGTTTATTGTCTTGCAATTGCTTCTATCTCTTTAATCTTTTTCTCCTTTTATTTCTTCTGTTTCTTTATCTATGTTTATTGCTATATCTATTGAGAGCTGCGGTAGCTCAGTCGTTGTCAGCCTCCTTGGCGGAGTGGTTAGCACAGCACACTGCGACGCCAGAGATCTCGGGTTCGAATTCTGGGTAAGACATGTATACTTGTGTTTGTCCAAATGAGAAAAACTGAAAATTGAGAAAAACTGAGAAATTAAAACTTGAGAAAGAAGTAAAAATACTACAGTCGACTTCCGTGGCTGAGTGGTTAGCACAGCGCGCTTCGACACCAATGGTCCCGGGTTCGAATCCCGGGTAAGACATAGATGTTTGTGTTTGTCCTAACGAGAAAAGCTGAGAATTTAGAAAAAAAACTAGATATGTTTAAATAGAGAAAATGTGAAAAACGTGGGATACTACCGTTTAGGGGTATTCCTTTTATTAAAAAGAAAAATTGTTATGGCGTCTGACTACCATGCGAGAGACCGTGGTACGATCCCGGCGGGGGAGAAAGGGGATTTTTTCCACCTGTTCAAGCGGCTCCGGCGCCCACCCAGCGTCATATAAAGTGGGTACCTGGAGGAATACGCCTTCATGGAGCGGTACAAACGTACAGAGGAACACTTTTCTTTCGATCTATTGCTTATGTTTTCATTTCTCTTTCTATCTCATTTTTTCTTCTCTCTTTCTCTCTGTCTCTCTCCCTCTCTCTCTCTGTGATTCTTCTTCTATTAATTATTCTGAAATTTTCTTCAATAGCTATCTGAGGGGACTAGACTATTGACAGTGGGCCCAGGTAGTGAAGACTTGTTGAACTGGCATCCATCATAAGGAACTTTGAAGCAATTAATGATATAGGATGTTTTCGATCATTTGCCTGTATAGTGAAGTTGAAGTGAGTTATATCTTAAGAACGGTTTAACTTTTGTAATGTTGCCCCGAAGTGTCAATTTTCTTTAAATACAAACGTGAAAAAATGTTTCAGACTTTTCAAAGTTAATAATTGAAAAATCTATATTAAAGATCTTTGAAACATTTAATATGCAACAAATGTCTTTGATGAATTCGTGTAGTGTATATTATTTCGAACTTACTAAAGGAGCCAGTATTAAATCACATACAACGTTCTACAGAGCAGCCTGAACTGCGCAAGTGCCAGTCCTAAGTCTGGATAGAGTGTGAAGGGAAGCTTTGTAAAATGACAAGTAGCAAATTACATCCTTGCCCTCGGACATGTACGTATATTACATGTCACCTGCCACATGCTGCATGTCAGATGCTACCCCCCTCCCACCTTTCCCCTGTGCTCGAAGTCAACGAATGTTGCTTGCACGTATATTCCATGTACGCATCGTCACCGACACTCCTTCCTTCCATTTATCTAGCTCTGTGGGTTGCCTAAACAAAACGGGGCAGGAAACTCTATTATTCAAATTTTCAAGTTAATACATGAAGGTATGTTTTGAAGTACTGTATTGTACTCATGACGCTATAGCTCTTTTCTGATCTTACGGCGGGGTGACCTTACACGTAGGCGCCCAAAAGTCAACCTCACTTCCACGTAGTACACCCTGGACTGCAGTTTGCAGACGAACGAGGCTCTGGTGACTGGCACTATGGCCAGTATAGTTTTGTGTGTGTTGTCCTGTTTTTTTGTCCTTTGCTCCATTACAGCCTCAACTTTTAACGAAAGTCAGAATATTTTAATATTTTAGTAACACGACACTGCAATTATGCGATTTTAGTTCTGGTAAGGGGCTGGACCCCGTATAACGTGACGGGTGCAAATAAGCCTTTAAGTGCTAAAGCATCCAAACATTTAAACTCAAATTCAAATGGTCTTACGGCAGATGGTCTACATGCTGGCAAGTGGGGAGCAGGGAAGAGACTGCACGAACGCGATCGACGAAGCCTCCGCTTCTTTCGCTACTCTTATGTGCTTCTCTTACAATGACACAGTACCGCTGCTCGCTCTGCAGTCCATATGAGAGCGCTCTTCCATAAACACGGCGGGTTGTCACACATGTATAGTGGAATCACAAGGAAAATATCTTGCGCAGGTATCGCATTTGTGGGTGTTGGTAAGGACAAAGGGCGAGGAGGCTGCAGCGCGGTTAGATCCAGTGTTGCCAGGCCTATTGATTTCTCAGGAGATTTCCTTAATAAACTGTTGCCATGGAACTAAAAGCATGTGAGAGTGTTAAGAACAAAGAAATTGCTGAGAACGAAGCGGGATAGTTTAATTACAAAGGAAATAGTACATCGCCTTCCCCGTAGTTGCTTTGAACTTTCATTGGCTTGAAAGTATTTCATTTTCTTTAAAATTATGTAGGTGCATGGACGTCCGGAAGGCGGTGCAAGGATGAACGCCCTCCTCCCATGGAAAACGACTATCAGCCTAAAAGTATATATTATTTTAGACATATTATTTGATTTCAGTCACAAACCAAGCAGAAATAGAAGAAAAACAATGGTTCTAAAAAGAATTACAAGACACTATTAATAAGGTTAAGAAGAAAGATGTTATTATAGTAATGGGCGATTTAAATGCCAAAATTGGCTCAGAAAATGTTGGGCTGGAGCAAATGATTGGCAAGCACGGCATAGGTGATAAAAATAAAAATGGGGAACTATTTGTAGATTAGTGTGTCTCAAATGAAATGACTATTGGTTGTACATTATTCGCACATAAAAATATACATAAGATCTCTTGGGTATCCCCAGATCATAGAACTCAAAATCAGATTGATCATATAGCTATAAGTAGGAAATGGAGAACATCCTTATTAGATGTGAGAAGTAAACGTGGAGCAGACATTAGCAGTGATCATCATCTTATGGTAGCCAGTTTTAGGGTAAAAATTATGACTCCAAGGAGAAATTTAATAAACAAAGCACAAAGTTTGACATTGGAAAACTACAGAATAATAGTGTAAAACAGGACTTTCAGTTGCAAGTTCAAAACAAATATCAAGAACTAGGGGAGCTGGATGGTGAAGAGGTGGAACAACACTGGGAAAAGGTGAAAAATACATTTACAACGGTATCAAAAGAGGTTTTGGGATATAGAAACCCTAAGAAAAAGAACTGGATGTTAGAGGAATCTTGGAGGAAAATAGAAGAAAGGAAACACATTAAGCAGAAGATTAATATGTGTAAAACTAGGAAAAAGAAAGCAGAATTACAAGAAGAATATAGGAAAAAAGATCATGAAGTGAAATATAGTGCGCGAGCTGACCGTAGAAAATGGACCAGTGAGTTAGCCGGGAACGCAGAAAAAGCAGTAAATGAGGGAAATATGAAGGAAGTATACCAAATTACAAAGATCTTGTCTCAAAAGAAAACCATACGGAATCGCCCAGTGAGAAATAGAGATGCAGTACTCTTTACGAATAAGGAAAGTCAGCTCAATAGATGGAAAGAACATTTTTCAGAAGTATTAAATCAAACCATAGAAGGGACAGAAGATTTGCTTGAAATGCCAGAATATGAAATAGATGATGAAATAACTACTAAAGAACCAAGAAAAAAAGAAATTAGAAAAGCACTGAGAGAACAGAAGGGTGGTAAAGCACCTGGAATTGAAAACATTCCACCAGAAATTCTCAAGGAAGACATGGAGATGGCAAAATAAATATTACAACCACTTCTTGCGAAAATATGGAAAACAAAATCAATACCAGAAGATTGGAAAAAGGTTTACTAGTAAAAATACATAAAAAGGGAGATATTACCAACAGCAATAACTGGAGAGGCATAACACTACTTTCAGTTCCTAGCAAAGTTCCAAGTAGAATTATTTTAATCGAATTAAAGGATGTGTTGAGAAAAAGATCCGGAGAGAACAAACAGGCTTTCGGCGCAACCGTTCCTGTATAGATCAGATAAATACACTGCGTATTATTATAGTAGAACAGAGTATGGAGTACTTTCCTAATCTGTACCTTATATTTGTAGACTTCCAGAAAGCATTTGACTCAGTAAATAGAATGAAAATGTGGACAATTGTAAAAGAATATGGCATTCCAGCACACATGATTGATTTTATTAAAAACTCCTATGATGGTTCCACATGCCAAGTTGTGTATGAGGGAATACTTACGGATCCAACACCAGTTATTTCAGGAGTAAGGCAAGGATGTATTTTATAACCAACAATAATTTTGATGGTAATTGATAAAGTAATGAAGAGGGTAACAGCAGGAAAAAGGAGAGGTATAAATTGGAGTCTCACCCAACAGCTAGAATACTTGTGTTTTGCAGATGATGTTTGTCTGCTGTCTCACACGTACCGTAATATGGAAAAGAAATTAGGAGATTTCGATAAGGAAGGGAAAAGAGTTGGTTTAAAGATAAATAGTACAAAGACGAAATCATTAAGAACAAATGTAAAAAAGATGGAAAATTTCCACTTGAATGAGGAAAATATTGAAGAGGTTAAGGAGTTTACATATCTGGGGAGTTTGGTGACAAATACAGGGGGAACAGAAGAAGATGTAAGATCGAGAATTAGGAAAGCAAATGTGGCATTTATTCAGCTATATAAAGTTTGGAAAGCCAGAGTAAGAACTAAGCTGCGAATGTTTAGAACTAATGTGAATTCAGTTCTTTTTTATGGATGTGAAACTTGGAAAGTAACAAAGAATATCACTAAAGACCTACAGACATTCATAAATAGATGCCTAAGGAAACTCCTGGGAATATATTGGCCAGATATTATCTCAAATGAAGATCTATGGAAACGTACGCAAGAGGAACCGGTGGCAATACAGATCAAAAGAAGAAAGTGGAAGTGGATTGGCCACACATTGAGGAAAGATCCATCGGCAATAGAGAGACAAGCATTGAGCTGGAATCCACAAGGACAACGTAGGAGAGGAAAGAAGGAGTTAGAGAAGGACAATGGAGCAAGAAATATGGGAAGCAGGAAAGACCTGGAACGAGATAAGGAAGATGGCTGGAAACAGAGTCCGTTGGCGATGCTTCGTTGGGGCCCTATGCTCCGTAGCGGAGTAACAGGAAATAAGTCAAGTAAGTCACAGTGATTTACATCAATTATTATAATGGGGATGCAGGAACGTGATAATTTCAAACTCAAGTAGTGTTCTCAGAACAGGCAACACTATTTCTGGGTAATCTGCCTCGTTTACCCATCTGGAAAAAATCTGCGGACGCTCTTGATTAGTGGTAATTGCCCCCTTGCTCTACAGTGAGCATGCCTCTCCCCCCCTTCCCAGAGAACGTCGTTCATCCGCTACCATTACATCATCTAATATTTTAGCGAATCTTTTTTATTCTCAAGAAACAATCTCCCAATTTTTTAAAGTCTGACCTGCCAACACTGCCCCAAGCCCCGAAAACGGTGGGGGAGATGCGCGAACGCTTTGGCCAAAGGTTTCTTTCCTTGTGGTCGCTCTACGTATAGAACGTCCCAGGAAGCGGCATTCTCAAGAGCCTACATTAACACGACGCACATATGGGGCAGTCAGTATACATCAATGACCCGTACTCAAGAATTTTATTGGGGGGCAGATCCGAAAATGTGGAAAAAAAGACGATCTAGAATGCTGTTGTACGTACTCCTTTATGTGACAAGGGTGCGAAATCATTCCAGATTGGTTGAAGGAAACATTTTCATGGACAGACACAACTTATCTGGAAACAAAGTTCGTTTACCAACTGGTCAAATGTCAAGAAATTACAAAATAGTTCAAATGTTTTTATATAGTGATAGATTTTACTCAATTCTTGCTTTCTATTAATAACGATCAATCATATTACATACAGTTTAACCTTGATAAGTCGAACCTCAACAACTCGAATAAAACCTTGATAAGACGAATTTTTGTACAGTGTATGGGATGCCGTTCCACCTCAATAACTCGAAGGTAGACTATGGAAAACCTCTATGAGTCGAAGTTAAATTCTAATCACCTCTATAACTCGAAGTTTTAGTCCCATGTACCTCAATAAGTCGAAGTGTAGTAAACTTTAGACCTCTATAACTCGAAGCCGGCGATTTTGTCCCTCCATAACTCGAACCTTGGTAAGTCGAAATCCTTGATATCTCGAAATTTCCCCCCCTTCAAGTTCGAGTTATCAAGGTTCCACTGTACTTAGTTTTTCATTTGTGTGTTACTTTTATTGTGTATATACTTTGTTATTGGTGTAGGTCTGTTAAAGGTCTGTCCTTATCAGAGCTTCAGACAGAGATTTCTAATTTCAAATTTTTGTTCCTTAATGTCACTTTCCTCCCACTATTGGCTAATCGCCACGACGAGGATACGTGATAAATAACAAATAACCCGCAGCTCAACAGCCCATTGAGGGCCCAGGGCTACCTACCGACTGGAAGTCTCTCTCCCACGTGATCCTACTCACTCACTCACCCGAGGTGGGAGATCAACCAACCAGTTACGTGGTGACGTGTGGTCAGCACGACGAACTCCCAGTCGTTTTTGTAGGTTACGTCACTCATTCGTTTCTCCCCAATTTCCTCACGATGGTGGGTGGCAACCGGTCCCATACACAGGGTAAAAATCTATGGAGACTCGAACCCTCGCCCGTCCCGTAGTCGGAGCCGAAAGCATGACGCCTTATAGGGCCTCCCCGATGGCGCAGTGGTAGTGTAATCAAGAGGTCCCGGGTTCGATACTCGTTGGAGGCACAAGTGGTTCGGATCTCACTTTAAACTGTAGGTCCAGTCCCGATTAGCCTTACTGTGCATAAAGTGGATTTAAAACACCAACTCAACAACAACAACATGACGCCTTACACCACACGGCAACAGTGCGGGACAGCATATCTCGTAATTTCGAAAGAAAGAAAAACAAAGGTATGTTTTCAAATGTCCCTTAATTGTCTAATATCAAAACCATTTAATATGCATGATAATTCTATGCTTAGAAAATATTTTACAGGTTGGGGGGGAGCCGACTGACACATTTCAAATTTGAATACTGCACCAGCCCGATAGCTTGTCGTAGCTGAGAGGAAGGGGGAACGTTAGAAGAGAGGACTCCATTTCACATAGTGATTTCCAATGGAGCGTAGGAAAACGCAACAGCGTGTTACTAGTTTTATTACGAAACGAAGTCTGTGACAGGAGTGAAGCGGACGACAGTTCAATGTTGGTCGACGTGACACGTACGGGTTCCGGAATATATGTTCCTGGGTGAAGAAATTTGAAGAAACTTATCATGACTATTAAAAAGTAAAAAAAAAAGCCATTGTTGATGAAGTTGCGGTTATTGATAAGGACCTACGGATGCGCGTGTAGAGCAACTTTCAGACATGCTTGCAACAGCATTGATATAAACGGAGGCCACCTGATGATGTAGTTTTCAAAAATAAGTTTGTAATCTGAAAGTAATAAATAACATATTTTAAAGTATTTTCGGACGGTTTCGCTTATTTTTTTCCTATCTACGATCATTTGAAACGTGCCAGTCGGCTCCGCGCCACCCTGTATTTATAAATTAAATTATAAGTATTAGGCTAATAGCACACATTATTATTATTATTATTCTTGTAATGAAGAATATTCCTGAATGTGAGTTAATTTAAAAATAACATTTTCGCATCGCGACAGAAGTTCAAGAAAATACAGGACAGGGGTTAAAAATAGTGAATTGCCCCGACTGTAACATTTCATCAATTTTTATAAAAATGAAATTACTATATATTCCAAACTGCAGACTTCTGGAACCTATCTCTCTCCATAAACAACTCATTCATTTCATTTATGCAAGGAGAAAACACAAATTCTTGCAAAATCTGAAAAACCGTCAATGTTATTTTCGTAAGTTTTTACAGGTTCATAGTAAAATATTTCATAGTTCGAGGGGAGCACCCTTCCCCCCTCCTTAAGTACGGGCCTGCTCTGTGTTGTACATTTCGTTCGTTAAAGGATCTTTCTCCCATAATTTTAGTAACAGTCAGTCAAGAATAAATAACCTGGACGAAAAAAGCTCTTTTAACAAATTACCTAAACCAAAACGATCCTGTACAATGTTTTATCACAATTGATAGAAACGAATTAATTAATCTAAATTCCACTTTCCCTTAAATACAAGTGTTTGATAACGTATATAATTAATATTATTTCAATAGATTTGGCTGATTAGCTCAGTTTTGCTTGCACACTGCATTTAGTTTAAATAAGTAATACTTTGAAAAAGAATGACTTGCTACTAACTTAGAAACTACTAATTGCTCTGCGTTTCTGTTGGTGTGTGTTCTTTAGAGCCATCTATCGGTGTGCACCCAACTACTTATCAGTTACAACAACTATGTTCGTGTAGGAGTTGCTTCTCTTTCAGTGCAGAGTGTTTGTGGTCATACATTGAGGTATTCCTGGCTTCCGTTAAAGGCTTTTTAGTTTCCTGTGGTTTACTCAAGCAGAACTAGAGCAGCATCACAAAGCTTGTCAAAAGAAGGTTGAAAAATGACTTCAGGCGGGAGCGCCACGCTGCGGAATCCTACTGAACATAAAGCTCTGTCCTTGACTGTGTGCTGCTCTCTGAAACTCGAAGATTTTGTTGGAATTACCATAGCCTTTGAGAGTCTTGTCACATCATATTATTACAAAGGTTTCTGTCTTTCAAAATAGATGCTTCAGATTTAGATGGAAGCTATTGATTGATTGATTGATTCGGTGTTTAAAGCCCACTTTATGCACAGTAAGGCTAATCGGAACTGGACCTACAGTTTAAAGTGGGATCCGAACCACTATGTGCCTCCACCAGGTATCGAACCCGGGACCCCTTTATTACAAGGCGACGACGCTACCATGCCACCGCGCCACCCTGTATTTACAAATTAAATTATACGTATTAGGCTAATAGCACACATTATTATTATTATTATTATTATTATTATTATTATTATTGTAGTGAAGAATATTCCTGAATGTGAGTCCCAGAAGAAGATGGAAGCTATTGGTAATAGAATTGAGGGAATAGTTTCTTCAGGTTGATTTAATTTGGTATTTCGTGCTGACTCTAGCTACAATGACTATTCTCAGGTATGTCTAATTTAATCTGTCTTCCTTTGTGGTATCAGTGAAACGTGGGGGAAAATATCTTGCGAGATTATAGTACTTTGTAAAATAGATTTTGTATAAGGAATGACACGAATTTTGAAGGTTTGCATTAAATTTAAATGACACATCGACTGTTAAATAAAATTGGTTTTATATCGCGTTACAAGGAAGTCATAAAAATATGCACGTTCATTAATGGAATTATTTAAGCATACTTCTCGTAGATGGCAGCACTTATGTATTATATTTTATCTCGCGTTCGGTGCCTGATAACTGGGCTTAAATACAAGTATTTGGAATTCTTCAATTAACATGAAATGTGCCTGAGAAGTCTGAAGTTAAATATTTTAAATTTTCAGAAATACATGCATAAATACAAGAGCTTTTAATGCCAAAACCCAATACAAACTTATACAATTATTGTTGACGTCACTTGTATGTTTGCATGCTGTACTGTTGTGCATTTACTTTACTGTTATCTCGTTAATAACGTGTGTTGTTCCCGTTTCTTAAAGTACAGAATTAATCTCTTGCATCATGCTAGACGGGTGCAAACTGTTGATTTGTCAGTGGAATGCATATTGCAGGCTTATGGGCATAACACCCTTGTTCGTGAAATAGTCTGTAGACGGTTTGTCCCTGTGCACTCTGCCCCGGGAAACTCTGGAGCAAGCAAACTAAAACGAGTCAACTGTGTTAGTAGGACTCGACCAATGAGTGCGTGAGAGGGAGGGTGAGTGCATGGATGGTAAAACGCGGCTGTAACTATCAGCCGTTTACAGCAGGGCGCACTGCTTGGTTCTGCCAGCTCGCTCTCTCCCCTTCTCTACCGTTATTCGGGGTCTTGCTCCATAAAATTCTGTTGCAGAATGTAGCAGCTGCAAGATATTGAGCAAGCGCTCCCGCCATAGCCCTCCGTTGCCTTTTGTGTCACAGCCTGCTGTTGTAGCCCTTGGGCGTCCACCGCTTGAGCGTCAGCCAACATATTGTTGGAACCTTTGTACAATTGACATAGGCAAAATACTGCTGGAATAGATAAGGGAAACCGATTCCATGAAAATCTACTGTTGAAACAACATTGAAGTTTTGCACTTCCCTCCCTTGTTTCATTGTCAAAATATTATCAACAGCGTCAAATATTACGCCTCTTCTTTCGCTGTGTACGGTTTTGCCCCTCATGTCGGTAAAAGCAATTGTCACTGAGTAAAGTTGACAACGATGTGTTGAAAAACGCCGCATATTTTGGCAATGCAGGGTATAATTACATTGCAAGCACCTGATTGCATCACCCACGCTTTCTTCTCTGGCTTAGGATTAAAAATTTCATTGCACTGACAGAGGGTTTTCTGTTCTTGTTAGAGTAGTGGGCTCTCAGTTAGTGTTGCACACGGGACGAGACGGGACAGGCTTTTAAAAATTCGAGACGAGACGAGATTGACCATGTGTCATAAGACAAACGAACATTTTCGAGACGAGACAGCATTTCCAGGAGACTCCACGAGACGAGACAGGCCAAAGTCTCGTCTCGTGGGCAACACTACTCTCAGTAGTTCGTTTCAATGTGTATCAATCTTAACTTTCATGTAATTGGCCAACAGAAAGTACGGATGAAATCGTGTAAGATAGTTTGTGATAACTAATTCATGAAATTATATTTCCAGATGTGTTTGGCTTGTTTACTTAAAAAATACAAAATACAACATTCAAACCACACGCTCAGTGGTAACGTCATCACATTTCAATCAAAGAACCCCATGTTTGATACCCGGTGGAGGCACATAGTGGTTGGAATCCAACTTTAAACTCTAGGTTCAGTCCAGATTGACCTACCTGTGCATAAAGTAGACTTACAGCAAAACTCAATAAACTTAAATGTCAATCATTCATTGTTTTCTGCCTAATTGGCAGGTTTTTCACTGCAATCTCCATCTTTCCCTATTCTCTGCCTTACGCTTCGTAATAGCATACAACCCAGTTAATTTAATATCATCCATAAGATGATATCCCTTTCTTCCACGGACTTTTCCTCCTTCAACCATTCCCTCCAAGGCATCTCTTAGGAGACAGTTCCTTCTTAGGCAGTGTCCTAACCAGTATCTTTTCCTCTTCTTGATGGTCTCCAGTATAGATCTTTTTTCACCAACTCTTTTCAGTACGGCTTCGTATCTTACCTTGTCCGTCCATTTTACACGCTCTATTTTTCGCCATGTCCACATTTCAAAAGCTTCGAGTCGTTTCTCTTCATTTCTTCTCAACGTCCAGGTTTCTGCACCATATAGTGCTACACTCCACACAAAACATTTCACTAATCTCTTCCTTAGACCTACGTATGTCCAAGGGTCCACAAAAGACATTTCTTCTTCTATTGAAAACTTCTTTGGCTTTGCAATTCTCATTTTCACTTAAATGCCAATGACATAATTTATGATAGTTTACAAAGTGTTTTGTTTATTTTTGGTTTAACACACTCTAACTGAAATATTTCCTGTAAATAAGTTGCTGCTATCTCTTGTCGACTGAAGAGCAAATAGATTCATCAGATTAATTTTAGTCTGAAAATTTCTACCCTTTCAATACGTCTAATTTCATCTTTCGGTCTTTGATGGTGTAGAAAGAACGGAGAGGTCACATGATTTCTAATGTCGATAAATCAATCGGTTACTTCCATGCGAATAGGACATAATAGTTGAGAAAATTAAAAGGCATTAAAATCAATGACTTAACATGAGATGTTTGCTGACTGATCAAGTCTAATCTAAAGTGACCAGATAATTTTTAAACAAAAAAAATGGGATATGTTTCATATTTTCCTGAAGGCAAAACTGGACCGACCAAATGTACACATTTTAATATAAAAACTCTTTCATAATATATACTTATGTTTGAAAACTAATTATAAATAAAAAAAGCTGTGTAAATAGCTTACATAATATGGTGATATGCACTGCACTAAACCAATCAGCCCTTTAGAATTAGAAGCCATTCATTGATTTTGCCAATGAATGGGTCTTCTTCATTCCTTCATTTCAAGTAATGTTTTGCAAAAGTTTACCTTATTGATCAACATAGCTTTCAGAGTTTGTAGTGAAAGATCGTTCTTGTCATTTGCGGGACAGAATAGTGCAAGCAGCGCTGAAGCTAATAATTGAACCAATATTCGAATCTGACTTTCAGATAGCCTTTTCTTATTCTTTGTTGGCGTAGTAAATGTGATGAATACAGAAGGTCGTTCGGGATCTCTGAGGACAATGTTGGAAGGGTGATAAGTTCATGAAAACCCATGTCGCCACCAACGATCATGCTAAATTGAAAAGCCAGCATTCCGCGCTATAGCCCGACAACGTAATTTCCATTGCAACAGACTTTTCCGAAGAGTTATCATGTCCAACTTTTCCCACTCCTCCTGACAGGCTTTCCAGAGGGCATTGAGAGTGCGTGGACGTCTCTTTCCTAAGGCCCGATTTAGGAGTCCAAATGCACAGAAGTCCATGGGTGAACCATCTGGCGCCTTGACCGGAATGTCGCTGTAAGGAATTGCACGGATGTCAGTTTCCACCTCCATTCGCTGTAAGAACAAACGAGTCGAACGGGAGGTATGGCTGGATGCTTTATCTTGGTGCACCCAGACCTGGTTTTTGGTCCCCCCATACAGTGCCGGGATATCTATGTTATAAATGGGTGTTAAAACCTCATCCTGATAGTACGTGGAGTTCACCTTCACATTATTAGCTACACGGCGAATTGCTATCTTGCCATTATAGCAGTATCCAGCGATGATCATGAAACCCTGTGGAAAACTTTCCTGGCATTCTCGATACAATGTTTGATAATTGTTTTGGTCGAGAGGGCGGTAGTACATCGCGCGGGGTTTGTGACAGTCACTAAGGTATACATATTCTTCGTCTAATGTCACCACATTTTTCCATCTCTCCCCTGCAAGATAGGTCTCACAGAGCTTTCTAGCGTTCGTGCGACGTTCCGCAATGTGAAGAGGCAACAGCTTGTGAACTCGCCGCTTATGCCGCATTTCTAGTTGCAGGTCCTTCTTGATTATGGTGTTCACTGTTGACACAGACATTCCCAACTTACGTGCGATACTCCTTTGGGGGCAGGGTTACCACCTGACGCAAGGGTCTTCACTTTTCTGACTATGTCCGGTGTACGACTTGTAGCTGCTCGTGGATTTGCCTGTTCCTTCCTATGTGGAACTAGGCCCAGTCGGTCTTTGCCATTTTTGTTCAATATCGCACCGATCAAGTTCTTCCATATCACAAAACCACGCTTCTTGCACATTCCTTTGATTGCCGAATAGCTATATTTAGCATCGGAAAGGGCTGTTATGTAGCCCTCCCAGTATGGTTCAATTTTCTTCGGCATCGTTGTAGGTAAATGGCACAACACTCTGCACACGCGTTCTCGGTACTGACGTGACTCAGAATGCACCATTTGGACGGATTGACGTTGATAACAGCGTCGCCAGCGGCTTTCAAAATCGTCACCAGAGATCCCGAACAACCTTCTGTAATGGAGAAAAATTAGTTAGAACTTCTGTAAATAATTATAATATTATAATTTAACAAAGCATACTCGTGGTACCATTCATGTACGAGGGCCTCCCCCATGGTGCAGTGGTAGCGTCATTGCCTTGTAATCAAGGGGTCCCGGGTTCGGTAGCCAGTGGAGGCACAAGTGGTTCAGATCCCACTTTAAACTGTAGGTCCAGTACCGATTAGCCTTCCTGTGCATAAAGTGGACTTAAAACAGCAAATCAATTAACCAACCAATCAAAACCAAGCTCAAATATAATAAGCATATTGAAACTGTTACTAACGACACTTTCAGAAACTTAGGTTTTATAACCCGGTCAAGCCACGACTTCAACAAAATAGAACCAGTGAAAATACTTTACTATTCCCTCGTACGATCAAAACTAGAATATGCGTCAGTAATCTGGAATAAACTAGAACGTGTTCAGTCAAAGTTTCTTAGATATCTCAAATTCAAAGCCTGTGGAGAATATCCAACATTCGATTCATACGATAATCTAGTCTCAGAGACCAACTTCAGCAAACTAGCACTCCGACGAAAACCTGCTCTTTCTGTATAAAGTAATGAACGGTGTAATAGACGATTCCAACTTATTATCAGCCGTATCATTTAATGTTCCCAGCTCCAAAACACGTCCCAAGCACAAAATCTTTCATTGCGAGAGAGCAAAAACATCAATTTTTTCTACCTCTCCGGTGTGGAGAGCGTGCAACTCTTTCAATACAATTTCATGTGTAAATAACGCAATTGATATTTTTGCAATGAGTTTATACAATTTTAAAAATACTATTACTGGAACACTGAATCAATTGTAGTAATATTATGTAATTAGAGCACTATAATTGGGCTCAGCGTGTTGAGCTCTATCAATAAATAAATAAATAAATAAACAGAGAGGAGGCTCCAATGTTTTAAGATAATTGGAATGTAGTACATTGTTGACATGAAAATGTGAAATAATTTCTACCCAAAAATGCCATAGTTCATACGTAGTAATAGTAGAGAAGATGTATTGTTGCAGCAATTCTATGCCGATACATCATTGTCGCAAGAAAGGGACATTTTGGTGTTCCGTTTTACGTCGAAAAATTCGGGACAGAGATTGTCCTGGCTAGGTGCCCATATGTCCCGTTTACACCGGGACAGTCCCGTTTCAGAGGCGTATCCTAGTCGTCCCGTCGATATTATTAAAAAAAACACTATTTGTCCCGTTTTAAAGAAGTCTGGGCGTTAGCTTAAAAATCAAACCTAGATTTGAGAGACATTCATACTAAAGAAATGTTGGATTTTTTTTAAACTAGCATCAAGCGAACACAGTGCCAAACAGCTGGACTGGCTTTCAAGCACTTTGTAATAATCAAAATGTCCCATTGTCATCTAGAACTTAAATTCCTGCATCTTGACACAAACTCGAAGGACAAATCTCGCGTTGTGTGTCTAATATGTGGGAAGTTTTATGAACGGTTGGTGAAGAATAACGTTGTCTCTAGAAGATTGGTTCTTCTGATAAATACTTCTTCAACTTCAGCGTAGGACTAACATCAAAAGTTAATCAACCTCCCCGGTCAAAGGTTGATCAGAAGAAATCAGAAACACTATCTAAGTTGTACCTATGTCATAATAATTAATATTTTTTGACAACGGGAGATCATATTTTATTTATTGTTTATGAAGTGTCATTTATATGACCCATAAACTAATAAATAATATATGAATGTCATTATTAATGATTAAAAATGTATAGTTAGGTCTATCTGATTTTTCAGGAGGGGCAAAATGACCTCTTTGGGACGTCTCGTTTTTGGGACAAAATATTATGGTCACCCTGTACGGAACGTCTGGTCCTTTTAGCCCAGTGGCAAAATTAGGGTGGCAGGGATAAGGGAAAGAGGTCCCATGAAAATTTTCTGTTTATGATACAACATTGTAATTTCATACATAGCAACGTCGCCGGCAAAATACGTTCGGGGGGGGAGTTAAGAGTGATGAAAGCCAATATAAACATAACAATAAACAAAACAACTAAGCACATACAACTAAATACATGATGTCTCTACCTACTTCCCCTATGGGGTGTAGATTCGTCCACTCTAGCTAGTCTCGACACCCGCGGTCGGACAGTACGACGCAGAAATTTAAGCGAAAAATTCAGCCTCGACCAGGAATGTAACCCGAGTCCATGGCGTACCGTCCTATTGCTCTGCAAACTGTGTTATCGCGTACTATTGGACACATTGAGGGTTGACAGACGTCGTGTTTTTACAGGATTCTCTCTCTCTCTCTCTCTCTCTCTCTCTCTCTCTCTCTCTCTCTCTCTCTCTCTCTCTCTCTCTCTCTCTCTCTCTCCCTCTCACTCCCTCCCTCCCCCCCTCTTCCTCTTGTCTGACCTCCTCTTCTTCATCTTCTATCCTGTACTTCACAATCTTCAAAGGTTCGATGTCCTGTAAAAGTTCATACAGGACACCAATTCGTGTTGTATTTGGTTGCGAACAGTTCAAACATATGTAAATATTCATTGGACGGAACAAGGATAATTTCGTCCATCTCGGATTATCGAGAAGAAGTGTTAGTCATAGTTGGGGCAGAAATTTTGTAGTACAGATCATTGATATAAATTTGATTAATGAGTAGGGATTTCTGTCTGTTATATCAGTTTAGAAGGTTCAAAGTACAGCATCCGCTTCTCTCCCATCATCTTTCCTCACGGTGTCAAGCATCCCCCTCTCCCGTCCAACTCCACATATGCCGAGCAATTCGGACCATAAGGGTATGGGGATTACCCGGGCGGAAGGGTGTGTGCACGTTTCAACTAGCTGTAGGGATTTGGTTAGGCCCACTATCTATGATATTTCTTTCTCCTAGTGCTGTCAATCTATACTATTATCACGTTTCGTCAATTCTGATAAAATTGTATTCATATATGTCTGTTGCTTGTGGTCACGTCCTCACTTCTCACCTGTACCCCACGACACCTTTGCTGTACCCCTGAGGCCCTGACTACCTTTTCTGTGACGTCACGACTCACGACCGTCGCCACTAGCCTCGGCTAGTACGCGGCTCCCAAATGGACTGTAGGTCCAGTCCCGATTAGCCTTACTGTACATAAAGTGGACTTAAAACACCAACTCAATGAATCGTCCAGTACGCTGCACTGTTCGGCTCTCTCTGCAATCACGTGTCTAGTATATTACAAAACGCAACACCGCGTCTTCTAGTTCGTTCATTCGGTGCGTTTGCTACTTTCAGAAGCGGTGCAGAGTGTGGTGTATGATCACGTGGTGCGTGCTAACCAATCAAATGGACGTTTAAAGCAGCATACAGGCATTTGTGGAATCTTCTGAACTCGAACACCATTATTTTTGCGTACAGCGTCCACTTAGTTGAACTCAATCTTCTTCACAAGCTTGACAGTGGTATACACTTACTACACCTAGCGACGAAAAGTGCAACGAACTGGATGGGAACACTGCGTGGGCTTCGGTGAATCCTGAGCCCACGCAAATCTACAAGGGATAATTTTCAAAACGATTTATAGCAGCAAGGGTCACACACATACACAAGGGTGAAGATAAAGGAAGAATGAGAGAAATAACAAGAAATAAAGTGAAAGAGATAGATGAACAGAAGAAGAAATGACAACATAATGAAAGAAAGAAAAGAGAATGAAAGAAATGTATAGAGAGAAGCACAAGCAGAAAGTAAATAGGGAAAGGAAGAATTAATGAGATAGAAGAGAAGACGGAATAAAGAGAGAAATGAAAGTAGAAGCAAGAAGACAAACGAATGTAGAAATGATAAGAAAAGATAGAGAGAGAGAGAAATGTAGACAATTTCGTCTCTGCCAAAACATGAAATAGTGAACGAGAGAAACCAGCCTTTATACATTAACACAAACGAAAAATGTATATTTTTGAGAGTACATATCGTTGATATAAATTTGATGAATGGCTCACAGGAGGAGGAAGAAACAGGGGCAGAAGCAACACAGGGCGAGGAGCTGACGTTGACCTTGAGGAGACGATTCTGACGTCATTATTGGTACGTAAAACCTCTACTCGAAGTGTGCTATGCATAGCCACTTACGCACGGGGTCGTACTAGAATTCTTGTATGTATTTGTCCAAATATTCAAGGACTTGTTTTGATAGTCATATTATTCGTATTAGCCTCAATTTCATTATATATAGTTAGCTATATATTTACTCAGATCTCTTTTTGTTTAAGTATATTGAAGGGAAGGAAATGGGATAGACGTTAACACATTAACCAGGAAACTATATTTCCTCCGGGCCATTGAGTGAAAACGCTGAAAAAGGGAACTAATTTGGATCGAAGATCTCAAGATTAAAGTCGTCTTCCGCCTGTTTAACAGCGCCCCCGCTTCCCAACATCCTAAGGGGCAACTTCTGAGCTCCGTTTCTACAGTGTTGCCACATGAAGGGATATTTTCTCGCCGCAGGGAAAATGATGCGAACTTTCAAAGGAAAAAGGAAATGTTATGGATCGTCAAAGTTACAGGAGACACAAAGCACATCAAAGTCATAAATTTATCTCTAGCTTTTAATAGCGCCTAGAACATTTCTCCTTCTGTTGTTGCATGATTTATTTCCAAGAAAACGGAACCATAACAGAAAATTAAATTTACACGTTCTGTGCCACGTCGGTCATCATAACCGAAACTGGCGCACACCAATCACGCTTTGCTGGTCATTATGACCAAAATATGTGGCTATATTGTACCTAGCGCGCAGTCGGTGACAAATATAACAGTCATGCGCATGAGGCATGACCGACAAGGCATGGGGACTCGAGTGCACACGAACGTGTGTTGGCTATTTTTGTTTTACATGAAAAGGAAAAGCGGAATTTACGAAATAAAGTCCAATAACCACTTTGGCACAGGAGGAACGTCCCCGACAGAGGACATGTTTAATAACTGGAAACGATGAGGGTTTTCTAATTTTTAAATTAATGCAGAAAATTGATATTAACTATTGATACGAAACATTCCTTAATCAGCATAAATGTCAAGCAGAGATTTCAATTCTTAGTTTAAAATTTCTTGTACTCCTTGACCAGAGTTAGGGGACAAGGAAAGCCTAGAAAAAATTAGTTGCACCTTTTAAAGAGCCTTCGCGGTTTTGAACTTCTTGTGGATCTGCAATGAATGTACACTCTTTTGAGTATTTACAAATCGATCTAATTATTAATAGAATCTTTAGCCAATGAAATGATGTTCAATAGTTGTATTTTTCTTATTTATGTCATTTTCCTGGTATTTTGGTATTCGCGACGATGAGAATAAGTGATGATTAGATGAAATTGACGAATCACAAAGGACATATGCCCAGAGCGGGATTCGAACCCGGAAACTTTAATGGAGAGATAAAAATGCAATCAGTAAACGCGCTCGGCCACCGAGCTGGTGTGGTGGTGTTTGACATATGTAATGTTTCTGAAACATCCATTTTTGGGATGCGCCATCGTCTCCACCTTCCAGATGTCCTTACCCATGAACAGGGCTCTCCGATGGAGCAGCGGTGAAACTCTCGCCTCAAGGGGATCCCGGGTTGATACCCGCTGGAGGGACATTGCATAGTAATTCGGGTTCAGGAGCGTAAGCGGTGACTTCTGAAACAAAAAAATGCCAACTTCTGTTCCAAGTAGCGCACCCTGAACTGTAATTGGCACTTATTTACGAACAAAGCTTTGGCGTCTGGACTCTTGTGTGGCTTGTGTTGTGTGCTGTCCATGTGTGCTTGTGATTGTTCTTTCGTCAAGTTAATCTTCTAACCACCATTCATTCTCATCTTAGCAATTAGCCAAAAGTGACAGACAAGCGAAGTAAAATAAATCAATCACTGAAACAAATGTAGTGTAGCTCCAATACTGATTAGCCTACATGAGGTTAAACACACTTTACCGTGAACATGGATTTACTATCATTGAGAGAGAGAGAGAGAGAGAAAGAGAGAGATATGTCAATAATAATAAAGACATAACAATAGTATATATCAGAGAGAGAGAGAGAGAGAGAGAGAGAGAGAGAGAGAGAGAGAGAGAGTTATGTCAGTAATAATAAAGACATAACAATAGTATATATCAGAGAGAGAGAGAGAGAGAGAGAGAGAGAGAGAGAGAGAGGATTCATTTTCTCAATCTCTTGATTCTCTCTCTCTTTCTCTGTGTGTTAATCATTCTCTCTCTCTTTGTTTAACTTTCTCTCTCTCTTTCTTTATCTTTCTCTCTATGTTTATCTCTCTCCTTTTGTTTATCTCTCTCCTTCTCTCTCTCTCTCTCTGTTTGATTACCTTTCTCTCTCTTTGTTTATCTTTTTCTCTCTCTCTTTGTTTATATTTCTCTTTCTCTCTGTGTTAATTTTTCTCTTTCTCTCTCTTTATATATATATATATATATATATATATATATATATATATATTTGTTTATCTTTGTCTCTCCTTGTTTATTTTACTCTTTCTCTCTCTCTGTTTATCTCTCACTCACTCTCTCTCTCTCTCTCTCCTTGTTTATCTTTCTCCTCTCCGAATCCTATCTCCTTTATCTCTATATTCTTCCTTCCCTCCCTTACTTCTATTTCCTTCCGTTTATATTATTTGTATTTTCTCCTTCGAATCTCTCTTCTCTTATTTCTGATTTCCTTTCTCCATGTCTATGGTGACCATAATATTTTGACCTAAAAAGGAAGTGAAACATCGGCAATCCAGAAACTATTATTATTACTACTACTTTTCATTTCTTACACATCTCCCCACTTCCCTTGCCAGCTTATAGAGCGCCCGCCGTAAGAACTGAGAAGACCTATAGTAGTTAAACTAGAAAATATATTAGCATTCACTAATTCATTAGGATTAGGAATTTTCTTTTGAGTTTATGTCGAGACGCAGGAATTTAAATTTCTCGTGCAGGCCCCCATTGAAACTATATGTACGCTTGTTGGTCATACTTCTTTACTTGTCTAGAAATAACGGAACACGCGGAAAACAATAAGAACTGCGACGCGAGCTAACTTAAAACAGGAAACTGCTGCCTGTTCATCGTCTACAAATTGTAGCAATTGGATTGTTATGCGCAATTAGCCAAAAGTGGCAGAAAAGCGACGCTAAATATAAAAAAATTACAAATTCCTATTAATAACTAGAAACAGTGTTTCCACGACACTAGTTTAAAAAATGTTTTTAACATGAAATTTAGCTTCAAATTTAGATCTAATTTTCGAGTTAACTTCTAGATTATCATAAAGACGGGACATATTGACAATTTTAAAACAGTCTCCTAAACGGGACTGTCCCGGTCAAAACGTAACGTATGGCCACCCTATGTTCACTTCATCATCATGATCATGGGACTTGTTTTGTGATTGGCTGGGCCCAATCTCAAGATGAAAGGAGAAATTGTATTAGATAGGGAAATTCTGATCCTGGAAAGAAGAGTTTTCACGTCCAGTTGGCAACACTGACTCTCTCTGTCATGGGAACTGCAGGTGTTCGGGATCCTTTTGCGTGCGATGAAGTTTATCCCAAGGCGAGGCAGTGAGCGGAGGAGGAGGGTCTTACTCCCTGTAATTGAAACAGAACAACACAGCAGTCGCATGGACTTCCAGTTCGAGGATTACCGCCTTTCTTGCCCCTCGCAATGCCCAGGGTTACAAGCAAGTTGGAAGAACTCCTGTGCCCTGCGCTTGCTTTTCTCCTTCCATGCTTAATATTCATATCCCTCAAACATAATGTACAGTCACCAACAAAAAATATACCCTCAAAGATACATACACAAAACGTTGACAAACTTTCGTGCATATACGAAAACACGATCTTTTTTTTGGGGGGGGGGAGACTGAGAGCTAAGCTTCTGAAAGAGAATTTTGAATATCTTTATGTGTAAGAAGATATAGTAAACTAAATATAAAGACCTATTTTCAGAGGTCCCGGATTCGAATCCCGGCCTGGAAATACCATCAGTCATCCTCATCTTCGCGATTAGCGAAAAGAGGCAGAAAAGCGAAATAAATAAGCCAAACCAATCAACCAATCAATAATGGCCTATTTTTTAAAAAGAGGCCCAAATGTGAGGTTCCCACCTATGGGCCTGTGTGTACAGGACATCACGACGAACAACTTTTCTTATTAATGCTTCATTTGATGCTAAGAACCCTCGAAAAGGGCATTTTCTTTACCCTGTGTGTATGCTCCAGCGGAACATACTCACGGTTGCCACTGAAATTGATTTTTTCAAGGAAAACCACAAGAATGTTATTACGGTACTCACAGTGTGCTACATCAAGGCAATGGCCAGCCAACCTATGGGGTATGAAAACCACCATAGGTTAATGCGATAGCAGAAAATTGGAAATTCAACGTAATGTATGATTCAAGGGGGAGGTGTTAATCCCATCGATTTTCACCCTGTCGGTGTCTCTGCTGCTACGATGTCGTCCACGTAGCATATTATCAATTTAAGTGTAATATCGGACAGAAAAACAAACGACATTGCCAACCACGAATATGTGCCGCATGATTGCATACACACAGGATAGAATATCCCATTCTCTCAGGTCTAGTAGCTTTAGAGCAAGTAGTTAATGCCAAGAAAATGTCTTTTTTTATTCATGTCCTCTTCACGCTGTGAAATTTTGTCACTATTTTACGGCGACATCCAGTGTGTTCTTTTGTGCGTCCATTTTACCTTACGATAATGAGAGGTTGGTTCGAAGTCTCGGTGGAAACACATTGTGCTTCGGATCCCGCTTGGAATATTAAACACAGACATGTTTATGTGCATACCCGCACACACACACAGGCACACACACACACAAATACTCCCACCACGCACATACAGGGTGTCGTTAGAAGGCAATCAAAACAAAAAAACTTTCCTCAGTAACATTTTTATCTTTGGTGCGTCGTTTTGGCTCTAGAGTCGTTCAAAGAAGCCCGTTTGCCGCCTGAATGCTGGCAACCCAACAAAACGTTTGATCGCATTTGTGATTTCATTTCCGGTCGTGGAGCGGTGTGGTTCGTAATCTGTCATTTTTCACTAAATTTGTGTGTTCCTTGCAACACTGCCGTGCGCTGTTTCACAGCATGAAATGACGTCACAGACACGATCAAATGTTGTGTTTGGTTGCCAGGATTCAGGCGGCAAAATGGGCTTTATTGAACGACTGTAGCGCCGAAACGACACACCAACGAGAAAAATGTTACTGAGAAAAGTTGTTTGTTTTGATGTATTCTATACGTTTCTGTGGTCCGTGGGTGCCATTATAATGACACCCTGTATGTATGTACCTATGTGTGTGTGTGTGTGTGTGCGTATATAGTTTTAGGATAGTGAATTGACATTTTGGTATCATCCAAAATAGTCACCCCCCTTGAATGCGATCTTACTGAGCATCCTCCCCCCCGCCCCGCCCCCAAATCAACTTTGTGGACGACTTCCTATCTTGCCACCGGAGGTTCGAGTTCCAACCTGATAATGGATGTTCTTGTGAGCGTTCTTTCATCAATTTCATCCAATCATCATTCATCTTGGCCAAAAGAGCAGAAAAACGACGTGAAATTACAAAAATATAATAATAAAAATAAAAACCCTCTCCCGGCAACAACTGTAATTCGTTCTTTACATCCCAGAAGATTTACGGGCGTTAGATGGTGATAAAAACGCTTTAATCCTTTAGCAACAGACGCCCGACGGAGGAAAAACTTTCTACTCAAACACAGAGAAACAGATGTAGCTCGTGATGTTTCTCACCAGAGGGAAATTTCTCTCTTGTTTGCAAAAAAAATCCCTTTTTGATCTTGATAATCCATCTTTTCACAAGCATACAAGGGAAATAGTAAATGCTCACTAATTCCACAACTTTTGATCTACGAAGATGTAGGTACGATGATGGAGGATGTAAAAGAAAATTCAGGCTTTATTATTCCTTAAACTTTTAACTTCAAAGTTCTTAGACCTTAAAGCTTCATTACGATTGGAAGAATTCGAGTTGAAAGTAAATGGACAATGTTTCTGGCGTTTGTATTCCACTGGAAGGTGAAAAGCAGAATGATGCGTGATAGAAATCATCATTTAATAGTACATTAATGACTGGCTTTGAAATTTTTCCGTTTCTTGCACATTTTTAGTTCTTTAGAAAATTCCCTCCTGGAAACAACACTGGTTTCATCCACCAAGACCCGCTACAAAGAAACTCCACCGAATATGCTGAAATTAGGAACATTTATAATTTCACGGCCAGATGCTCCGTCACGGTAGCTCGTACCTGGAAGACGTCACTGTCACTGACGATGATGGATCGCCGGATTTGTTTGACGGAAATGAAACGTTGTAACGTGCGGCCGCGCGTTGTCCTGTCGGGAAATTACCTGGAAACAGGAAGACTACAAAAGCTATCCCACGGAATGCTGCAGTTTTTTCCTCTCTCTCTCTTTTTCCCCCTGGTGACATATTTATTTCACTGGCAATGGTAGACCGCAAGTTAAGGAGGGAAAGGGAGGGCCAGAGCTCCCGTAAGAATTGAAGATATGGATATTTTAAAAAGGTTTAATTTTAATTTTACAATTAAAGATTCGATTTCTGTTTCTGTTCTGTTTTTCGACTTTAAAAATTCGATTTCTGTTCTAACTAAAGTTATAATAATTTCGATCCATTACATATACGTAGCATCTGATATTGTACTATTAGAGTTATGGTGTAAGGTAACGTCAGTAATGTGTTATTCTTTTGGTAATTTTGCGTTAGTAACACGTCACCATAATTACAAGAGAAATTGTAACGGTAATTCGTTACTTTGCGTAACTTTACTTGTGTTGCCTTGTTAAATTCAGAACTGGAGTATCTGTTTTCCAGGATAAACATACTTTGTTGTCTTTGTTTTAAACGAGTGTATGGAAAGTTATGTCGGGAAAACCTGCATTGGGACGAACAGATGTGATGCTTGTGTCAACAGTCAAAAGTCTTTATTGTATGACGAAGCAACAGTAACGTGTTGATTTTTGTAGGTAACTTATCCAACTTTGTTTACACACATCCGCTCATTAATTTTTGAGCATCTCTCAAGTATTGTTGATAACGAAATGGGTCTGAATTAATAGAATTTGAAAGTCATTTATCTCATACAGGTTCTTTAAAAAAAACATGCAACAGAGGTTTGCCCTTTTTAAACCTAGATTAATCTTTTGCTTCCTTCAAAATCGTGACCACGAGCTTCAACTGGTCGGCGTACTCTTAGCAAATGTTTGGTCAGTGTCTGCAGTATTTCGGATGGAATTTTGATCCCTTCATCACGAGTAACCTACCACAGAAAATTCACATTGTAACTCAGTATCGGCATAATACCAAATTATATAAATGGGTGACTTGAGGAGGAAGAGGAGCATAATTCACTTTTTACCTTGCTGTGTATCTACAGGTTTGCAATATACCTCAGCGCAATTTCAATGCATGGTCATGGCACCTTAACAGTGTGAATCTCTTGCATAGGCGTGCGCAGGTTCTCTGATTCGGGGGGGGGGGGGCGGGGGCAAAAGTCTTGATGAAGGTTCAGTCGGAGAAATAAAAACTTCATTGCACCTCATTGTTTCATTGTAGATGGACAGAAAACAGAGGCATATGTAGTGTGTGTCCTGACTTGCCGAAATTAACTGCATTAAAGGAATTTCCCCCCTCTCTGTGGTTCAGAGACAAGTTTACATTTAAACATGGTTTCGCACAGCAGATTCAAAACAACTAAATTTATTCATTTCCAACAGTGACGGTGGTTGGGGGGTTAATTCCTTCCCTATTGATCCCTCCGCACTACAGCCTTGTCTACCAAGAAGAAGTAAACTGTGATTGCCCCCCAGTTTTGACACCATTTCCAATGTTGGGGCAATTTATTCTGCAAACATATAGAGGTAACGTAATTAACGAATGTGAGTCTCAATAAGAAGAAATTTGATAAAGAAAGTGTTTGTGAAGTGTTAAGGTGTTTACAAGTGTTTTAGTTTGTTTTGTTTTAGCTTATGTATTACTGGTGCTTTTCTCCTGTCTAATAATGCCATGCTATCCGTACAATTTGAAACAACGCATTTTTATGCCTACGAATTCTTGTGGGGAAGTTAAAATATGTTTTGCAGCAGAATTCGGATATTTGTGAAAGGAAATTGAAGCAATTTTGGAAGAGCGATAGTGAAATTTTCCTTTAAAAATGCCTTAAATGTGTAGATGCAGGAGGACATCATTTACACCTCGTGTAAAAAGGCACGTGCTTATTTTAATTGTAACTGTGAATGTAATTGTACAAGCTTCTTTTATTACATAGCTAGCGGCTCCAGTTACGCGGACATTGCATCCTGTTTGCCGGCAGACACGATCTTACTTTCCGCAGCGCTAGCCGCCGTTCCGCGGCCGACTCGACCTAAGAAGGCGCTGTACAAAACAGTGATTACTTTTCCTCATTTCCAAATAAATAATTTGACTTCCAATTTGGTAAGTATTGCTTTATTTTGTTTGCTAATATATTTCCTGGGGGAAGGGTGTTCACAAATTATTGAGCGATAGTGTGTGTGTGGGGGGGGGGGACATGTAACATTATCCGAAATGCATGGAAATATATGCATGTAAAGCTAAACTATGCACCAGTTCCTGAAATATTAATATGCATGCACTATGAAACTTCAACAAAGTGGACAAAGTGCACTGGATGAATTAATGTTTGAAGTAAATTATTTTTATGAAGAGAAAGCCATAAAATATTCGAAATTCTCTCCTAGGATACTTGACCATATTAAATTTAAAACAAATCTATGGTCATTAGCAGGGAACGGATTTATATTTAAATGCATATTTATGTATGTAGCTGAAATAAGTTATATTTTGTATTATCTTTGCGCATATAGACTCGAAAAATTCATTTTTTATTAACCATATTTGTACCTTGTATATTAGGTTTTGGCTCATATTTTACATATTTTACTTTTGTTACATATATTTCCATATTTCAGAACATTTCTTAACATATATACTCCATATTCGCGCAATAACTACATGTCCCCGTGTGACCGAAAGACTTGGTTGAATTTCTTGCAAATAACTGACAAATTAAATACACTATCATGACTTCGTGTAACATTGAACGCAGTTTTAGATAATACAAATCCATTTTAAGAGACGGCAGAAGGAAATTCACGTTTGAACACTTACAAAAAAATTTCGTTATTCATTATTTTGGAGACTGAAAATGAAAACACATTTTGTGTGTTTTTACAATTAATGTCAATGTAAGCGAACTGTAATTTATGTAGCTCGTCTAGTGTCTGTCTTATATTATTAGAAAGATACATTTTTGCAATGTTGAGTCCATATTTAATTCCATATTTTGCTGAAAATAACTAAATATGTTTATACAAATCTAGCACATTTTTTACTACATATAAATCCCTTCCCTGGTCATTGTACTATTTATTTCCTCATAACTCACAGGAGTGGGGCAGCAGTTCCCCTTTACCCCTTGGAAATTGCGAACAGGCTCTGCTGAATAGTACCACAGAACGACAAAGGCACTGAAGTGTTAAAAGGAAAATTAAATGCGCCACTCGATCCGTGGCAATCGCATATGATGCGCCATTTCGCGATATCAGCGCCGCGCGCGGCAGACAAAGGAACTTCCCCGATTCACCAACTTCGATATAAACCGCGGAAAGCCAGCAGGAAAAAAATGCCTGAGGGTAGAGATGAGAGCAAACGGAGGGAGGGGGAAACGCGATTACCGTGGAATAATTCCAAAGCCTTTTGCCTTGACGTGGCTGAAAGCTCCACCGTTCTGCTTTTTCATGTTTTTGACGTTTTGCAGTTATTCATGTCGGCCAGGTGATTTTCTGGGTTTATTTCCGGCGTACCCCCTCCCTCTTCCGCCCCTTAAAAACAGGGAAAAAGTCGACCCTGCAGGCAGTTTGGGAATCATTAAGCAAGGACACAACGACAATTTCTGTTTTTGAAACATGACAACAAAAATGGTTCTGCAGGATTTCAGAACTTCATTTTAAATTAGAAAGGACAGGAAGGGTTGAAAGGCAGTGTGGGCGTAGCCAGTGTGGGGGAGGGGGTCTCAGGTCTCTAACTCCTCTTAAATAAAGAAAAAAATTGAGAAAGCAAACAAATTCATTTTCGGAAGTAAATCAATCCCCTATGTATTAAACCATGCCTTCAATACACAGTAACGGCTCGCATGTGCTCTGTCTGATTCATAATGGAGATGATGTGATTAAGACCAGCTTCCGGCCGTTATTTCTCCCATGTTTTCGGGCACTCATTGGTTACACTGTGTCCCATCTATCTCTGGTCGCATCGTCGCCTTCTAATCAAGGGGTTCCGGGTTCGATACCCGGTGGAGGCTCATAGTGGTTCGGATCCAACTTTAAACTGTAGGTCCAGTCCCGATTAGCCTTACTGTACACAAAGTGGACTTAAAACACCAATTCAATCAATCAATCTCTTGGCAGGCGAACGAAATTAAGTCTAGTGACGCGAGACGGATAGCTGGGACATAATATAGAGGGTGGGTGAACCCTAGAGCCTCTTTTTACAGCCGGGGGGGCTTCACTTTTAAATCACCTACCCAGGATCTCCTGCGAGGCTGTCAGGAGCCTGACCAATAGCCCTCACCTCAGCAGTCTCTGATTATACCCCGGCCAACTGATCTTCTACACGTAACGTAAGGGACAAATGGATGAAAAACTTAACAGGTAGGGAGGTGATAGAAGTGGTAGACGACAGAATCAAGATAAAGGAAGCGGGGCAGCAAGTGGGGAAATACCCGGGAAAAGTAAGAGAACGGCGGGGGAAAGAAAGCTATTAGAGAAGGCAGCGAAATGAGTGATCATGCTCCAGACGAGCCATCTTTATAGTGTAAGGGTGTGTAAAGTAAAATGTATGCGTTTTTTAGTGAGAGTGCAGGAAAAGAAAAGCGGGGCGAGAAAGAAGGAAGAAAGACTGGAAAAGGAACTGTTGAGGGAGGGGAAGAATGTGTATTTAGAGAATAGCTTAAAAGAAAACTAAATGTAACAAAATATTGTAGAAAAATCAAAACTATGTAGTGCGTACAGCCTACGGCTCGCACACAAAAAAAAAATCAAATCAAATAAATTTTTATATATATATATATATATATATTGATTGATTGATTTGTTGTTTTAAGTCCACTTTATGCTCAGTAAGGCTAATCGGGACTGGACCTACAGTTTAAAGTGGGATCCGAACCACTTGTGCCTCCACCGGGTATCGAACCCGGGACCCCTTGATTAAAAGGCGATTAAATATATGACAAATATTAAGATTATTAAAATATGACAGCGCTGTTATTTTGACAAAATCCTGTTTTCCTGCTAGCCGATTCGGGGATGAGGGATTCTAAGGCAGCGGTAGACCTAATTGGGCGTTAGTAAACGCGGCAACAGCGTGTCACTGCCAAGACGGTTCCCGCGTCGTTTCTTAGCTCGGCCGCACTCTATCATGCTAGTTAAAGCAACCTCCGCACATTACAATGTGACATGAAAGCATAATGGTTCACCCACATGCACAATGTAGGCGAATTATGAAGGTGATGTTGACATCGATATGCTCCCCATGTTGACCCAAAGTACTCTTTTTCATCAGATGATAGATGAATCCCATAACCTCTCCATGCGGGGATACTAGTGGGATAATTCCCCCTGATGAACCCTCTCCCACGTGGCAGTAATACTTCTTACCAACTTGACCACTGCAGCTCCTATCGTACGGAACAACCATTTCAATTATTTTCCATCTATTTTTCACTTTTGTCTGCAATGGATTACCATGTAGCCTGCTTTCAGCGTCTGTATTACCACACACTATAACTCCAGGAACAGGGAATTTTCATCAATTTCATCTCATCATCTATCATTACCATCAAGATTAGCCTTTAAAGGCAGAAAACCGATGTAATACAACAATAATAATAATTATTATTATTATTATAACCCATGTCGAAACAGCCCTTGAAGGGCTTTTGCCTACCTCCCAACTGTCGGTCTCCCTCCCCACAATCCTACCTAAGATATTTAACCGGGAATGGGGTGACGTGGGGTCAGCACGTCGAAACCCCAGCCGTTATAGGAGATATTCGTGACCGAGTTAAGCTACTCATTCGTAGCACCCAAATTTCCTCACGATGGTGGGTTGCCACCGGTCCTATACACAGGTCGAAAATGATGTAATATAAGGCACATGAAAATAATAATAATACTTCTGGATTACAATAACAAAGGAAAGCAAGCCAAGCTACAACAAACACATCCTTAACAATGCAATTTTCCATTTTTCAAAATTAGTGTTTGAAATGGAACTATTCTCCATTCACTGCAAGAACGGAGTTAATGTAAACAAAGCCACGTGACTGAAAAATAGTTCCTCTCTTATGGTCCTAGCTGTACAGACAATAGTATAAAGTCAAGTTATCAAAATTAAGAAAAGAAGAATCCATGAATGGAATTTCTAAATGGAAAATAAAAATCAGGGTGAAATGCACATTGAAAGTAATGTAAAGTATGAAGAAAAGTTATTTATTTTACAAAATTTATTTCAAGGCACCTTAAAATCATGTAGGCTGATCGGAGCAGGACACATTTTACAGCGGAACCAGCATTTATGTGAAACATGCCTTCACCGGTGATCAATTGGTTGACTTGGTTCATTTTACTTCGCTCTTCTACCACTTTTGGCTAATCGCGAAGATGAGGATGATATGATGAAACTGATGAAGGGGCACACAAAGAACACACACCTGCCCAGGCCGGGATTCGAACCCGGTAACCTTGGCGTCGAGACTCGAACCCAGCTGCAACCTTTCATATTACGATTAAACTGAGGATGCAGAAAGCCACATTAACATTACCAAAATTAACCCTATTTGACAGTGTCAATCAACCCCTGCAGGTAATCAATCTATGATTGCAACTTTCAACTTACATCGCAAAGACCATTTTCAGCAAAGCCTAAAGTGGTCCACAGTTACACGAGGATTCGGGCGTGCAAAGCGAGCCCGCATGCCTTCCCGGTGACCTCCCGTATGTGTGTGATTAACCGCTAGTTTCTTTATTCCCCCCTCCCCCTGTCGCCTCTAGCCCACATTTCGGCTAACCTGAATACACGAGTGTGTACTTTTCCTGCTTCAAGATTAGGAAATATATTTTTTGCATATTTTACATGTGAATTCTTTCCGAATATTTGGCAAATCTTAGCGAAGTGTCATACAGCATTCAAGAAACATGCAGTACATATTATGGCAAAAAAAGGTACGGACGTTATCGATATTCATTATACTTTTGTGTCTGTGTGCATTAAATTAGGCTTTCCCGCTGGATACCCCGCCCGTTACCTGGTGGAATCCCACTTATAAACTGTAGGTGTAGTTCCTATTAGCCTAAATTAATATACAATAATAAATTGGTTTATAATGTCAAAAAAAAATAAAGAAGGTGTTATTTAATACTACTCTGTACCGGGTTCATTCAACACTTCAAACCTTTAGAAATGGGTATAGTATTTCAGTGTGTTACACTCAATATATTATTTCTTCGTCTTAAGTTATACTGAAATAGGGAGAATTGTCCTTATATTACCGGGTGATCCGTTTAACATGTCAGGAAAGTAAAGCTTTATACACAAGAGGTTAATGTACGTATCTGTGAGCAGTTTGTTGTAATATAAGCAGAAAGGATGTAAGTTTCGAATGAGTGGAGGTTTACTGACTTCAGCTGCGTGGCGGCAGTAGCATGCATGTAATACTCGAAAATTTCTCATACCATACGACATACTGTGTGTACTGTTGTGCCGTGATCACCACCTTTGTTACCATGCACATTAGCGCCGCCATGTGGCTGAAGTCAGTAAACCTTCACTCATTCGAAACTTACATCCTTTTTGCTTATATTACAACAAGTTGCTCGGAGATACGTACATTAATCTCTTGTGTATAAAGGTTTACTTTTCTGACATCTCAAACGGATCAACTGGTATTTCCTTCCAAAGGATTTTTAATCGTGCTTGTTGAAGGTAAGAAAAAGTTTTCCCTCTGTGTTTGCAATCTCATCTGTTACATCTTGATAAAATGTGTCCCTTGCTTTTGCTTTTTGCAAAGGTTATTTAAAGTTAAAGTTATCACCCCAACCTGCCAACAGTTATAGCTTTACCTATATTTGTTTCCAAAACTTTTAAATATACAGTGTGTTTCACTAAGAACGACTCAATTTTAAAACCTTATATCTGTGCAATCATGCACCGCCAATGAATGAAACTTGCACTACTTGAACCGCCGTGTTATAGAGTAACCTTAGTCGTTCGAAAGATGGCGTTTATGCAACAAAAATTGTGTTGTGTTCTTCAATTCAGCAAGACTGAGTCCGTAATTACGATGCAGCGTGCGTATCGAGATCCTTTCAAGATTGATCCACCAGTGGCAAAGAACATTCGTCGTTTGTATCGACAATTTGAAGAAACAGGGAGTTTATGTAAGGGAAAGAGACAAGGGCGACCATGCACTTCAGGGGAAAATGTGCAACTAATTTTAGAAGTTTTCAGTGAAGCGCGCAAAAGTCTCTACTCGCCGTGCTAGCCGAGAACTTGCGATACCTTATATGAGTGTTTGGCGTGTGTTAAGACAACGTTTGCTTATGTGGCCATGCCGATTGCAAACTGGGACAAGCTCTTCATGTAAGTGACAGAAGGAAACGTTTAGATTTCTGTGATATTCTCTTGGAGAACATGGAAGACGACAGCTTCTTACCGCGGTTAATTTTTAGTGTAAATCTCCATACATTACACCATGTGAATTTTTCTTGTGGGGATATAAAAAACAACGTTTTTTCTTGTTCCATTTCATTATTAAATATAATTATTTGAAATCGGGTCATTATTTTTTAAAACAAACTATATATATATATATATATATATATATATTTATTTATTAATGCTTCTTTGATCTGCCACGAGGCTGGCACTGGTAGTATTTGTTTTTAAAAAATGCCTGTACGTAGATATTTAGTTGTATTGTTTGCAACACTGCGGTAACTACAGCAGCAGGTTGTGATGATGGTTCTGCAATTGCATTTGAGACTCTGCCGATTAAGGGAAAAGGTTGAAACCGACCTATTATTGGAAGATTCAAAGTGATCCTGTGCCAAAATCATGTCTTACTGCCCCTGCTCCTGTGGTGTTGGGTGATGATTTGTGAAATCGCCACAGGATGGTGCCACTGGCTTTTATTTTTTAAAATGAAGAAACTTGGAAGCTTATTAGATGATTCATTTTTAGATTGAACGAAATAATCACAGGAAAATGTATTATTTAAAACGGTATGGTGTTTTGATGAGTCAGCATAGTATCTTACTGTACTGGAATGCTTGCGTTTGATTTGTATACAGATGAAGTATAAAAGTGTTCTGTGGTAGTGTGCATATGTCTCTACAATAATTAATCGTCCATCCTTGTTCGTGTTATTGAAGAGAATTGGCACTGCACCCATAGAATTACCCGTCCGCCCCTGACTATCTCAACCGCTGAACTTGTTACACAGACCATGTCTTCACGCAGGTTGATTCGAAGTAAAATAACAAAATTACAAAACGATTTATACTCTACGAAGCGCATGCACTTCATAATCGTAGTCCTCTTACACACTCCTTGCATAATAGCATGATAGACATTTATTGTTGTAAGCGCGACAGCGGGCACAATAGACCAAGTTATTCCAGAGAATTCCTTGCGTCTCGCAGAGAGCAAAGAAGAAGCGTATTTCGTTTTCAGGCCACCAGAGGAGCTGTCGACGGTCGTAATATGTAGCACCGCTGAGGGGGGAGAATCCGTAACCCCCACTCAACAGTTGGCAGAGAACCTAGTGGTGGAGGGAGATTAATAGATCTTACACGACAGCGAATCTGTTCTGGAGTCTAGAGTTATGTCGCTCGCTGGAGACAACCGGGATATTCAGCACACGCTGGGGGCTCGTGGCTCCGGGTCGTTTCTTCAGGGCTGCGACGGTTAAAAGGGGCATTGGGTCCTGTACGAAGGGTAATACAAGGTTGTGGACGAATGTAGGGGTTTCTCGATGTCCAGGTCACGCCTTGCATTGAAGTTGGCTGAAATATCTTTTGGGGGTCGTAGAAAGTAATCTTGGATCCCAGGGGAAAAATTGTATTCGGTAGTTGTAAGTAAATTTATTGGAATAGGAGCCTGCGTGCCTCATTCCATTATACTCGAATCCCTCTTGTGCTTATGCGAGGCCAGAATATCGAATAGAATATTTTATTTATAACATTTGAATTTCAACAATGAATATGAAAAATGTAAGTTTGACCGCGCAATAAGTATGCTGTGCTACACTTTGTTTATTTTTAAACAGAATATGTTTTATTTGCTTGTGTTATCAAATTTAAAGTTTTTGGATTTATGTGTGATTAAAATTGATACTGGAAGTGGAAGCCATTTTTTGTTCTAGACATTTCTCAAACTATCCAGTCTGGCACAGATATAGATATATATGCTGTTGATTCAGTTGCCAAGACAAGTGTGCGATGAAACAAAACATTGATTACGATTTGTAAGAAATTATTTTTTAAGTAATTATTTTGCAGAGAAAGTTTCCTTGAATTGTGATAGTGCATGTAACTATAGTAGTTTTGAATAACTGTGAGTGTTCTTTAATGATAGAACAACAATGAACATTAGTAAAGGTAAGAAAATTATATTTTAATTCTTCGTTGTAGTCGCAACATTAAGGAGAGTCTCATAACGCTACCGAGCACGTATAACATTATAGTTGTTTTTTGACTTTTTGTGTCGCAGTTTCGTTTACGCTAGAACATATTTTTGGTTTTACATTTCTAATTTACACTTTAAAACTGCTTAAGAAAACCCAAGGATTCTTTACTGTTTTTTTATTAAAAACTTCTAAAATAAACTAAAATAAACTAGCGGTTAATAAATTTTTAATTTGCCCTGGAAAGCTGGAGGGCTTTGTTTTACATAGTTAAAACGAACACAAAAATTACCTCCAGTTGCCTTACATTAATCTTAGGTTATAAACTAAAAGCAACACAAGTTAATAAACAGAAAATAAACACTTTAATCTCAATTAAAAGAATATGGTCGACCTACTTACGAAATTTACTCAGCGCTGCGCTTTCACTTTGACTGTAATCAACACTTCCGATATAAAAGTACACATCTCGAGAGCTCTCGACACTAGGGGGGAAACACTGTTGGCAGAAGTTCCTTGATGTCTTCTTTCCGCCGCTTATTCTTTCCCTCGAAGATCTTCGACGTCTATCTTCTTTTCACTTCTCGCGCTATAAATGTTGCCACGAGAAAAACAGTCTGTATTTAAATAAAATTCCGCGCGCTCTTTTGTCAATCACGCGAACGTTCAAATGTCCGGAACAAAGGTCACTGTTAACTGTCCACTAGGCAGACGACATCTACAAAAACAGTCCACGAATATCTAACTGCAACTTGCTGCCGATAGCACAATCAAATTCGCGAATTCTCCATACCCAGAGATCTCGACGTCTACTGCTGCATGTAAACTTCTGCAGCCAACGCGCGAATCAACGCGGCTTTTCCCTCAAAGGCTCTACAAACACTACTCGATAAACTTCACCGCCTTTTCCTTTGTCCCTTTACACAATGCATAGTCAGGACAGTTCTTTTTCCCCGAGGGGTGTTCATCTCTCTAACCTCCTTCTTCTCGGAAGAAATAATCAGTCCTCAAAATAATCTGTTATACACGGAGATTGGACAACTTCCGTGACGTGGAAATCCTGTGGCTCCCACCAAAAGGGACGTCACAAATAACATTCTTCAATGCCAGACTTAATCAGTGTCATTATTTCTCTGATTATGTTCCTGCATGAAGCCGCTCTGGGGTTAACACAACCTCTAATCAATGTGTACCTAGGGTCACCCACGAGGGATAAAGGTGGCCGGAGAATCGTGCTCATTACATCACTTCCACTATGGTCGGAACGAGAATATGTAGAAACCTATTTCGACCACCTTACTCCCAGTGTGCTTTCATTTATCAAATATCGCATACATTTTCATACACGGGTATCATCAGATACTCTGAATTCTTAGCTATTCCTATTATACAGGGTGTCCCTAGAGTCCTTTACCATTACAATCAAATATAACTCTGAAACTACACGACTTTGAGCTGGGCTGTTTTTTGCAAAATGTCCTATAGCTCAAAAAGTTATTTTTGTCATTATCTCATTGGTGTCAAATTTGTTCTGCAGATTGGAAAATGCAACTGCACCCAGGTGGAGAACTTACAGCCATCCATTATTTTACAACAAGACGGAGCACCCCCACATTGTTCTCATAATGTTCATTCAGGGTATTCTGGATAGACATTACACTGGGAGATGGAAAGACCGTGATGGACCAATCACCTGGCCTCCGCAATCTCCTGATATCACCCCTTTGGTTGTGCATACCAACCCCTATTCCAGACCTTATTACACTTCGCAGAAGGATCATTGCAGCTGTGCAAACACTTGATGATGATATGCTGCAGCATGTATGGTTTGATTTTTTGATTTGATTTGGTGTTTTAAGTCCACTTTATGCACAGGAAGGCTAATCGGGACTGCACCTACAGTTTAAAGTGGAACCACTATGTGCCTCCACCGGGTATCGAACCCGGGACCCCTTGATTACAAGGCGAGGACGATACCACTGCGCCATCGGGGAGGCCCGCAGCATGTATGGGTAGAAGCAGTGTAGTATTTAAGAAATTTCCAGTGGGGGGAAATTCTACTGACTGTCTAGGGACAGCATGAGATAATGACTTTATACCCATGGATAAAATTCATCAAGCAGATGAACACAAGTACCCAGAGGGGGGGGGGGATCCCCCATCCCCTCTACAAATACCACCCTGGGTAGAAGTGGAATATCGCCTTGACATCCTGAGAACAATGTTGAGGCTCACTGGTGTAAAAGAAACACACAAACACAAAAAAGCACATTTTTTGGAGCTGTGAAACATTTTGCAGAAAACCGCCCTGCTCTGTGTCATGTAGATTCAGAGTTTGATTTTAATGGTAAAGGCACTTTAGAGACACCTTCTATAATGTGTGCGTACCAGCCTTCAACCATTGTCCCATTGTCTCATTGTTCGTGTTTCATCAGTTTGTCATTCATTTTCACAACCAATAATAACGCAAGAATAACGTTTGACAATGTGTAAGAACATCATGGCAAACAAGTAACATTTTGTCCAATTCGGTCTCGTCTCGGTGCTGTGAGCCCTTGAAAAGCAGCATTTTTTATTGTTATGTATTCAAACACGAGGCAGAGATTCGGTTTATCCACTACCATATATTCTTTTCATTCCGTGCCGGTAACGAGCGCGTAAAGTAATCGACTGTCGATCTCTGCACGGACGTTTCCGGGTTCGATTCCCGACCCTGGCATGGCAGTTCTCTATGTCCCCCTTCTTCATTGTCATCAAATCACCATTCATCTCCATTGTCGTGACTGACTAACAAGCGGTAGTAAAGCGACGTTAGAAAATGATTTACACTCTACAGAAATTACAAATTTAAATTTTCAGTAATACAGTTTACTAATATTTTTAGCGTGCAACGGACAAACTATATACAAAGAGGGAAATTTACAAATACTCTTCTTCTAAGATTAGCAAATAAGGTGGTAGCGTCGCCGCCTTGTAATCAAGGGGTGTCGGGCACGATACCCGCTGGAGGCACATAGTGGTCCGGATCCCACTTTAAACTGTAGGTCCAGTCCAGACTAACCTTACAGTGCATAAAGTGGACTTAAAACACCAAATCAATCAATCAATCAAATAAGGTAATCAACATATGTACAGGGTCTTAAATGTATGAATTCAGAGAAAGCTTCTCTGCTGGCATTATACTGTTTGCATACTATCGTTATGACCCCTGTACACAGTGAGAGGTTGTTATTTCTGTGGGAGACATCTTGCATGCTATGTATGTGTGTGTGGGTGGCGGAGGTGCATGATTGAACATTCTCGTGGCACAACAATTTGAATGTGTGTCAGGAAGTATTATTTATATTCGAATAATTGTGATGTGCTATATTTATACAAGGGTTGGATAAAAAGTAATGGCAACACTGGTATAATTGCTACTTGACTGTATTGGCAGAGGAGCACGTGTTACATTCCTTCAATGTAATCGCCCCCCCCCCCCCAACATCTCTACGACCTTCTGCCACACGTATGTAAGGCGTCGTACACCGTCAGCGCGTCCACCTCTGTCAGTCCCGCAATGACCGCCCTATAGCACGTATGATGGCTTCGCGCGTGTCGTAGTGCTTCCAGCCCAGTAGTTCCTTCATTTTGGCAAAAAGGTCGTAATCACACGGTCTCATACCGGTGAATACGGCGGATGTTCCAGTACCTCCCACTACCAGGAGCGCCGTCACAGTGTTCGCAGTGTGACACTTTGCATTGTCAAGCAGGATGATGGGACACCGTGCCAGAACGTGCCGTCGCTTCCTTCTTAATGCGAGACGAAGGTGGTGTTGCAAGAAGGTGCAGTAGTAGGCCGCGTTGACCGTCTGCCTAAGAGACGTTGTTCTTCTTGCCTAAACATATTGTTAGGGCGCTTGCACTCTCGTCCTCTGCTTCAGAGCACTGCTGTTTTTGACTGAATAACATACAATCGCACCCCACTCACTATACTTCCTCGTCTGACATTCCTTTATCATCCACGAAACGGTTGTGGCGCTGTGACTCGCCCCTTTCACGGGATAGCAGTGTTGCCATTACTTTTTATCCAACCCTTGTACATATATGACACTGTACGTCTGTATGTTCCTCCTGTGTATTGCACTGTGTCGTGAAAGCAGACAACGTGTCAAGAGGTAGACAGACTCCCATAGATTCTCAATTTCTTCCAAAGTGCTAAAGTGAAAATTATGTGATCAGTATCATACTCTGTCCATCTTAACACTCCCTCTCCCACGTTTGCCCGTAGTGCCTCTTATTTAGTACCCAGTTGAGCCCAAAACCGCTATACATATTGTATATATGTGCATAAATTCCATAATATATAGTAATGTTCTCTTTTTTTTTCAGCGATTAGGTAAGTTCAGATGGATTCCCTACCAGTAGACAATAGACGCTGTCAAGAAGTAAGCAGCGAATGTTGTTTGAGAAAGAATGGAACCTGGAACCTTCGTCACGTACTGTAAGTAAGGAAATTGTTTGCTTGATCTGCTTTTTTATTCTTATTTTAGACTCCATGTTTCGTTTTCTGACAGCCATGTCATTATTATATATTATTAAATGGTAGAATACATTGGCGGGAACAAAGTACAATGAAGGCATCAACAAATGGTATTACGCTATAAGTGCTTGAATGGGTGTGGCGAATATGTGGAAAAGTAGAGTAAGATATATATATAGTTTCTGCACCATAATTTGTTTGCACATATCATTTGTACATCAAACATTCCTTTTTTTGGATGACCCTCGTATATTGATTAACTTTAAAACTTTATTCTAAATGTACTTCTCAGTACTTTGATTTTTGTACTGCCATCTATGTAACAATATTTGTATTATACAGAGTGTCCGAAAAGTCACGCAACCCTGTGTTTACGACCGCATAACGGAATAGCGAAACGGAATGAGAAGAAACGCTTTCTGCCAAGAGAATGCCCTGTATATTGTGAAAATTTAGAGAGACAAACATATGTAAGAACATGCATGTTTTAATAACAAATAAGCAAAGTGTTATTTCCAAAGGCGGTTTTTTTTGCAAATAGTGTGTATTGATGCAGGGAACTCACTGATGTAAATTATTGCAACATTTCACAATACCAACGAACAATTTGGATGGCCATCTATTGAATTTGACAGAAAAAGAACTTTGACGAAGTTTTAAAAATATTGCACAACGGAATAAATAGGCTGTTCCAAAAATCGATGTTTTCACAATATTACGAGGTACACTGGCCTCACTGTTGCTATCACGTGTCACTAACAGACGTGTTTCACCTCAGGCTATCACACTAAGGCACTTCTAACTACAAAGGAGAAAGTTTGTTATTCTCCAACATATGCAATAAATTACATACACCTTGCAACCCTGAAATGTGCGTATCCCTACAAATAAAAGCAAATGTTCGAAGTGTCCACCATTTTCTTGGATACATAAGTTGGTTCGCTTGATCATGTTCTCAGATACTTTCCTGAGGGTTGCAGCACCGATATTATCAATTTTCTGTGTAATGTTTGGTTTCAGCTCCTCCAATGTTCTGGGTCTCGTTTGATATCCTTTCCCCTTTAAGTAACCCCCCCGGGTTCGAATCCCGGTCGGGCTTGGTTGTTTGTGAATGTCCATTCATCAATTTCATCCTTTCATCACTCATCCTCATCTTCGCAAATTAGCCAAGAGGCACAAAACGCGAAGTAAAATAAACTAAATCAATCAATCAATCAATTTAAGTAACCCCACAGAAAAAATCTGCAGATGTTAAATCGGGCGAGCGACTGGGTCATAAATCCTTGGATATTAGTCGATCACCAAAAAATTCTCTCAGCACACGAAAAGATGCATTAGATGTATGGCAAGTTACTCCATCTTGTTGTAACCAAGCATCACGTTGGTCTTCTTCCAGGAGAGCAACCAATTGCATTATGAGATCCCCATACACAGCGTTATCCACTGTTGTCTCAAAGAATAATGGTCCCACAATACGACGTCGCGATATTGCACACCATACACAGATTTTCGGAGAGTGCAAGGGTAGTTCATGCAACTGATGTGGGTTTTCTGTCGCCCAATGCCTGGAATTTTGGCTGTTGACATACCCATCCAATTGAAACCAGGCTTAGTCGCTAAAACAAACAACTTTAATCAGTACATTGACACCATTTTGTCGAACGAATGATTGAAACCAATGACAGTAACGCAACCGTGCCGGGACATCCACCGCTTTCAATCCATGAACAACACGAACTCTATACGGGTAAAATTTCAATTTCCGTATAGCCTTATGAGAAGTTGACTTGCTTAAGTCCAATTCTGAGGCGAGCTTCCGCACAGACTTTTGTGGCGACGTCACCATTCTTTGTTCAACATGCTGCAGAACATCGGGCGTCTGAACGTTGCCTGTCATGTACTGACCCAATTTGGCGGAATCTTTGCACAAGACGAAAAATTGACGACTTATCTGGAGAGGGAATAGTCGGAAACTTGGCACTTAATGCTTCTCTTGCGCCAGAATATGACGATGTTCGGAAATATTCTTCAACAATAAACACTCTTTCCTGTGTAGAATATGGCATTTTGAAAACACACACACGACGTCAGCATAAGTAGACACAATCTGGAATGCCGTTCGCGGCAAACAGCAACCACCTAAGGCACAGAAAACATAACAATTAATACACGTTCTTCTGTACCCATATTTCAGGGTTGCAAGGTGTATGTAATTTATTGCATATGTTCGAGAATAACCAACTTTCTCCTTTGTCGTTAAAAGTGCCTTAGTGTGATAGCCTGAGGTGAAATACGTCTGTTAGTGACACGTGACAGCAACAATGTTGCCAGTGTACCTCGTAATATTGTGAAAACCTCGATTTTTGGAACAGCCCATTTATTCTCTTGTGCAATGTTTTTAAAACTTCGTCAAAGTTCTTTTTCTGTCAAATTCAATAGATGGCCATCCAAATTGTTCGTTGGTATTGTGAAATGTTGCAATAATGTACCTCAGTGAGTTCTGTGCATCAAAACACACTATTTGCAAAATAAATAATCCTTTTTGGCAACACTTTGCTTATTTGTTATTAAAATATGCATGTTCTTACATATGTTTGTCTCTCTAAATTTTCCCAATATACAGGGCATTCTCTTGGCAGAAAGCGTTTCTTCTCATTCCGTTTCTCTATTCCGTTATGCGGTCGTAAACACTGGGTTGCGTGACTTTTCGGACACTCTTTATAAAAATGATTGTATGTGTGTATGTATGTTTGTTCCGGCATAACTTTCGAACGCCTGGAGTGATTTTAAGCAAACTAGGTACGCGTATCACTTGCATCCTGGAAAAAAAAATATAGTGGGGGTGAGAGGGGGTGAAAATTAAAATGACAAAAATGACCAAGATTAGTGTCGAATCCATAGTTTTTGGAGTCGCTAAGCTAATTGGTGATATTCAGTATGACCAAACTTGGTACACATATGACTTACAATATGGAAAGAAATACTGTGGGGAAAAGACACCCCTGGCACCCGTAGGAGTGGGGGTGGGAAGGGCTGACATGTAAAAATAATCGAAAACGACCGATATTAGTGTGGAATCCATAGTTTTCGGGGTCGCTAAGATGAATAGGGACAGTCCCAATGCCGTTCATGTCCAAGACACCCCTGGCACCCGTAGGAGTGGGGGTGGGAAGGGCTGACATGTAAAAATAATCGAAAACGACCTATATTTGTGTGGAATCAATAGTTTTCGAGGTCGCTAAGAGGAATAGTGACACTCCCAATGCTGTTCAATTTATTTATTCTTGCTGTTGGAGGTGGAACTAAAAATGTTGTTCATAAATTGTTGTTAAATTTATATTATAGTGAATTTGTAAAATATATTACTTTATAATTTGTATATTGTACTTATACTTTTAAATACCTGTAAATAAAGTTAGTTACATTTTACGTTGTAGTTAGAATTCATTAAACACCCGGGCAACGCCGGGTAATCAGCTAGTATCACATAAATAATGATATACACACACAATATCTGTATATACGAATGAAAAATGAACACTATATAATAGATTTAGAAATCACTGAAACCTCTCCTCCCGGAAATTTTCAAATACCACAGACTTGAAGTTTTAGAAAAAGAACACACCAAGTTTCAAATGCTTAGTGAGAGGTTAGAGTTCCATGCGGGCGACTCTTCAGTAACAGTTGCCTCTGCAAAAGAATCTGGAATGATCTAGCGTCATCATCACTTCTTGCTAATGGGTAGCCGTGGAATTCCTGTCGATAAGGGAAATTGAAACCACATTCTCTCCTAGAGGGCGTTCATGAGTCCCCTCCCTTTCATCAACCCCATCTGTAACTTTCAATATAATGATCAGTTTAGGATCACCTCCATATTGATATTAATTAATGTAGTTTTGACAAGTTGCGGGGGTGGAGGGGGCAGTAGGATTATGTCCAAAAAGTACTGTGGGAGCGTGATTTGAAATTAATGGTTACATCCCTTCAATATATTGGTGTCTACAACGAAAGTTTGTGTTTATTGAAAGGTTTTATAAATATAATTTGCCCACTCCGTGGCTATACATCTTAAGTTGACGACGCAGTACTTCGTTATCGAATGTCCCGGTTTCGAAACACTGCCTACATATGGGTGATCCTTTGTTAGTATCTCTTCTTCAATTACAGCTAATAGTCATTGGCAGCTTACCTCCGTTGCTTCAACAATGTTAAATACAATATGATTTGAACGATTTCAACTAGTTGTATTTAAATCATAAATTGTCAAAATAAGATATAATTTCACAGATATGTAATGTAACTGTCCAAGGTTAAGTGCCAATGGTTATAGCGAAGTGAGTACCCTTCGTTACTCTGCACACGTCAAGTCCATCCAGGCAGGTTTCAGCATGTTCTCATCAATGGTTTGCACCATATCACTAATGCATTAGTTTTTTGCTGCTGGATCTTTATGAAATCGCGTACGAAACTGACGTTGTGCACGTCACGACCGACCAACTCTCGCAAAATTCTTTCTCTTCACCAGTGGCAGCCATATTACAATTGGTCAGCCTGGCACCTGGTGGCAGTATTTAGAACAAATGGGACCGTTCCAAAAAGAACTTAAGGATCCGTTTGAATGTATTTCACTGGATATTCGATCGGCGTTTATGTTGTATTGCTCATGGAACGTGTTTCTTTCATTCAAATCATTTTGAAACACGGTGTATTACATCCCAACTTTCTATGTGTACGCTGGCTCCACCGCAAACTATTACCAAAGGCCCTCTCTACCTACACCCACACACACCCACCCACCTAAAAAAATTAAATCGGAAGGGGGTTATGTGATATAAGTACACTGTTTTCTCACACCTGGAAAATGATACATCTGTTACAATCATGCAGTCATAAATTTTTCCTGATGAAAGATAGATTCTAGCCTGATTTGATTCTAGTCTGACTGCCACGCGAGAAATCTGGGGAAGGTGTTCTAAGGTCGGGATTTTTTCGGCTTTGTCCCCGTATAAAACGGCTCTAGGGCCCACCCAGCCTCAAATCAAATGGTATCGGGGGCTAAAGGCGGCCGCAGCTGATCACATCACCTCCAAGATGGCCGACATGAAAAATGTGTGGGGCCCTTCCACCACATTCCCTAAATGTGCCTTCATGACACGGTGCTATGTGCACAGGGAATTTACCTTTACAATGATAATAATAGCGTATCTAATCCTAGTCTAATACACCACCTGTATGTTTTGTATTCGTTCTTGTACCCCTGAGTAACTCCGTTTATTTTTTTACATACGCATGCACAAACCCTCTACTATGTCAATGGCTGAGGGTCCCCTAAAGGCTTACTTGTCTCCGGTCCACCCCGCACTAGGGCTCGGAATTTGAAGACCTAAAATAACCAAAAAAAAGACCTATAAAAGCCCTAAAAATATTAAAAAAAGGACCTAAAAATGGAAAAAAGGACGTATAAATGTGATCCAAATTAATTAATAACTTCAGTTTTAATTACATATTTAATGAATAAAAAAAATAAAAAATTCTGATGGTATGGAACACACAGTGCGAAAAATTGAAACCTTCAAAACAAGAGAAATTGTCACTTACAGCGCGACCTTCCAGGCAAGTTACGGTTAAAGGACATTGTACCGTACATGCTTCAGTCATCCAAATATATATTTATTTATTTCTTTACTACAGAAAGGATGTTAAGAGGTGATGAACTGATGATGATTCGAATTGAGAATGAGCAGTAAAAACGTAGTCGAAAGAAGGTGAAGTTGCAAAAAAAAGCCGTTAAGACCTAAAAAAGGCTAAAAAAGGACAAATATGTCAAAAGAACGCCGAAAAGGCAAACAAGGACAAAACCCCACCTTTTTCTGGCCTACAATGAACCAAAATTAACATATATTGTGTTGGGCTTCGTCTTCGGACACTAGGGAAAAAAAGGATTTTTCCTCAACTTCCGAGCACTAGTCATGATGATACAAACATTAGGCAATGATTATATTGCGTTGAACAACACCGCACATTTGACGTAATTGCCTCTACAGTTTAAAGTAGGATTCCAGCTACTGTGCATTGGGCCTCTACCGGATGGTGGGTCTTGGTTCAGCAAACTTTCTATAAAATGGATTTCCGTCGAGCGATGCTCTAAACAAACCACGCATCCTTCTCACCACCTCTGCCCTTCAAGCGGACTCCCATCTTTCTCGAAGCCCCTTCGTTTTTATCCCCCTTATTTAGAGATAACCAATTTGTTGCAGACCACGTTGATGCATGTTCATCCTTTTGAGCCAGCTTGCGCCTTAATCCTGCTCTGGGTCATTTCGGCTTTCAAGCGAGGCTTTTCGCGGTTTCCGATGCTTCAATGGCGGAACTCGAATCATCCTGTCTCCCGTGCAACTATCCGAAAAAAGGCGAACCACAGGAACTCCAGGGAAATGGAAGTTTTGGAGTCCTGTGTTATCAATGGGATTGGATGGGCTTCTCGTCGAAATACCTCGGGGGCAGGAAGCGGAAGGGGGATTGAAGCCGATTAATGGCCCTCTTGGTTGTTGGTTTGGCGAGATGCCCTTTCTGAAGGAGAAAATTGGAAGTAATGTCTGGATGAGAGTTGAAAATACGTTCCATTCATGTTACATAAATCACAATCCATAAATGGTCCATGTTAATGTCCAGGGAACGGATTTACTTATAAATACATATTTATGTATGAAACTGAAATCAGTTTATTTTCCATATTTGTACATACGAGGTGTGTAAATAAAGTAATGAGACTGATTTTTTACCCTGTTTTATTCCAAGAACATTAAAATGCAACATTGTCTCCTTCAAAGTAATTGCCTTGAGAAGCCACACAGCGCTGGAGACGGTTCTTCCACTCCTCATAGCAGTGCTGGAATGCGGATACTGGATTAGCCTTCAGCTGGTCGGTTACAGCTTTTTGTATGCTGTCTACGTCGTCAAACCGACGTCCCTTCACGTGTGTTTTCAATCTCGGGAATAGAGAAAAGTCACAAGGACTCAAATCGGACGAATAAGGAGACTGAGGAGCCACAGGAATGTTCTTACTGGCCAAAAAAAAGTTTACTAAAATTGCTGTGTGACAAGGTGCACTGTCGTGATGCAACACCCAGTTCAGTTTGATCGCACACGCATGACCCTTTTTCCCAGTCTTTCCAGAACCTCTCGGTAAAAGTGTTGATTAACCCCTTGGCCTGGAGGCACGAATTATTTGTGAACGATTCCCTGGCTATCAAGGAAGCAAATCAGCATGCTTTTGATCTTTGTCTTGGTCATTCTTGCTTTCTTTGGCCTTGAAGAGCTTGGAGTGTGCCATTCCATGCTCAGGCTCTTCTGAAAATGCCTTAAACCAACGAAACACCTGGGCCCTTGACAAAACACTGTCTACGTAGGCCTGTTGCAGTTTTGCAAAAGTTTCTGTTGCACTGTGTCCAAGTCTGAAGCAAAATTTGATCGCATAGCGTTGCTCGATGTTCGTATCACTCATTATCCGAACGCACAAGCAAAACCTGCTTCACTAAAACAATCGCTACGGACAACCAACGTGACTCTAGCGAGTTCCAACTTGAACTGATGGTGTATAACATGTTCATCCACCTCCCATCCAAGTCCCACGTCACCAGCTTCGCCGGTTCGTGCGCAGTGTTGTCAGTCTCATTACTTTATTTACACACCTCGTATATCATGTTTTGGATCATATTTTACATATTTAGTTTTAGTTAACATGTTTCAGAATTGTTCTCAGCACATACTCCATATTCACGCAATAACTACCTATATGTTCCCGTGTGACCGAAAGAGTTGGGTGAAATCTTGCGAATAATTGACAAAGTCCGAAGCAACGTTAAACAAACGTTTTATACGAACAATATATGTTTGTTTTTCGATTGTACACTTCCCAATTGTTGGTTTTTGCTGTTCTTGATTATTCCTGTTTATTTACAATTGTTGTCAACAGTGGCGTAGCAACATATCGCAAGGCCCCCATGTGTTCTTTATATTTGAAATCTCAACGTAAATCGATATAAAATCTTCAGGGATACGTCACCAATTTATCATATATAAATAATAATAAATTACTGACAAAAATGATATTTAAACCCTTAAGTAGGCGCGCGGAGGTAAATTTGACCCCCAGGTAGGTATTTCTTAACGCCCAGTCAACTTGTTGGTTGCCCCCGGGGCTACCTTATCTTGTACTTTCTAGTCTGATTGAACTGTAGATGTTATTTCCTTAATTGTGTGTGTAATTGCAGCATGGTAAAGCTGTTTCAATGTTGATGGGGGTCAAATTTACCCCCACGCGCCTAGTTAAGTATGGGATTTTTTGCTGTTAATTTCTTTTAGGACTTTCGCTTAGTGTGCTTCGTGAGTGAAATATTTTAACAGTTTTTACTTGATCTGTGTTGTGTGACTGTGTTTTAAAATGAATGTTTAATTTTTGTAAGAAATCGTTCAAAAAGCTCGTAGTATGAAAGACAGCAGGGGCGGACACGGTGGCTGTTGGAGGACATTTCGAACCTAGCTCATCTGAAGTGCTTCAAGATGAATAATTGACTCCACATCAGATCATGATGTAGAATATCATGTTACTGGGTGAGAACATTGTACTAATTGTAAGACAAATCATGATGATGAGAATGATATCGCGGATGAAGTTGGAACTTATTTTCTGGGAAGAGACAAAATAACTCGATGGAAAGAGGCTCCCTGCTCATGTTCGAATGCTCACAAATAAAGTATGAACATTGTTTTACGTCTTCCTGGATCACTTGCAACTGCAAAAAATGCTAAATCTGCTATGGACGATTTTCACTTTTCATATATGACACTACTGTGAGAATCACTGTGGAAAATACCAGTACGTATGTAGAAATTATACGGGGATATTCTGTAAGGGAAATAAATGCCAAATTTGCCGATGAAGATGAAGTTTCAAAATCAAGACAAGTTTGTTTGACATAATATATGATCAAAAAATAATGCAATGGTTCCGTTTTGTTAATTGTGTAAAACAATTGAGATTTTGAAAATTGAAACCTCCACCGGCTACGTGCCTGCGCATAGCCTTCCCAGCACACTAGCAAAAGCTAAAAACGCAAACCTGAGAATCAGTCTACAATACGTGCTTCACACCGTGCCACTTCGCATGTCACACATTCACGTTTTTTCACTTTGACAGTAATTATCGTCATCAATTCTTAATTTGGCCAGTATTGTACCAACTGAAAGAGTCCTTGTCGCTTGTCACTTCCGTCTCCCTTTAAAGAAACAACACATGCGTCAACGTTGCAACTGCCTTCAGAGAAATTCGCAAATAGTAGTAGTTAATGCAGACGTTCACTCCGTCCACTGAGGGCTAGTGGCACCACCGGCCATCTAGCGAAAATACCGGGTGTTTCATAAGTAGTTGAGCGGTTACAAAAATGAATTGCAAGTACAGTATTGAACTTACGTTAATGAAACCAGTCCAGAACGAAACCAGCAGTTTCTCTGTACACCTACAAATATTCAATGTGTCTACCACGAGTAACACGGCACACATCGTCACGATAGTCTAGTTCTTGTCACACTCGCATCAACATAGGCCTGTCAATAGTGTCCATAGCTGCGATGATATGCTCCCTTATGTCTCCGATATCACGCTGCATCGATGAGACGAATACCGTCTTTGATGAAACCCCACAAAAGGAAATCAGACGGTGTAACGTCCGGTGATCTTGGGGACCAAAACATTGCACAAAACACTGTGAGTGATGTATGTGATTTGAGTGTCGCCTAGCGGCAGGAATATGAACCCTCAGCTTAACAAAACATACACGCACAACCTGTTTGAGTTTCTTGTTCGTTCTGGGCTGGTTTGATTAACGTAAGGCCAATACTTCCAATAATATTTGTAACCCCACAATTATTTATGAAACACCCAGTATTATGCTGCATATAATAGGAGAACGGACACAGGTGGCGTGTATGAATGACATCTTGTGTACTTAACAACTGTATCAATATTTTTGAAAGGTTAGTGATGTTATATTAGCGTTGTTCGACAAATGAATTCAAGACAGACGATTTTTCAAATAGAAACTGAGGAGTTTCCTGAGATATGGAAGAACCAAAGTGATATTTGCAGCAACAAAACGAAGGTCGTCACAACTGAATGGGAGGGGGGAGCTCTAGCCCACCGTGAAATAGTGTTAGTCCACTCTTCTGCCCACCCAAATAGCCTACTTGGGAAATTTTCAGAATTATTACACTCAGAGGGATAAAGTGATTAGACGAAAGAGAAGGAATGAGTGAAAAATAGAGAAAGTGATAGAGAAGTAGAAAGGAAGAGCAAATGGCAACAAAGGAAGAGAGAGAGAGAGAGAGAGAGAGAGAGAGAGAGAGAGAGAGAGATAAATTAATATGGACCGAAAGGTAGAAGGGAAGAGAAAGATAGACAGAAAGAAGTGGTGAAATAACAAGAAAGAGAAAGAATGAAGACGAAGATAGAAATAAAAAAATAGAAACAGTAAAAATATAAAGAGAGTAAGAAAGATATAAAAAGAAGAGAAGAGAAGAGAATGATAGAAAGGTGAAAATGGGAGTGAAAGATGGGAGGAAAGTAAAATGAAGATCTCAACTTCAAAGAAAAACTCATCTGAAAATAATTCGTCCACCTTGGATCCTACCCGCACGCAATTCACTGGCGACAACACTGAAACAAAATGTTCAAAATTATTGCTTAAGAAATAGAAATTCCAATATATGCCTTGATTTTTCTTCCTTTCTTACTTTTTCATGATTAGAAGCAAAACAGCATATCTCCAGCTTCTGATTTCCTATTTCCAACTGAAAGCATCTCTCCATAGATATATACATACCGGGTGGTCCAAAAGTCCAGGAACGGTCACATATCGTGAGAAATACACATCGAATCGGAAAACAAAAAAATACGTGTTTAATAAGTGAAAGAAAGCTATTCAATGATATCACACTACCCTGGGGGTGGGGCGGGAAGCAACTGTGAAATTTTAAATGTAAACCCCCCATTTTGTGTTGTAGGATCGGAAAGAGGACTTCATTCCGAGTCCATCGAGCTATCAACCATCCTCCTAGCTCAATTAGGAACGGAGATATGGCAAATTTAAATTTTCGGAAGGGAAAAAAAAAAAAAAAAAAAAAAAAAAAAAGAATGGAAAAAAGTGAAAGTTTCATAAACCCAAAACATTTTCAAAGGGACGCTCTGCCCTTAATTGAGCTAAAGTGCAAACGATTGCAGATTCGGAATCTGCACGTCAAGAACTTTCAATAGAGTCTACCCCTTTCCTAATGAAAATTTAAAATCGCCATATCTCCGTTCCTAATTGAGCTTAGGAGGATGGTTGATATCTTGTTGGACTCGGAATGAAGTCCTCTTACCGATTCTACAATACAAAATGGGGGTTTTTATTTTAAATTTCACAGTTGCTCCCCGCCCCGCCCCCAGGGTAGTGTGATATCATTGAATAGCTTTCTTTCACTTATTAAACACGTACTTTTTCGTTTTCCGATTCGATGTGTATTTCTCACGATATGTGACCGTTCCGGGACTTTTGGACCACCCGTTATATATATATACACACACACTCTTGTAATAATCTTAATGACTCTCTTCATAGCAAGACTGAAAATTAAAACATCTTTACATCCTCTCAACCACGACAATGTATTTTTCAAAACTGTAACTTTAAAATCAATCAATTTGAAACGCTCACCTATATAGTAGCTGTATTAATTTCAGTGCAGTGGCGGCGATTAGAGGGAGCGTGTGGGGTCCGTTTTACCCTCCCTCCATCTACTTTTTTGCCACATTTGCGCCCGCACTATGCTAAACCTTGTGCACCAAGGGAAAGTAAACTGCCCTTGCCCCCTCAGTTTTGGAACCCAACCGCCGCCACTGTTTCAGTGTAAAAACTACTTTTTTTTGCCGTTATTGTTTTCACAAAATTAACATGTTCACCTTTGTCTCCCCTTTAGTCCCTTATATATAAGGGTTGCTCAAAAGAAACTAAGACTTTTGTCGTAGCCTGTATTTTGCTCTGGTAGGTGGCGTTGTATGTAAGAGAGCATACCTGCTATGGTCTGACGGCGCAGTGTGTTGTTTACATGTGCAGAAGCTCGTTTTCACAACATGGATTCGTCCAAACGGGTCTAGCGAGCAATTATTCAATTTTTGAAGGCACAAGGTGTTAGTGTAGCCAAAATGTATCCTCGTATGAAGAATGTGTATGGAAATGCATGTATGTCACGCTGCACAGTGTTCAGATGGTGTGGTGAAGTTCGTGACGGACGTGTGCGCTCTGAGGACATGCCTAGACCTGGTCAAGCACACTTAGCAATCACCGAGGAATCAATTGCAGCCGTAGAGAACTTTGTAAAGGAGAATCGTCGAATCACCACCCGAGAGATTGCAGAAACATTGTCATTGAGCAAGGGAGCTGTTCATACCATTCTCCATCGACGGTTCTGATACCACAAGGTTTGCGCGCAGTGGGCCCCCAAGCATCTTTCTGAGGAGCAGAAGGCTGGACGAATGGGTGTTTGCATGGAGCACCTGCTGCGTTAGCAAGTAGAGGGGAGTCCGTCTCATTCCAAGATCGTGGCCTCAGATGAAACGTGGTGCCACCACTTCGACCCAGCCACAAAATGGATGAGTATGGAATGGAGGCATCCCAACTCACCACGCCCAAAAAAGGCTCATTCCTAAATCACAGCTGGAAAACTGATGCTCACTTTTGCTTTCGACGAGATGGGACCATTGTTTTGGATTGGTTCGACGCAGGTAGGACTGTCAACTCAACCACATACTTCGCTACCCTAAACAAACTGAAATCGACCTCCAAGAGTAAGCGACCTGGCATGTTGTCAAATGGGGTTCTTCTGTTGCAGGACAACGCACGCTCTCATGTTGCACACGTGTGCCGTGATCTGCTGCGGCGTTTCCGCTGGGAAGTCCTCGAACATCCTCCCTACAGCTCCGATCTCTTGCCCTGCGACTACCACATTTTCGGGCCAGTAAAGAAACATTTGAAGGGCCGTCGGTTCGCCAACGATGCTGAGGTCCGTGACGCCGTTGAAGATATGTTCCGCAGTCAATCACGGACGTTCTTCGCTCAGGGTATCCATACCCTTGTGACACTTGCTTGAACAGACAAGGTGTAGAGGATATATCACCACCCATGGATCACTTTTAATTCCTGTATGTTCAAATATTCCAACCAATAAATCATTAGAGAAAAAACCAAGAGTCTCACTTTCATTTGGGCAACCCTTATATATATATATATATATATATATATATACACAATTATTATATACAATTATTACCAAGTTGTAATACTAATTATGCCGTAATACCCCTAAAAGTTTAGTTTATAAGAACAAGCAATGTTACCTATTCAGAGTTTTGAAAATATCAAAAATTACCAAAATGTGGAAACTATGTACATATTACTGTGGCCATTTAAAACAACAAATATATTCGTGTTTTACACTTCAAGAGAGATATGCATAGATCGTCATACGGGAATCTGATCACATCATGAGGCCCCTGCATTGGCGTATATTCTTTTGGAAAGTTTACTAAAAGCACTTCAGTTTTTCCACATTTCATGAAAAGAATCAGCGATATGTACTCAAAGTAAATCTTACTAGTAATATATAGAGAACAGAAAGAGTTAAAAAATATATTGACGGAACATGACCTTGAAAAATGTACACAAATCAAACAATGACTCATTAAGAATGACAATTAAATAACAATGACCAATGCCTACTCAGCAACTTCAACTGTCGGAATAATTTCAAAAATAATGAATTTCACAAAAGCCTACATTTGAGGTACGTACTAGAATAGTATAGACCATATGGTTTAAGGAACAAAATAACGGTGTTTCTACAGGGTTGGCCAAAAAGTTCCAGGACACCTGTTGTTCAGAAATATTTATTGGCAGTAGACACAGCAATTGAACAATTACATTGCAACGTGATGAGTACAAACAATAATAGTAATAATAAGTACAAAAATTACAAATTTGTATGTCTGCACAAATACAAATGGAAATGTGATTGTTATGTATCGAGGACGTCCGTATGACTTCCCCCATGATCATGATACAATCGAATACGACACCATGTTCTTTTATAGATATATGTTCCGGAGCATCATCGATGTCACCCCTTAAAAGGCGTCTTGATCAGCCGCTTTTAAGGCTCGGTTGGAAATATATCGGCGCTGCCGCACCTTCTCCTTAATGATGCCCCACAACGCATTATCTGGCGTGGTGAGATCTGAAGTGCGTAGGGGGCCAAGACAATGGCGCAGGTAACCGTTCACTGCCGCGTCCAATCCAGCGGTGTGGAAATGTCGTGTCGAGCCATTGACGGATGACAATGGCGAAGTGTGCAGGTGCACCGTCGTGTTGAAACCAGATAGTGTCCATAATGCGGGCCGCTTGCAGCTGTAGAAGTAACCAGGTCTGCAGCATGTGAAGATATGGCACTTGATCCACTGATCCCCCGAAGAAGTAAGGACCAAACAGATGATCGGCTTTCATTTCCGCCCACAGCATCACGTGTGGAGGATTTGCCTCAATTTCCTGATAAAAATGTGGATTTGCCTTAGCCTAGAAGAAGATATATCTGCTTCGGGAACTCCGATAAATTGCGCATCCATCGGTAAACAGGACATCCTTTTGCCTTGCGTGTGTTGGAAATGTTTTCAGGAACGTTGCACATGCGGTTTGGCGCCTGTCTAAATCCGTGTCTGTTAATTCATTCACAGACACAGGGCGAAAAGGTTTTACTTGCAGGTCTCTCTTCATATGGTCGGCCGTGGCACTTTCAGCTCGGCGGAACGTTTCCTTGTTGACTTCATGGGCGATCGAGCAAGTGATTCTGCAACAGCCACGCACGTTTCTCTCACTGCGTGGTGAATCTTTCACACTTCCCCTGCTAAAGGCTTTCTTTTCCCACTTACACAAGTTACTTCTGCTCTGTGATGTTTTACCAAATCGAGCCACAAAATCCTGCATGATGTTCTTCGTGGTTTTACCGGTGTGTGGGCGCTCATGGACCCACACTGCAGCCACAAGTCTCTGCTCCGCTAGTGTGCACCACTCTGACGTCTTCACAATGGCTTTCAGGCAGTCCCGTAGCCAGGCAGGGTCGCCAGCCCCCTTGACATTAGGTGTTTTGTATTCTAATTTGTTTGAGGTGAAGAGTGAAAATGTGGACAATATATTATTTTGTTCACAATCTCGTTCGTTCATATTGTTTATGAGCAGAAGTGTATGTAGCGGCAAATGTTTAGAAGATTCTCTTGACTTTAGAAAGATATTTCATAGGGGGTTTTCTTTATCTGTACCTTCCCTGCTCCTGTTGCAGCATCTCGTTTGACAGAAATGTGTCAGTTTGACGTCATCATCCACATTCCTTCCACATATACGTCAAATGTCAACAGCCCCCAAGTTTTGGGAACGAAAGGGAGTTTTATTGCTTCGGCCGGGGGTGGAATGTACGATAAGCACTATGATTGAAGTGAATATCGTACATTTTAGCATATATGATATAAATATCTGTAACCGTGGTTGCCTTGTAATAAAGGGGTCCCGAGTTCGATACCCGGTGGAGGCACATAGTGGTTCGTATCCCACTAGTCCAGATTAGTTTTACTGTGCACAAAGTGGACTTAAAACACCAAATCAAACCAAACCAAATAAATATCTGTATCATCAAAAATAGTATGGACTGTGTATTAAGGGATGGTGTCAGTAGCAGTCATTAACACTTCAAGAGATATTTTAGAAGATATAGGAAAAAAACCTGTAGTATTTGTAAGATATTTCTAAATTTTATATCTTAAATTAAATTCATGATTCCCGACACACATAATTTACCTTCATTTAATACTGTTAAACTTTTGAAAATTGGACTTGGTTTACGAAGCCCCCCGATAACCCGTGCCCCTCCCTAAACATCAGTTCTAGCTACGGGCCTGCTTTCAGGTGCTGTTTTCCTCAGCGTCCACCAGATGTCTCCCGTCACTCACTTCCGAGCTCTCCCGATCTCCGGCGAAGGTATCACGAGTACAATTTCCAACACATTTGTCATGCACACATTTGCAGGAAAACAGGTGTCCTGGGACTTTTCGCCCACACTGTACATCTCAGCAGCAGGCAACCCACATAGCATATAATTTCAACTTTTGTTCTTTTCCTACTATGATGGAGTAATAGACTGCAAAGCCGTAGCATGTACTCACTCATTTCACAATCAGCGGACTTTGAGTCACATATGAAGAATTTCAATGTAGAATTTCTCATATTGGTTATTCACCGTGTCATTCACTACAGCCAGTGTAAATAACTTTACACTCTTATTACGAAATTTGTGTTAAAAACGACCTTAACATTATATAAAGTTGTTTCCGATAAAATACAAAGAAATGCTGTAAACTGTTATTGAAGTAGTGAAGCTACACGTAGGGAGGAGTTGTAGAATTTTATTAGAAGGGTTCTAATGATGCTAAATGCAAGCACAGTACCTATTATATCTACGAGAAGCACAAAAATGCATACTTTGATAAGGGCTCAAGATAGTATTAGCCTGAAATATTTTAAATACAAAATGATTAAAATTTCACAATAGTAGGAGGAGACATCTAGTGAACAAAATTTGAAACTATGCTACTTAGCTGTATAAATGCCGTTGTTTTGTTTCTCAACTTGATATTTTGTAGACAGTAGCATGAAGGGAGAGAGGGGGCGATAGGCCTAACCACGCAGGTATGAGCGACAAAATATTTCAGACAATATTTCGGTATTAATAAGACATTACCCAGGATGTTTTAGTAGGGCAGATCCATAGGCGAATCCAGAAATTATCTCTGAAGGGGCACAGCAGGTGCTGTAATGCAGTAAACATAAATGTATACAAACAGAAGGGGGGATGGTGTGTAAAGGTGTAGAGAAATTACTGGAGAATAGAGTGACCATAACATCCAAAGGAGGCCAGGTTAACCCTTAATCTCTCCATATTCCTGAGAAGTCTGTTAGGGCTAATTATAATACATTTCGTTAGTGTTTCTGGTCCCTTTCGATCATGAACCTTTCATGTTAGTCCTACGCTGAAGTTGAGGAATGCCAGAAGTATTTATCAAGGTGCCTGCTCAACACACGGCTGTACTAACAGAAGCGACAGAAAACCTGAAGGAATAATTTTCCATAATCAAATAAAGCTAGTCGTAGTTTGTTTTGTGGTATTTAAGTGTAAAGTAAACCTCGAGTTTTCGTTTATAGTTGGAGCCTACTTCCATGCTCCTTCCAACCGCGTGCGCTTGCAGCAGCCGATGCGATGTTCTTCTGTCTGTTGAAGTCATTGGTTGAAGTAGACTGCAGGCATCTGCACATACCTGACACACAAAGCGATGACGGAAAGCAACACAACTCAGATGCGAGCTAACGTACACAGTAAACTTTCGACAACAATGGAACATTTTGATTGTTATGAAATGCTTGAAACGCAATCTAGCTTTTGCCACGGTGATGCCATGACGCTAATTTAATTCCATCAACTTTTTTTTTTTTAGCATTTAGATTTTTTTAAAGCTAACTCCTAGACTTCAACAAAACTTGACGAAGAGTGCATTTTAAATAATGTGGAGGGGACGAACGGGAGACGCCTCTGAAACGAGACTGTCTCGGTTAAAACGGGACGTATTGTCATCCTACTGGAGACACATCTCGTTTAAGACATATTGATTCTGTATAATATTTTGTTGACTTCTGCATCCGTGTAACGTATAGACAACATTCATGTACAGTAAAACCTCGTTAATCCTGACTAATGGGGGGGATAAGTTGACCGGTTTAACGAAGTCCGGATTCACTGAAATAAAGTAAAAGAACAGTAGAAAGTGCATTAAAACTGCGTTTATAGCAAAAAACACGTTTGTTATGGTGTATTTAAAGGGCATAGGCCTAAATACACTATACAGTACAGAACAGAGTTTCATCAGTGGTTGACTACCTTTTCTTTCGGTAGTAATCTTGTTGACTTCTAGCCACATTTAAAACCTTGCATTCCGTTGTTTTTTTTGGGCATTTTGCCTGTCCGGATTAAGCAAATTTCGGCTTGTCGTGGTCCGGATTAACGAGGTTTTACTGTACTTTATAACGTTTTGCTCATTCAGATGCTACGAATCCTTGAAGAACGACATTTTCTAACTTATGTGTATGCAACCACCTGACAAATATTCGAAGCTGACACTGACGTTTATTTCTGTCAGAGCGCGATAAAAAGGTAATGTAATAGGATAGACTAGATTAATCCTGTGAATTGTGAATATGTCTTACAAAACTTAAGAGTTTGTTTTCTTTTATAAGCTAATCAAATTGCAATGCAGACGACAAGCAAAATCAAAGCCCTAGGTATTTTAAAATAATTTTCTAGGCAATTGTGTAGTGATTTAACTTGCTTATAAATAAGACTTACACTAACTTTGCAAGTTAATCAAATGAATTAAGTTTACTGATAACATTTTTTTAAAAAATTAAAAATAAGACGAAAGGTATTTTTATTTAATATTATCTCCATTGGAATATTGTTGGGAAGGAAAGAAGGGTTTTTTCTGTTACTAATCCTCTCAAGAAAAGTTCGTTTAGATCATTTGAGTTTTCCAGGTTTTGAACGCTTTTTAAAAATTTCCTGTGTTTTCAATTACCTTCACCCTCCTAGCCTGCTTTTCCTGGCATCTCCAAGTGCTCCAGGATTTTCAGGTCATTGGGAATCCTGTAAATAAATTTTCTGAAGGGAACTGTTAAGAGAAGTGACTTCAGCCTGGAAGTGTCCCTGCTGGCATAATATGGTTTCCATGGCGTATTTTTAGTTTCAGAATCCTATTCGACATTGGAAATAAATGCCAGTGGCAACCAAGAAGCTATTAAATTGGGTTGCGTAAGGCAAAGAGGGGACAGATGGCGCACATTTGCAGTCAACGCAAAAAAAGCTGTTTATTTATATTTTTATTTATTTTCAATGTGCTTTACATCATTTTTCAGTTCTTCAGGAACAATACAAATGTACGATGGCTAAGTTCTGTATCACCATGTAGCGACAATATGCGCGCAAAAATATAGTAGCTGAGTGGGACAGATGGCGCAGTGGGAATGCGATGTGATTAGAACAGTTTAGCGCCTCACAATTTCTTCTTGGCAGCCCTTGGTTCCATTTTTTCACTCTTTCACACGCAGAGTAGTTATCAGGATTTCATGAAACCATGTTGTGTATTTGATGCATTGTGTCCAGTCTGCTGTGGACGTTAACTCTTGGTACAGTTGTAGGCACTCGTTCATTTTCATTGTCGGTAATAGATGCGTTGCGGTCACAGAAAATAAGCGAAGAGGAGTTCAATACCTGGTGAAGGCAAAAGTGGTTCGCATCTCACTTTAAACTGTAGGTCCAGTCCAGATAGACTACCTGTGCATAACATGGACCTAAAAACAAAACTCAAACTCAATAAGCGAAGCTGAACTTGAACCGGTAGCCTTCAGTCCGTCAATTCCATAAGTTCTTGGAAAGAAGTCGCCTTCGTAGCTAGACCCTGTTGTGTGGAACTGTCGACTCGCTTTCCGCACTTCCATCTTCTCGTTAATCACACGGTATGCGCCATTCTGAAAGTCTTCCTCCGTCAAGGATATGCTCGTTCCGTTGTTCTCTGGCGCGTTGTGGGCATATTTCTGTAAGAAAGTGAAAGAAAATGCATTAGTAACTACTACAGGTATAGGCTGAGGTAATGAAAGAATAGTATCAGACCCCGTAACAGATTACTGATCTTGTGAACTTTCATGTAAATGTTAAAAAGCGCCGCCATCTGTCCCACACAACATTGCGCCATCTTACCCTACAATGTCCAGACGAATGCGTTTACAAAACCTCACCATATGGCAACACTGAACTGACCTGAATACACAAAACAACTGTGGAAGTGCAACAGACAAGCTTCCCGAAAATGAATATTTCTTAATCGCTTCCTATGTGAGATTTATGATGCTTGCAAGATAGTGGAAATAAATTGATTTCACTTACAGGCTATGTCCTGACGACGTAAAAGCCTTGTAATATCTCTGCTATCTGATTTATCGGGAACTCAACATTCACTTGTTCGTCCTGTTGTCTGTTCTTCAAAACTGTGAAAGAGTGGCGCCAACGGCCTGCACCTTCTTTGCAAGTCTTGTGATGCGTCATCTGTCCCCCTGCGCCATCTGTCCGCTCTTGAACCTACATATAGGATGGAATATGACATTTTAACGGCTCGTAAGTACAGAGCATCAAATTTGTTCACCTTGATGTCCTCTACAAAGCGCGAAAATTGTTGGTGGTGTACCACATCACCTCCACCTTCGGCCGTGATGAATAAAGTATGGGGCTGTATCTCCATACCCTCTATACACCGTCTGGTGCAAAGCACAGGGGAGTTTTTTTTTTACTTTAATTTATATTTAGACTCCGCGAAATTATTGCGCGGCATTCTTGCCGCGTCCTTGAAAAACTACAACGTCGGAAAGGTATCGACCAGTATCGGAAAACATATCCTTTCAATACATCGGTATTCAGAACATTTCCTCAAAACGCTATTGGAGAAATTTACCCGCAGTGTTCACTACTTTTTCATGTTTTTTTAATTGTTTAGTGTATTCAAAATTAAAATAGTTTGATTGTCTTACGTTTCATTATGAAATCAACACTACTTGTTACTGAGGCTACGGAGAGTTGGAAATTGAGTGCACCGTGAAATCCGTCGAATACTTCACTCCGAAATCAGCATATGCCGTCTCAGCATCCCTCGGCTTTCAGTATAGGAGTCCCGTGACAAAGACGTATGAAGAGATATTGCATTTGTATGCATACGGGGAGGAAGGAGACGCATCTCGCCGCCCGAGGCATCTGGAGATCCTTCCCGCCAGATATTTCCATCTCTTTCCTCCGTCCCGCGAGAAATGTCAAAATGGATTTTGTGTTTTCCCGCGCGGCTTACAACCGGTTAACGTGATTGGCGTTTTAGCAATTCGAATGAACGGAAGTGGAGGGGGGACGGACTCCGGTTGCAATCTTCTTTTCTCTCCGGCAACTTACCATTTCTCCTGGAAAGTTCCGGGGTTGAATGTATTCCGCCTGCATAATGCTCCGGTACCTCCCACGTTTACCCGGCTTGTGTCCGGGCGGGGAAGAGGTTGTATTCTCCAGTGAGCGAGCCTATACTTAAATTCTTAATGCACTTTAGCATTGTCTCCTCCTAACACAATGCTCCATTATGGAATGCAAGGCTCTAGGTGGCCCATTTTTATTGTTGGTGATTGTACTTGTCAGTTATTGGAAATGAGACATTAACGTTTTGAAGCAGGAAAGTGCAAATCGGTTACTTTTTCAGGCATCTAACTGTAACGTGGTTACTTTTTGAGGCAAGTGACATTATGGTTGTTACTTCTGAGGGAGGGAACTGTAAGGTATTTTCCATACAGGTTTAAATGAAACTTGATTACTTTTTGAAATGTAGTCGTAGGGCAGAGTAACCTGTAATCGGGCTACTTTTTGATGAAAATGTTTGTAATGTTGCTACTTTTTTAGAAAAGTAATTGTAACACAATTACTTTTGGAAGCTTGTAACTGAAACGTGGTTAATTTTTGCCAGGGGCAACTGGAACACAGTTGCTCTTCTGAGGCAGGTGACTGTTGCTTTCCCATGCAGATACTTTATTGCACATACCACTGCAACGTCTTGAGCTACGTAACAATTACATGCTTAATTTTTCGCGGTAAATTGTAATAACGAAATTAGCGGTTACATTTCTGTTACTTGATTCATTTATTGATATTTACGAATCCTTCTTGGTTTCCAAGAGCATTAAGAGTGCTGGGCTTACGATATCGCCACTGAAAGGCCATCCGTGGTGGAGTGGCTAGCGTAATATACTACGAAGGCGTCAGGTTCGAACCCTGATCAAGGAAATGGTCCCATCGCTAGTTCATCATTCATCCTCGCCATTAATCCAAGACGTAGAAACACAATACAATCTATGTTAATTAGTTAATCAATTTTGATTTAATTTTAGTGCAAACGGTACCATGTGGTAACATTTCTTCTTGTGTAGACTGCAACACTGCTGAAAGGTTGAGTCGCTCGGGACACTCCGTTGGACATACAGAATGAGGTGATTCCCCGTAGGTGCTTTGTCACCGGAGAAAGAGAGAGAGAGAGAGAGACGCTTTTGTGAATGGTCCAGGAGACAGGCGGTCATCATGGGACACGGATGCTGACAACGTGGAGAATAACATTTTCGCAGCCCTCATCACGTTATCCCCCACCTTCCCTTCACACCACCCACCATCCCGGTGCAGTGAAAGAGGTAATGTGGCGACCATGATATGGGAACTCTGCACTTTGGAATTAATCTTTGTCTCTGCGTCAGTTTTTACCTTCTTTTTTCCATCCATTTCTCACGCAGACACATGTAGGCAGAGCAGGACTGCCATAGGAGGATTCTCTAACATATATCACACACGTCTTCTTAGTTTACAAGTTTTCCATTTTACATTTGTAATACTGTTACACCATGTCCATCTCCTACAAATACTGACCTTTAATGATTCGATTGTTCTTTCACACATCTACCACATCATCTGTCAAGAAATTTTCTCCCTGTAATATTAGGAATATTTGATATTTCGTAAAGACTTAACAACTAGTTCCTAACGGAACGGTAACCCAGAATAAGAAGGGAAAGAACCCTAATATCGTTCTCTCTCCTAATATGGTCCCTCTTAGCCAGAGCTTCACATAATGCTGCCATCTATGAGATTTAGATGAAACTACTCGTAACACCCACAGCTTCTTTTGAAATCAATGAATGTCTGAGCGTTGGTTTTTCCAGAATTTTCCATCAGGGTGTGGAAGCTTGTGTTTCGAGGGGTGTAAGGGTAAATTTAGAATAGACCATAAATTGGGCCTTTGTGAAATATTTTAGGGAGTGTGGTGTGGATAAAAGAGTGCATCTGAGTAAGCCATTTTGCTTCGTTTTGATTTAATTCGAATTTTATTGTTGTACGGATTTTCAGAAAACAATATTGTTAATTCTTCGCTTTCCACCACACCAAGGTAAGAGAATTATATGATATTAGTACGTCAATAACAGTAATACAATACAAACAATCTCTTAAGTTACAATTTAGCGAATTCTACTTTGTGTTTCGTTCCTCAACATATCGCCATGATCACTGGCGTATGCAGGATTTTTTCGGGAGGGGCTAGATATTTAGTATATTAAAAACCCTTTGTTCTCAAAAATTGCAATTAGGGGTAATTTTGAGGGAGGTATGAATTTACGACTGCATTCTCCCAAGTTCTCCACTATTTTTATTTCAAAATGTTTTCTCAAAATTTCGGAGGGGGCTGTAGCCCCATCAACCTCCTCTGCGTCCGCCAGTGGCCATGATGGATGACGGGAAAGTATTCAAATATCGTCCCCTCGTCGATCGACGAAGAACATGAACTTGCAAGCACACATAAATGAAGATTAGGATGATGATGCTACTGCTACATGTTTCTTCTGCGATGGAAATTATATTATTATTATTTTTATCATTTTATTTTTGGACATAACAGATTTTAATCCGTTTTCCTTTGTCCATTTTAATATGCATATAAAACATACACAATTGCTTTACATTACTAATATCAGTCTTTCCCATCCCCCTATTTCACATAATTAAATTCAAAAAGAAACATTGTATGTTTTTTACAATTTAACATTGTAACATTTACAATTGAAGACTACAGGGGGAAAAGGAGGCAATTCATTTTACTAAAGTAACTTCACCGTCTGATCATGCATCGGGAACACTGCGCTGGGAGAAGTAAAAAACAGAAGCCTTGCACCTCATCTGGAATCTAACGAATTTATACACCCTGCTACAGCTTATGAGGGACTTCTACAAATATCAGACGAAAAGTTCTAAGATCTTCAGGAATTGAAAGTGTTCTTCACAAGAGAGGTTCAGGTTTACTACACAAACCTGCCACATGGACCTAAGGGGCGGAAATAATAAGGACAGCACTGCCTAAACCTGAACAAGTGAATTTGTGCACCACTTCACAATGATGTAAACTGTTACATAAAGAAAGTTTTTGTCATAACTTTTGTAGTTTTCTTGAATCAATTTCTTTCATATTTCATTTTCATACAAAGAAATATACACTTGCTTCATAATACATGTAAAGAAGAACGTACATCAATAAGAATAAAGATTATTTGGTTTAAAACTTTATATTTGCTATTCTGTACAATTATGGAAAACTGACTTGTCTCCTTTTTCCCCTTTAGTCTTCTTAAAAATATTAACAGACTATAACCCATCCCCGATGGCGCAGTCGTAGCGTCGTCGTCTTGTAATCGGGGGGCCATGGGTTCGATTCCCAGTGTAGGCACCTAGTGGTTCGGATCCCACTTTAAACTGTAGGTCCAGTCCCGATTAGCCTTACTGTGCATAAAGTGGACTTAAAAAACACCAAATCAATCAATCAATCAAAACCCATCCGAACATCTGGATTGACAAGAAAGCTTGTCGAATTTATTGGAAGCTCAACTTCTAAATTATATAAAGTTTTGTATAATGTATTTTTTCCCTATTATATTCTGTACACTCCAGTATTATGTGTTGCTTATTGTTCGTTATTCCAATTCTGAGCTAATTAATACAGTAACATTTCTTGTACCACTAACAGGATGAAACCATGGTTTGTGTGGTTTGAATTCAGCAAATGATCTGTCTGTATGATTCTCCAGCTGTTACAAGTTCATCTCGACACCAATCAAACCATTCGTTTAATATTTTCTTCTTTACTGTAGGGAGAAGATAGGTGAATTATAATGCTAAGTCCGTAATATTTGTAAGACACACTGCTTTCTTTGCACACTCGTCAACATGGGAATTGCCTGTAATATTACTATGTCGAAGAAAAGTCGATAGCTTTTCCAGTTTTTTTTTGTATTGTTTGAACTAATTGAATACAATTGACAATATACGGGGATAAAACTTTTGTTTTGATTGTTGCATGATTTTATAATGGGACTAATATTTCTGTGATTTCAAAGTTATCTTAACAATATGACTAATAACTAACAACTTTTTAACTTATCAACTGCTCTTAATTGATTGACTTCATATATTTGACCGCATTTCTGCTACTTTTAGCTAATCTTGAAGACAATAAATCTTTCCTATGGTGACAGGAATAACTAAGATTATTCTGTTTAATTATGGGAACTCTATGTGAACTTTTCCCCTGACGACCGTTCCCACGTTCATAGGGTTTCAATAGTTTAAAGAGGCATTAGGTGATTGTTGTTCCGATGAACCTGTCTGATTGTAATATACTTGTTGATTATATTGCTGGGCTGTATTTTGTTCACTTTGAGGGCAACAGTTTTCGCAGGGTTGCCATCTCTGAGCTTGTTGAGGGTGTTGTCTCTGGAATGGTCTATAACCTCCTCTATGGTAATTTGAACGTCCCCTGTTCCCACGTTGGTAACCATTGTTTGAATTATTTAATCTATAATAATTGTTACTTCTTTGGGAATGTGAACTATTCCTACCGTTATATCTTTGGCTTGCAGGAAATCTATTATTAGTTCTAGTAGGCTGTGATCTATTCCTGAACGTTTGTGCACTATTCTGAAAATGATTAATTTGGAGTTCATTCATTTTAATTTCCAAATCTTTTAATTGATCTTGTGTTACAAAGTTTTTTTCTGTTTGCAGTTGACTGTTTATTTCCTGTTGATTATTTGAGCTAGTTTGAGGTTCTTTTATGGGAGGTTGGGTTACTATGTTTTGCAATCCTATCTGATTTGTTGATGCAACTAGACCTTGGGTGTATTTAAGGGCCGCTAATTCCCTAGCTTCTCTGTACGCTTGCTCTTCCAAAAGGGTTTGCTTTCTTTGCAAGTTGTTGATGAACCGTAGAAGTTCATTCACCAAATTAAAATTCTTGTCGGAAGCTACTTGAAGGTACTGGGTACGTAGTCCCCTCACAATGTAATAAATTGCATGATCCACGGATGCTTGGGGAAGATATTTCTGAATCAAGGCATGCTTACGCAAGATGAAAGCTTGCGGGGTTTCCTGAATTTGTTGGACTTGTTCCTTTAAGAAATCTTCAACCAGGAGAGGTTGGCCAATGTCCCTAAAAGTGTTGGTAATTTCTGTTTTGAGCGTTTGATACTCCTTATTTGCATAATCTGGTTGAGATTTTATTCCCGTTATTAAAGCTAAAGAGATTCCAGTGAGGAATAAAGGCAAGAAATCTTTTCTTTTTGCAGGGGTCCAAGTTAATGCATCCGCCATATTTTCAAAAGTTGTGAAAAATTGATCAACTTCTAAGGGTTTTGCCCCTGAAAACTTTTCAGGTTGAATAAAGTTTGGTATGTTCAATGCCATGACTTCAGTATTCTTGACAACGGTGGAAGGAATAATGGCAACACAGTCCGTGGAATGTGCAGTGTTGGTGGAAAACTGCTGTATGTATCGCGACCTTGCCCTGGTGACTGGACGAGACGGTGAAATCGGAACCGTTTGTTCCGCCAGCTGTTGAATCCTCATTAAAGATAACTCTAATTCGTGTTCATTTTCCCTTAGCATTCCTAACCCGCGTTTTGAAGCACATATTTTATATAAGGAACTCGCACCTACAAATAAATGTTACAAAAAAGTCCCGTACCTCCAACCATGTTCGCTCCTTCCCTTATTTCATTATTTTATTACCGGGGTGTAAGTAAGAAAAGGTACTAGCGAGAGGTTTAGTAACAAGGCTCAGACCATTCTATGTTCGGAGAGACGCCTCCGTCCTCCAGGTACATACCTGCGCTTTCTTCCTCGATGTTCACTCACCAAAACCAAACCCAATACTGTTCCCGAAATTCCCTTCCGATCTTCTCAGATCGGTTCGGTTGCTTCGCTATACAAATTCCAATACCTGTCGATTCATATCCGTCTGTCAGGCTGGTACCTTTCCACGGACGAGGCAAGTAATGGAATTTGTAAGGTCTGCATTCCAAACCGACGAGAACATCCTGTCTCCGTAATGTTTCGTTTTCAAGTACACCTTCTAATATTTTACCTACAAGTCAACAGTATATTTCCCTTTGTAGATAAGGTTTAGCATAGTGCTGGAGCAAAAGTGGCGAAAAGTGGTGGGGGTGGGGCAGTTGCCCCCCTCGGCCCCCTAATCGCCGCCACTCGTTGTATCCTCTACACCGTGTGATAGTTTAAGGCTTCCGCTCGCCCCCCTTCCTCCCGCACCACTCCTGAAAATTTTCCAACTGTTCTTGTACGGTTTTTTTTACATTGAAAGTAAAATAAATGTTACTCCATTTTCAAATAATGTAGAATATCTTCAACTTTGCTCCCTGTCAAATGTCTGAGTATGTCCAGGTAGTTTTATTTCCTTCGTTTAAGCTTTGTGGGTGTTTATTATAACTTGACAAGTTTAAAAACAATATGGTGTTTTGATTAAACTTAGTGACGTGTAGAAAAATCCTGACCTAGGGGAAAATGATTTCATTTACTGATCAGCATTCAAAATACTTTCAGAATTACTTATTGATTTGAAAACAGTCGAATTGTTTTTCAAAAATGCAGGGCCGTGTTATTTAAATGCGTTGTGGGAACGTACTAAATTCACGTTCAAGTTGGTGTTGAAGTCCATTTTATGGACAGTAAGGCTAATCGGGACTGGACCTACAGTTTGAAGTGGGATCCGAACCACTATGTGCCTCCACCAGGTATCGAACACGTAATAAATTCAAACTGAAGGAATGTCTTTTGAGATGATGACTCTATTACGGGTAAAATATGCCGCGTTTGCCTCGATCCAGGAAAAAGTTCATGAAAATATCCTGCGAAAGTCTATGATTTCGAAAATTTCTACAATTTTAAAGCAAATTTTCCTCTAAGCGCGGAAAATTTGAGACGACCACGTGGAAGTTTCGGCGGGACCAGCTGATCTGGTCTTATTCCATCTGGACCAGGATTCTTGTTTTGGTGAAAATTTATATCGACCTGTTCACGTTTGTAATGACCTGAATGAACATCTGAGGGATTTTCGTTTCTATTCCATTGTATTATTGGTTCTGGAGGAAAGAGAATGAGCGATTATGAACGGGGATATTTACACCTTTTCTGTTATTAGAAATGTGTTATTATTCCTGTCAGTTAGACAGACAGTTTATTTGGCTATTGTTCTTGTCACGAGTCTTGGCTTGCTTTGTGCAATAAGACGCGGAGTACCATCGTCTGTGGACACCTTGCCTCCTCTTTGAAGTGTTTTTGATATGGTGTGCGATGTTGTCAGTGTTGAATTCCACTCCTGCAGCTGTTGCTTGGGGTGGGAAAGTGAGGGTGGCGGTTAGGCTGTGGTCACATTTCACTTGTTCTGGTAGGTCGGCTCAGGGTCTTGTTAAACGATGAGTGTGCCTATGCGGGTTATCGGTACCAATGGCTCGTGCCGTTCGATTTGGATTTTCCTGGAGTTTTGGCCAGAACGTGGCGGTTGTCCGCTTGATCACGTCATCTAGCGGTGGTATGTCGAGGTCTTCGTGGAGTTGGACGTTTGTGGTATACCGTGTCCGGTGATGATACGTAGGACCCTGTTCTGTATGGCTTGGGGTCTGCGGAGGGTCGTCTTGGGTAGGTGTTGCCAGGCAGGGCAGGAGTAGAGCAGAGCTGGTCGGATGATTGCCTTGTACAGTTGAAGTCTGGTTTCCAGCCCTAGTCCTGGCGATCGTAGCATCGGGTAAAGTGTGCTCCCACGCGTTGGTTTCCTTGGTTGACGATTTTGGCTATATGTGGTCTCTGAGATAGAGCCCTCTGTCTAGCAGCATGCCGAGATATGTTGTGGTTTGTTTGTGGGGAACAGGTTGTCCTTGTAGTCTGAGATGGTATTCGCCCGGAAGGCGTGTACGAGAGAACACGATGGCGGTGCTCTTGTTGGGATTTACTCGCACTCTCCATTGTTTTGCCCAGTGATCGTATTGTTGCAGTTGTTGTTGCATTCTGAGGTAGGAAACACGAATATTCTTGGATGCGGCAAAGTATGCAGCCTCGTCTGCGAAAGTGGCTGTAAGGCAACTAAAGGCTGTTGGTACATGCGCTGTAAACAGGACGTACAGCAGCGGCGAGAGGGAGGACCCTTGGGGTACTCCAGCTGTGGTGGTTCGAATGGTGGAGGTGACTCATTAAAACAATGTCGAAGAAGATGCATCCATGTCCAGCAAGCGTACAAAACATGGACTCTTCTGAAATATTAAATCTTTTTATGAATAAGTTATCTCGCTAATTGAAATTTCTTTATAGCTAAATCACAAATACATTGAATTATCGCTTTTCGAGACAATATATTATATTGAAACTAGGGTCGGGTACCCTATTCTACACCCTCGAATTTTGATTTTTTTTTCTTTCATTATGAAGGTTATGTGATCCTATTTCTGAATAAAAAAACATTGGAGCGCGGAAAGAAGTATTTACGACTCTACAGCCGTTTGAAGTGGCGATTTTGTCGTTTGCAATAGTTCGGACGTATTTTTAACTATGTTCGCCGCGCTTTCTTTTTTCGATGAATTTAGGGGTGAATTGAGTGCTAATGGAACCTAACCTAACAGGCCTAACCTAACCTTGTGTGAATGGTTTGTGGGGCTATCCGTGGATGGTTTTTGGGGCTACGAGTGAAAGGTTTCCGGGCGTTATCGCACATTTACCAAGGCATTAAAAATTAGCCGGTGTCACCTGCCCCGAACACTATTTCTCACTTTTGTCGCATTGACTCATGAAGAAACAAAAATTAGCCAAATTTAATGCTGAAAGTAAAGCTGAGAAGTTAACTTACCTCTTTTCCCCAAGGCCAGGCATTGCAGGTGGAAGTTGAAACTAAAAGTCGTTAAGTGCAGTCAGTCGTATGCAATAAGTCGTCTTTTTTGTCCTTTTCCACAGAATATTGCCCTACCCCGTCGTTCCATGATAAAAATAAGAAGTCGCAAATTATCCCAGCCCACAAGTCATTCAGAAAACGGCCTACAGTTGCCGAAAAGAAATGTGCACGATGTTCCACAAGATAACGTATAACGTTAGCCGATGGTTCGTGGGGCTAGCTCCAATGGTTTGTGGGGCTAGCACCAATGGTTCGTGGGGCTAGCGCCAATGGTTCGTGGGGATATCTTTTTAACTATTGAAACTTTTGCGTGGCCCTACTAACCTATCCACGTGCCAATGGTTCGTGGGGGCTAGCGCCAGTGGTTCGTGGGGCTATCTTTTTCACTATTGAAACCTTTGCGTGGCCCTACTAACCTATCCACGCGCCAATGGTTCGTGGGGCTATCTTTTTCACTATTGAAACCTTTGCGTGGCCCTACTAACCTATCCACGCGCCAATGGTTCGTGGGGCTATCTTTTTCACTATTGAAACCTTTGCGTGGCCCTACTAACCTATCCACGCGCCAATGGTTCGTGGGGCTAGCGCCAATGGTTCGTGGGGCAGCAGACCATCTCCCTGTAAGTCAAGTACAATGTCCCGTATGTCTCGTCGAACAAAGTCCTCTATGTCCTTCATCGTTGAACGTGTGTCAATCTCATATTTAGTCCTTTTGTATTAATTCAATGTCACACAAATCAATTCCAATGTCTAAAGTCGCACAAAACAATGTCAATGTCTCAAATATCCAATCCGCCAATAAATTACATAAATAATATATTGAAATCGCAAATTATCCCATTGCACAAGTCATTCATAACAAGAAAAAATTGCAAATTATCCCATTGCACAAGTCAAAGATAAGAAGAAAAAGAAAATGTTCAGACGTGCGCCTGTGACATGAATCTAAGAGACGCCATGATTATATCCCTGCAAAACCGTTTCGACGTTACATAAGGAATTTAAATATTGAAAAACGTAAGTTTCCTAGCACGTAGATCTAAAAAAATTACTTTCCGCGCTGTTTAGAAACATCGTTTCTTATGAAGAACTAATTTTCGTAACGAGAGTATTTGAAATGTGCGAAAAATCGAGGGTGTAGAAAAGGGTACCCGAGCCACATGGACTCTTCTGAAATATTAAATCTTTTTATGAATAAGTTATCTCGCTAATTGAAATTTCTTTATAGCTAAATCACAAATACATTGAACTATCGCTTTTCGAGACAATATATTATATTGAAAGTAATATAATGCACAGGAAACTGAATAAAATATGCGAATTTCTTGTAAATCTCGTTACTGTAATGTGTTTAAGGAAAAGAGCTATTGTGCTGCTATCTATGAAGCAAAATATAATAAGATCTAATTCTCACCTTTCCATGTGAGTCATTCCACGCCAAATCAACATAGATATGTGCAATTTTCAACCCGACCATCTTCGATTTTCGTCAAATTTGGAAGGTTGAAACTATCCATGGAACTGTGAAATTTTTCAGTCCCTTGCGTCTTGTAATTATCAAATTATTGAAGGTCAAATTTCGCAGAAATTGCCCTTTCTGAGCCCGTTTTGCTATTCTAAATATGCTGTAACTCCGCCCCTATTTGACCTAGGAAGCTCAAATAAAGTTTATTGTACAGAAAATTGAACAAGCTTTCCAATGACATGTGACAAGTCAACATTTGGATAAAAATAAAATTTTGTCACGTGTCCTTGACTTTGACCTTGAATATCTCAAAACATGTCTCGCCAAAAATCGTGAAAAATATATATTTAGAACAACATACTCTACTCTAAAACATATGAAAAAATCAAGCTGGGACTGCATTGGGATCAAAAGATACCAAATAATATGTGTAGCTATGTGACTGATAAAGGCCTCATTACAATGTACTATAGTTCTTTCCAGTTCTTACGGCGGGCACTCTAGAAGCTGGCAAGGGAAGTGGGGAGCGGGGAAGCGACCAATCCAGCGCGATAAGAAACGCAGCAGCCTGTAGAACGAGGTTCAGGTAGTACTTATTTCCACCACGTCGTATCTCTCGGCGCCACTGCTGGTTGGTCTGCGGCGAATCCCCCGCTCCCCGCTAACCTTGCCAGCTTCAAGAGCGCCCGCCGTAAGAACTGGAAATAACTCTCGGGTGAGTCAAAAGTCCACCACCTATAAAATGTAAGGGGGTTGTGCTGGGTACATTTGGTCATGATAGAAAGATGTTAGGCCCAGGGAGAACCATAGTTGTGTGTGTCAAGCATAGGTTCGCCATATTATTGATAGCCATATTGAAATCAACTCAAACATTTTCAATGGAAATGGGGTGATGTGATATGTTAAATCAGGTTAGATGTTCACGAGAAATGCACCTCCTTTTTGAGGTGTTAGGGAAGAAAAAAATTAAAATGCCTCGAACGTGTTAGGAATGTATCGAGATCATACTAACGTGATTTTAATCACCGACATTCTCCCAAGAGTTGAATATTGTGAATGGTGTATCAAAAAATTACAATGCGTCGGTTCCTTTGGATTGATTGATTGATTTAGTTTATATTACTTCGCGTTTTGTGCCTCTTGGCTAATTTGCGAAGATGGGGATGAGGAATGAAATGATGAAATTGATGAATGGACATTTACAAACAACTAAGCCCAAGCGGAATTCGAACCCGGGACTCCTAGCGTCTCAGCGCGATGTGATAACCACTAGGCCACGGGGTTCGGCACAGTGACGAGGCTAATTTTATGTACACGGTGAAATAAAGAAAAATATTTTGCAATATTTATATATACGTATATATAAACACACACACACACACACGCACCCACTTTCCTCAGTTATTATCTCCGCCTCTAGAGAAAAACACAGAGTCTTGCAGTTTGAGGATTGTTAGATCAAAAATTCATATTAACAATTCGGTGGAGGCACATGGTGGTTCGGGTCCTACTTTAAACTGTAGGTCCAGTCCAGTCCCGATTAGTCTTACTGTGCATAAAGTTAACTTAAAACACAAACTCAATCAACCAATCATATTAACAATCATTATTTTTGAAGTGAAAATTTGTAGATTTTACATTATTTGCTAACATTTTTAGTACTGTGAAAGATTGTGTTCAATTTATCGCTTTGCACTGATTTACTAACCTTGACCATTCCTTAATCAAGCACTAATACCTCCGAAGTGAGGTATTAGTGATTGATTAATGAAGTGCTACACCACTTCCAAGCCGCACGAACAGCCCTTTAAGGCGGGGACAGCAGCCGCAGAATATTCCGACACTCCATCTGGTGGCAAAACATCTCGCCGAGGAGAAATTTCCGCCGACCCAGTCCCTGCGAATGAGTGAGGTGAGAACAAATGAAGATCAAGATATGGAACGTGCCATCAGGTCGGGTCGTGCTTCGAATGGGATTGTGGGTAGCACCCAAAGGTCTGCTGGAAGGAACAAGTTCTGGCTTGGAGCGGAATGGAATTATTAAAGCTAGGTCAACCGTAATTTGTTTCCGAACTCTTGAGATCCCCAAGACAAAAGAAGTGCTTTGGGTCACCCCTAGAATGAAGTTCTCATAATGTAATCAATGCCCTTTCTTATCAATATATGTTCCTAATTCTCCCGGTTTTCCCCCCGGGAAAAGTCTTCGTGGCGAAGTGATTAAAGCTTGACGCCCACTGAGATAACCCGAAGACTTCTTGCACGGAAATTCCCGCTTCGGTTCCGCGCGTTTCCCTGCAGTGGGCGTTACAGCATTTGATTTCAATAGAAGCAGACAACAGAAGCTCTGTTGCGTACTGTTGCCGCGTTTTCTCGCGTCTCGGTGGGAGTCAAGTTTAACGCTTAACGTTACGAGGCCAGTGGGCGCGGGTTCGAAAAATGGTCTAGCGATGGGCGTTGTTCGTCGTTGTCCCTTCAACAATTGTATCATATCATTACATCCTCATTGCCGCGATTAGCCAAAAGTAGCAAAAAAGGTGAGAATTAGAAAAAATCAAAATAAAATTCTTCTTACTCCTGGGATGTTTACCCTCCGGGGGCCGGTCCCCACGAGACTGTATGAGGCTGAAGCCGAGATGGAGTTTGGAGGCTGCGGCCGACTTTGAATTCGGAGGCTGAGGTCATGTGAGGCCGGAGTCCGAGATGGAGTTTGGAGGCAGAGGCAAACTTTGAACTCGGAGGCTGAGGTCCTGTGAGGCCGGAGTCCGAGATGGAGTTTGGAGGCAGAGGCAGACTTTGAACTCGGAGGATGAGGTCCTGTGAGGCCGGAGTCCGAGATGGAGTTTGGAGGCAGAGGCCGACTTTGAACTCTGAGGCTGAGGCCCTGTGAGGCCGGAGTCCGAAATGGAGTTTATAGTCTCAGAACGACTTTGAAATCGGAGGCTGAGGCCCTGTGAGGCCGGAGTCCGAGATGGAGTTTGGAGGCTGAGGCCGACTTTGAACTCTGAGGCTGAGGCCCTGTGAGGCTGGAGTCCGAAATGGAGTTTGGAGTCTCAGAACGACTTTGAAATCGGAGGGTGAGGCCCTGTGAGGCTGGAGTCCGAGATGGAGTTTGGATGCAGAGGCAGACTTTGAACTCGGAGGATGAGGCCCTGTGAGGCCGGAGTGCGAGATGGAGTTTGGAGGCTGAGGTTGACTTTGAACTCTGAGGCTGAGGCCCTTTGAGGCCGGAGTCCGAAATGGAGTTTGGAGTCTCAGAACGACTTTGAAATCGGAGGCTGAAGCCCTGTGAGGCCGGAGTCCGAGGTGGAGTTTGGAGGCTGAGGCCGACTTTGAACTCTGAGGCTGAGGCCCTGTAAGGCCGGAGTCCGAGATGGAGTTTGGAGGCTGAGGCCGGGCCTCCCGATCGAAGTCAAGCAGACATCTCTCCCTACGCGAATTCAGAATCCGATAACACAGAGCTCAATACCACCACGAAATCTACATCTCCTTTCCAATAGATTGTACTATGAGAATCATTGAGAAATTCGGATTATATGAAACTGTCTTTGTCCTTCAGAAAGGACAAGGCTTCTACCAGTGGGCCGGACCCTGTGGCCGAGTGGTTAGCTCATCGCGCTGCGACGCCAAGGGTCCCGAGTTCGAATCCCGCTCGGGCTTGGTTCTTTGTGAATGTCCATTCATCAATTTCATAATTTCATCGCTCATCCCCATCTTCGCAAATTAGCCAGGAGGCACAAAACGCGAAGTAAAATAAACTAAATCAAATCAAATCAAATTCTACCAGTGGTTGTTAGAAAACTAGCCAGAGGTTATTTGGGTCTCGGAGCTTAGGAAATTTCACTTATGTGGCACCTTGATCGGCTTCCTGTTACAAATGGGTGCGGTCTTTTCCCCTCAACTTCTGGACTTTGTAGCAAGCACGTCTACTCGCGTACGCAGAATTTTTTGTCGGAGAGGAAGGGGGGGGGGGGTCTGGACTTGTAAAAAATCATAGTACTATGAATGTCGCTGAAATTTTTATATGGCTGGTCAGACCATTAATAAAACTTGAACAGCAGAAATAGTAACAATTATTATTATTATCATGCTAATGATTAGGGTGCGGATTTATAGGCACTAAAAACCTCTCAAATAGGCACCAAAATTATTCTAATAGTTATTTGAAAAGGCGCTAACGAGTAAAATCAAGAAGGCAGGAAAATAGGCACTTAAAAATTTACCTTAAAATAAAAAAGATCAATAAAATAAGCATTGAACATGAACTTATTTCAATATTCTTCTTCCAATGCACAATTACACTGCATTAGCATTGCAATTTATAATTACAGTTTATTCATAAGAGTGCGTTGAAGCTTCACAAACTATTTATACTATTTTGAACGAAATTCACCTTTGCGGGAAATTGTCAGTTAAAGTAATTCTGGCATAAAGAATTATGTTATCGATTGCGCCAATTTGAACAAATGCCTCAATTGCGTGCACCATTGTTCACAATGAAAAAAAAAACAAGACAATTTGCACTCTTTTAACCAAAAAAATGTTTTAAAGGATCTTCTCTGAAGAGATGAACTTGTGTTATCTATTGTACTAATTGCGCACACAAGTAAGGGATGGATTGGGTAATAAACGTGACGTCTGACTCGCAGCGGACAGATGGCTACTTCCAAGGGTAGAAGCACGTTGCTGACCACGTCCTTGAAGGTAAAGGTGCACTTGTCAAATTTTTCGCTTCTTCACGCACGCGACTTTGCATGTTGTCACGACTGTTGCAAACTTTGTGTTTCTTCATCCAGATCTAGGATTTTTGACCTTGTTCACGGCTCCCAAAAGATAATCAACTGGTTCATGGAGTTCTCTATAAGTCTACGAAAGGGAAACTTACCGAGAACCAAGTCCTCTTAGTTGAACAGTTTCGTATTACCAAGAAACACATATTAAATTGCCCGATAATTTTTTATCCTGCACTGCCAATGTTTTATGCATTTTGATACGCCTTGTTAATTATGGCCATATGTGATATTTTATTTGTTCTCTGTTAATTTCACAGAAATCTGCTCGATTTATTTGTTAGTTTCAATACTGTTGTTTGTGTTGATTTAAATTTGTAATTTTTGCTGTATATTTGTTACACGCAATATCGGAAGCGGAAGTCATTTCCTGTTTATAAACATTTGTAGAACTGTCCAATCTTTTATTGATTCCGTTGCCGGGACATCAGTGTTTGAATATACAGTTTGTGAATATTGTTGTTATTTTGCAGTGATTGTTTAAAGGTAATATGTGTTATTAAATTTGTAAAATGGCAAGGAGCTATTTCTTTTTCAAATCGTTACGTCTTGAGAATGCTCAGTGGAGCATAACATTAAGGAGAGTCTCATAACTCCGCCGCACAGGGAGATTGGGTAGCTACCGTGACGTAGTGATCCAGAGGCGAACACCAGAAAGGAACGTCACAATTTATTACCCCATAATACCAACGAGTATTGAAAACGTGGATAGAGGAGTAGAAAGCTGGAAATATACAGTGTTTTGTTTAGTTAAACTGAAGGCGAAGTCCTTTATAAGAACTTCCCAAAGAAAAGGCAGTCAACCACTGATGAAATTCTGTTTCCCTCAGACTTTGTACTGTACTCTATAGTGTATTTAGGCCTATTTCCTTTAAATACACCATAATAAACGTGTTTTGTTGCTAGAGACGGAGTTTTAATGCACTTTCTACTGTTCTTTTAGGTTATTTCAGTTAATCCGGACTTTCGTTAAACCGGTCAACTTATCCCGCCCATTAGTCCGGATTAACGAGGTTTTACTGTATTTCTCCCAGCGATCGACTTCTGTTGCCGCTTCCACCTGAGTATACCGATCACTTCGTTGGCCTTTGCAATGTCACCAATTTAATATTTGAAATATCAGGTACAGATCTCTCAATAGTCTTAGGACAACGACATTTTAAACTAGGCAAACCCAACGACTCAACCAAAAGGCATTTCGCACCCATCTGATACATTCTCCAATACAATGTTATTGAATGTCGATAATTTGATCAATGCATCATTTTTTGACGCAGAGACGATATTTTCTACAACTGCATCTTCTCTACACTCCAGTCTCTTCTGTTCTTCTCTTCTCCTTCTTCTCTCCCCTTCTTCTCCTATGTTTTTATCTCATATCGCCCTCCTTCCATTTCTCACCTCTCGTCTCCATCCCACTTTTCTCCGCTCCTCATATCTCCTCTCCTGTCTTAGCTTTGCGACTTCACTGCACTCTTCTCCTCATCTTTTCGTTCTTCTCTTTTTCTCTCCATTACTCTATTCTCCACCCCCCTCTTTTGGTCTCCTCCTCTCCCCTCCAAACTCCTCTTCTCCTATCTCGATTTTATTCCTTTCTTCTCTCCTCTTTGCTCCATTTTCCTCATCTCGTAAGGGTCCCGGGTTCGAATCCCGCTCAGGCTTGGTTGTTTGTAAATGTCCATTCATAAATTTCATCACTCATCCCCGTCTTCACAAATTAGCCAGGGCGCACAATACGCGAAGTAAAATAAACTAAATCAACAACAATCCTCATCTCCTCTCGCATCTTTTGCCATTCTTGTCATTACTTCTCCTATCCACTTCTGTCCTCCATTTTCTTCCCTCCTTTGCTTTCTCTCTACTCCTCTCTTTTGTCCCCTCCCGTTTCATTTCTCATCTTTTCCTTTGTGTAGACTCATCAGCAATGAAATATTAGAAAATCGATTTTCTTTCGATCAGAAAGTATTTCTCAATTGCAACAAATGTAATACTGATATTTGTCGTTGTCCTAAGACATTTGATAGACACTGTACAATAAGACATCTCTTCTCTATATACCTAGTCTGGCCATAAATTCTGTTACACACTATTTTGTAATAAATTGAATATGGTTTCAGATTTTTAAATATTATTTTAGTATGTTACACTTACATATATTACACACAAATAGCACCAATCACATTTCAAAATGTTCACTTTTTGCCATCACACAGGCTCGAAGTCTCCCTGGCCAGACATCTATTGCAGAACAGATGGTCTTGATGGGAAAGTCCGGCCCTGCTGCTATCAAGGAGCGCTTTTAACTTTCAATTATAGGGTGCCTCTTCTTGCAGCCAGTCCCCTCTAGCTGTGGGCACAGTGTGTAGTCTAAGGTACTGAGGTCATGGCTATTAGATGGGCAATCAATGTGGAGATCAAGTACACTGGTCTCCAGTCACCATCGCGCCATCCTTGCCTTATGAGCTGGGGCAGAATATTTCTTGAACATCCAGGATTCATTGTGTAACATTGTTTGGTTCAACAGTGTCACGAGAGGGTCCAGGACACTTTCCACATACACTTTCGCAAGGCTTTTACGCCATTTTCGCAAAAATGAGGCCTGGTGGAACTCTCATAGCTCACCACCACCAAACCGTGACTGAGGAGGGCTGGTGGCATCTCTGATCTTTGGGAACTCTCTCACAAACTACTCGAGAGTTTCAAGCATACATCCTTTCATTTTGGCAGTTAAAAGTTTATTCAGAAGTGAACAATTTCTTATCAGTAAAGAGAATCCTGCAATGCCCATTGGCAACTTACCGCTGCTGGAGCCGTCTCGATTTCAGTTCCTTCTGCTTCTTCACTTGTGGCGTCAGGAAATTTCCAGTACTCCACCGGTAAGCTCCAATTCCAAGGTCTTCATTAAGTACCCTGAACATTGATTGTTGTGAAATGTTCAGCTCCTGTGTCATTATCACTTGCTTCCGGATGAGATTTCGGCAGATGCGAGCCATCACTGCTTTAACAGCCGCCGCTGTTCATACGGTGTGAAGTCGACCAACTCTTGGGAGATCTTTTATGCTACCAGTCTCGGTGAATCTCTTGATTATCTGATACACAAACCTTTTGCAGATCTTCGGGATTTTTAGGGGCTGGAAACACTCAGTGAGTGACTTCCCAACCACATGCAGAGCAATTACGGCCACTCTGTTTTCATATTCGCCCCACTCCATGCTAAGCACAAGAAGATACACGCTTGCTCTTTCACAGCTGAACACACAATGGTCAGGAGTGAACTTCAGCACAAGCATGGTTCATGGGACTGACTATCGGATGTACAGTCCAAGCTGAAAGTTTGTAACAGTATTTATGGCCAGACTAGGTATATAAAAATGGATGTATGTGTGTATGAGCGTGTGTTTGTTCCGGCATAATTCTCGAACGCCAGGAGCAATTTCAACCAAACTTCATATACGTATCACTTGCAATCTCGAAATAAATACTGCGTGGGTAAGACACACCTGGCACCCCTAGTGTTGGGGGTGGGAAGGAGGTGACATGTAAAAATAATGGAAAACGACCGATATAAGTGTGAAATCCATAGTTTTCGTGGTCTCTAAGATAAATAGTGACACTTCCCAATGCCGTTCAACTCCAAGTTTATCGCCTATCGGGATGAAGGGTAGAGAGGGGGTGAAAAATAAAATGTCAGAAATGACCTAGATTAGTGTCGAATCCATAGTTTTTGGAGTCTCTAAGCTAATTGGTGACATTCACGATAACCAAACTTGGTACACATATGACTTACAACCTGGAAAGAAATACTGTGGGAGTAAGACACACCTGGCACCCCTAGAGGTCAGGGTGGGAAGGGGGCGGGATGTAAACATAATCGAAAACGACCGATATTAGTGTGGAATCCATAGTTTTCGGGTCCGCTGAGATGAATAGTGACACTCCCAATGCCATTCAACTCCAAGTTCATTTTGCACTATAGTTAGAATTTATTATTTTCCTGTCAAATAGAATATTGGGATAAATAAATACCCGGACAAAACCGGGCAATCAACTAGTTACAAATAAGTGTTACAAGGACAGCTAGTGACCACAAATTAAATTGTATTAGAAACAAAATGGCTATATATGAAAATAATATTTTCTGCATCTCTTGTGATAATATTGTAAGTGTATAATCTGGTCACTCAGATTATTAACTTCTAATACGGAGTAAATAGTTTCAAACAATCTTCGATTTTCTGATGGACATCATTCATTGGAAAGAAAATTATTGTATTTCCACTGGATAATCAATTTATTTTATTTTTTTGCAGCACGCACTGCCATCTTTCAACGACAAACGAAATTGCTATAAAATGTTTATTTTATCATTTGCGAGTACACATTCAGGTATATCTATTGTCAATCCGGTAATTTTTCTAACGGTGGAAGCGGCCCCGGCGCCCACCCAGCGTCGAATAACATGGGTACCTGGGGGAAACCCTGGGGGGTAAAGGCGGTCACGGGTGTGATACTGATCACATCACCCCCACTCACGACCGGATCAAGAAAGTGTGGGACGTTACCCAACACCCCCTATACGCCTTCATGGCGTGGTGCTAAGCACAGTGGAGCACTTTACCTTTTTACCTTTTTTACTATTGTCAATTTTGTTTAGTCTTGAACGCTCCGTTTCTATGACTACTGAATCATGGTTTAGTTTACGTACGGCTTTAATCCTGAAGCCTGAATCTAATGTTTAGCTCCATACTAGACGTCGTTTGCTCTTTTCCACAAATGCGGTTTGGCAACACTGGATGTCATTTCTTTTGACCACGAACACTTGGAATACAAACATGACCATCAAGAATGGTTTCGAAATTTAAAAGGACGCAGTGAAAAAACATGTCATTACATGCAATGTGCATTTGTTATATTATGTAATAACACCAAGAACTGTGACCAAAAGCATGGGTTTCACTTTTCACACGCAGATGCAGCACGAGCTCCGCTATTAATATTTGACGTCCAAGAAAAGAATATTACGAAATATTGTTTGTTTGTTTAAGTTAGTGTTCTAAGTTCACTTTATGCACAGTAAGTTAATCGGGACTGGGCCTACAGTTTAAAGTGAGATCCGAACGACTATGCACCCCACCGTGTTTCGAACCCAAGACCCCTTCATTACAATGCGACGCTACAATTAGCCTTACTGTGCATAAAGTGGACTTAAAACACCAACTCAACTCAAATATACAACATTTAGGAAATTTGCATAATTCTTTCTTCCCCAGACATCTTTTATAGGCCCCCCCTCCACGTTGTGCATGGTTGCCTGTCCTTCGAAGGTTTTGGCTTGTAACTTTTGACTGGGGCATTTCCGCACCAGAGTTCCCTATCTCATTTTGTTGCGTTTGTTCCCTTCCATCATCCCTGCAAGTCTGTAACACGGTCACAAAAACACCCTGTGTGTGTGTGTATTATATATACACACTCCTCAGAAGAAAAGTTTGACATATTGTTATATTAGGGATTAGGTGATAGGCACAGCCTTTCAATGCATCTACACATGGTGTCTGTCTGCCTGATCGACGTTATTGTGTTTTCACCGACATATTCCACCGTGCCTATCACCTATTGCCTAACATGACGATATTCCAAACTTTTTTGAGAGCTTTGTGTGTGTGTATGTATGTAAATATGTATGTGTGTGTGTGTGTGTCTATATATGCACATAAAATAGTCTAAATCCACTGTGGTCCTAAACCTGTAAGTTAGGAGTGTCTTTCTCTTATGACGTAAGAATCCACTAAGAATGAATTTCTCTGAAATTCAAACCCCAAGGTAGGCGAAAGGGCGCATTAAACTTTTTTTTTTACTTATATACATTTACAACCCTAATCCTTTGGGTACTCCTTCCTTCAGATATTGAATTTCGGTCTCTGCCTTTCTTAGTCCATCACCGAGGACAAACTCATATTCCATTTGATTTTAGTTATTGAGCGTCGCTTTTCTTCCACTCTTGGCTAATCGCCACGATGAGGATGAGTGATGATATGATGAAAATGATGGAAGTAAAACTCGCAAACAACACCTATGCCCAGTCCGGGATACGAACCCGGGATCCCGGGCGTCGTAGCGCGATGTGCTACCTACTCCACCACGGACGTCGGCGACAAATTCACACACTCACACACACACACACACACACTACATACATCATAAATTCTTAAACTGTAAGCTCGCCTTAAATATATATTACCTAAGGTTATCTTCATATCATTGATGCCACATATGCTCTTTTATCTAGTCAAAGCCTATGCAACATGTATTGTTGTCTCCGTACGATTTAGAACCAAGCAAGATTTTTTCATCCTAATACGCATTACGTGAAATACAACAAAAAGCTGAATTAGTTCATAGAAGTTTCTCTTGGCTGAAACCTATTTCACTCTCCTTGGATACATACCTCAAAGCTCACGTTCACTAACAAGCCTCATTAAACTTCAGGACAAGGACGAGTGCAGTATCTGAAGAAACCCCTTTGAAATATTTTCAGCCGCGATCCTCACAAGCCTGGTCTTTTCATGTGTCTTGCAGTTGTGAGAAATGAACAGCTTTCAATGCTAAAAATGAAGTCAAATAATCATTCATAATGGTACTTGAATGTGTTAAAATGGGTGACGTTATTAATTATCACGTAATTGGCTTCATAGACACTGTCAATACGTGAAAATGAAATCATAAACGAGTAAATAGGGTAGGAAGGTAAATATAATTTGTGTTTGCAGAGTTCAATGTTGACGAGCTGATAAGTTGCGTATGTTCCGGATTTCACATAAAGTCTACACTATCCATGGTGTACACATACAGGTGAGTCTATCAAGTGATTTTTCTGTGTTCGGGAATTTTTGTGTATCGTAGGCCTCGCAAATTTGCACTCAAGAATGTTCTTTATTTCCAATTAATTATGTTCAAGAATAATTAATTACAAGCAAGATTTAGGAAATTAATGGTTTTAAACTGTTTAAATTACGGTGTTAAAAGTTTTCAGCTAAGTAAAAGCCTTCACCTCCTGACGTCACCTAATGGTGTTCCTTCAATATGCTAACTGTGTCTACCACCTTGCACAATATCATTTCAGGATCTCTCTCTGCTGGCTTTCTCTGCCAGAGTATTAGTAAGAAACATACTTCTGACTTGTAACACTGTTTATAAAAAAAAAAAAAATATTGTGAATATTCGTGGAAACGTTACGCTTTTATAAAACTTTGCCTTGGTCAGCATATTAATGTTTTATTCTGACTTGTATTATCTTCTTAAGGATTCAGCATACTTGAATTCAAGTTTACCTGAACTGAAGACAAGCAGCTGTCTACGTTACTGAATGCTGACTGGCTGACAATAGTTTATATTTTTATTGGTTATACTGCATACCTTTCTATGCGCCGGCTATACAAAGTTATTACGTACCCAGAGGCGTATTTTGAAGGTTAGCCAGGCTCTCTGCAAGGCCTGGAACCCAGAGAGTAGCATTTAGAAGAAAAAAATAGATTAGCAAATGTGTCTGAAACAGTTATACTCGGTGAGCAGAACGGTCCTTCGCGAAAATGTCACTCGTTAATCTTCAATGCTCAGGGAAGACTTCCTGTAACGTAAACGCCATAGGGTTGCTAGATAAGAACAGTATCGTTCATAGAGATAGTCTCGAGTTATAAAACATTCTTCTCGTTCTCCTCTTAAGAAGGGGAATTAATTCGAACGACTTGTATCGTACACAGGCTAGTTAGCATATCACGCTACGGCGCCAGGGCTCCAGGGTTCGAATCATGGACTGGATGTTTGTGAGTGTCCATTCTTGAATTATACCACATCATCACTCCCCCCTCCCATCTTCGCAAATTAGCCAAAAATGGCAGAAAAAGCGAATAAAATAAATCGATCAAAACAACACCACGGACTGAAAATTTGCAAGTTCTGGCAAATGCCAAATGCCGTTTGTGGACCAACTTGGACCGATACATTTATCAAATATTTAAAGAAACATCAATTTCTTCTCTAATTCACCCAAACACTACTCCTATACTACTTTACTTTCGAAATCTCTGGTGTCTGAACGTCACTGCAGCCTCTGGAAGAATTAGCCTGTTTAGAGGGTTCATCGGGGTGAGCTGGCCGCTTGAGACTTGTAAAAAGGCTTGAGATAATCCAAGGTCCAAGTCTGTTTGTTTAAATACTTGCCTAAACACTCACTATCGTTTAGGATTGTCTCTTTTTAGATTTGTCCGGCATACAGCAATTTGAAAACATGTTGTTTCGTCATATTTCCATATCTCATTAATCTGTCTGATGATGTCATACCTCCACAAACTTGCCAAACATTCATCTCTCTGCATCTGTACTAACAAGTATATGGCTAGAACTGGGTAGTTCATTCGACGGAGATTTATAGGTTTACTACTTGATTATATACGTAGGTTGGAAAAACTGTTGTTTTTACGCCATTAAACGGAAGCGGTGCTTCTCACGTATACCACATGTTAGTTTGATACCTAAGCTACCTTCCAGGAAACGGACTCTTCCTACCAACACTAGGCGCATGCGCAGTGACGAGAGGAATAGAGTATCATTGAAGTTGGTGGTCTAAAGTTGTGTAGTCAGACACAAAACCACACTAATGTGAATATTCTGGTGATTCTTACAGTATCTCCAGATCAGACCGTCAATGCGTAGTATTACTGTTCATTTTAGAACATAACCTGCGACCTGCGTTGCGAAAGAAGAGGGGATACTTTCTGCTGAATCCTTCCATTACTATGCAAGACAATGCTCGGTCGCATGTAGCGCAACCTGTGGCTGATTTGTTAGCTCGATGGGGCTGGCGGATGCTCTACCAGCCCTTACAACATTGATTTGATCTCTACGATAAAGCTTCCGTACTGTTCCAGAGATTCTTCAAACCCTCAACAGAACAGGTGCTGCTACAGAAATATTACGACTTTCACATCGGTTGTACACAATGCTGGTAACTACATCGAAGGGCTGTAAAAGTTTCACAGAGGTATCTATCTCTTTTGTATCATTTGCCACTATTAAATTTCCAACCCACGCATATATCCAAATGTGATTACATACATACAGTTTGTACGGGGTGGGTAAAAATGGTGTGTATGAAGTGATTCCCATAAATAAATAACAAATTAAAGAAAATAAAGTTGTGTGTCGTTTATAAATTCTACATTAAGTTTCGTTTTAGTTCTAATAAACACTACTAATGTGGCATGTGAACAAGTACGTAGGCAGGGGGAGGGATTTGGGGGTGAAGGTCCCCGCCGAAATACAACAAAAATTATTCGTTGGAAATAGTGTAGGGTGGAAATTAACTTTAATTCCTTAGCAGGATTAAACAAACATCTTGTATAATAAGTTGTAATATACTGATAAATTCATTTTCATGGCTTATACCCCCTACGTTTTTGCCTTTAAATAGAGACTGCTGATTAGGGATAAGCCCGCCCCGAAATAAACTTCTGGCTACGGGTCAGCATGTGAATTATGTGTAAGTCATTAAATATTTGTTGGTATAATTATATTGACAATTCCAAGTTTGGCAAAGGCCTCTCAGATGACGCAGTATTAACGTCATCGTTTTATAATAGAGGGGTCCCAGGTTCGATACCTGGTGGAGGAACATAGTGGGTCGGATCCAACTTTAAAATGTAGATCCACTCCCGATTAGCCTTACTTAAAGGATCAACTCAATCAATCAAATCCAAGTTTGGTGTAAGAGAGAGAAAAAAAAAAACACGTTACTGAAAAAGTCATTTAGCCCCCACTCAAGTTGCAAACGGGATACATGTTCATACCTTTAACTGAAATTGTATTACAGCCAGGCTATGATAGAGAGAGATTCAGAAGAGTGTGCTGTTTGCCAGTGCAGATGTCTCCCACGCCCCTCCCCTATCGAAAATAAATATTGAGCGAAAATGAAAGCATTCTCTTTTCCTCTGATGTGAGTTGGTTTAACTGTAAACATTTGAATAGAAGTTTGCTCCCAGTTCGCTGCTGGTTAACCGCGACATTTATTGGCAGTTTTGAAAAAATCTGGAAATATTGATTTGTCAGTTTCTAATTAGAAACCGTGGAATGCATTTCAGTTGCACAGCAAATTGCATCATTGTGTTGTTCCATAGTCAGTATTACAACTTCTTAATAAAATACTATGATAAACGTCCAATGGGCCATGGAGTACAACAAAGATATCGGTGACATTGTTATCAAGTTCCTCAGAGGTTTCTTTGTTTCTCAGGACATTTCTTCCGATAACAAAGGAACAACGAAAGGCTTGGTTGTCCGTGTAATTCAATATCTCGCAGTTGAAACTCAATTTCCCCACAGGCTCTGTGACAAGTTGCTGGACATTGTTTGCTCCTCTCTCTTTATTTATCGAGTTATGTCTACAGTTCATGAAAGGAGAGTTCAGAAGTCACTGTGACAGGACAGGGTGTTCCATTCAAAACCAACCTCTTCTTAAAAAATTATGCTACCGGGAAACTACCGAGAGTTTTAAGAAAAAAACACCTAACAAGCAAGAAAGAGTTGGCACATTTATTGCAAAAACACATACAATTTGCGGCGTTTCTTTCTATGATGTCAGGAACACGTTGCTATTTTTTCATCGCAGTGGGCGACAGTAGATTCTGTTTCACCTTGAGAAATATTCATGGTTATTTATAACAGCATTAAGCCTTGTTTCCATGATATGAAAAACTCAATATGCTGACCAAGACAGAAATTTATTTTATTATAAAACATAAACTAAACGTAACGTTTTAACCTTCTAGCAAGGTCTTCTTCAGACTATGTACCAAGTACAAATGTAACATGGTACAAGAAAAGGACGATATATATATATATATATATATATATAACAATACTCCCCTCCAGACTATTAGAAAGTTGTTCTGGAACATTCTACCAGATGGCTTTCCCTTGTCAACTGTACTTTCACCTGAAAGAGAATGTGGTTGGATTCACGCACTATTTCCTTCATTCTTCTTCCTTCTTCTCTCCTCTTTCTCTCTTGCCCTTTCCACTTTTTCTAACACCTTCTTCCATTCTTTGTTTATCATCAGTCCCCCTTCCAGTTCATTGTGTCTTCTTCACCTCTCGTCTCTATTTCCTTGGCCTCTTTCCATTTTCTCACTAGCATTCCATTCTCCCTTCCTATCTGCTTAGCCTCATCCCACTCTATGTCATGTCCTGTTTCTCTCGTGTGTTTAAATATCGCATTTCTCTCTCTCTTAAGTCATACATCATCGCTTTCTTCTTCAACTTCATTTTCATTTTCTCCCTAAACTAGACTAGGATGGAAAGAAGAAAAGAGAGAAGAGGAAGAAGAGGAGAATACCAGAAGAAGAGTTGTGGTAATAGGGAATGTTGACCTATCAAAAAAAAGAGGAAGCTTTTTTAAAACTTGGAAGAAGTTTCAAAGTCAAAGAAAGAAATGTAGATTATGAAGAAGTCATATATGACATTGAAGAAGCAGTGCTCCATATAAAAGAAGAACCAGAAAGAGACAAGATTAGAAGAAGAACAGCAGACATACTGAAGAAAGAAATGGTGAAACATGGAAAAGTAGATAATTTGAGTCAAAAAGAAAGGGAAGGGATGAAGAAAATTAAGACAAGAAGTGATGTGGTGATAGAGCAGGCAGATAAAGGAGGAGCAATTGTGGTGATGGAATGAGAATGGTACGAGAGGAAGTATGAATACCTAAAACAGAACGGATATGAGGAGATGTGTGGAACAGAAGAAGAACAAACTATAAGAGAAAGGATCATACAAGACTGTAGGAGGAAAGGATTCAAGAAGTGCATAAAGGAGGCAGGAAGACTACCAAGTTTGAAAGGCTTTCCAAAGATACACAAAGAGGAGATAAAGTTGAGACCAGTAATGGACTGCAGAAACAAGATTTTGGAACCCTTGGAAAAGAAATTAAAGAAAGTTATTGAAGTGTTATTAACACAGCAAGAAAGCAGACCAGTTAAGAACAGTGAACAAGTACTGGACCTCATAAAAGGACTAAAGTTGAATGAGATGAAGACGACAATGTTTAGCTCAGACGTGAAAAGTATGTTCCCGAGCATCAGGAGGGGACACGTTTTGGACATTATTAAAAAGAGGATGGAAAAATAAATTATAGGAGAATGGGATAGTAAAAGGGTAGTGAAGGCGCTGGAAACCATTTGGAATAACGGTTACAGTATAATGGGAGATAAAATAATGTTAATAAGTAAAGGACTGAATATAGGTTCTAGCCTAGGCCCAGCATTGGCTGAATTGGTTATGAATGAATGGGAATAGAAAATGATAGAAAAAGGAGGTGACAAAATAATTCTGTTTTGCAGATATGTGGACGATTGTATTGGCATATGGAAGGGAACGAGGAGGCTGCTCGACATTTTTGCCAAAGAAATACAAGATGAAGAAAAATAGATATTTTTGGAACTCGAAATAGAAGATGACAAGATAAGCTTCCTAGATATATTGATGAAAAGGAAGAGAGGACAAGATATTGAAACCACTTGGCATCAGAAGTGTGCAGCAGGGGTATTCTGCCACAAAAGAAGCGATGTAAGTGAGGTGACAAAAATAAATTTTATAAAGAATATGAAGGACAGAATCAAGAAAATATGCACAATAGAATGTGAAAAAGAAGATAAAATAAATAGCCTATGGAAACAGCTGGAAAAGAATGGCTATGAGAAGGAGGATAGACTGGACATAAACAGAAGAAGGAAAGAAATTGGCAGGGGAGAATTGGAAGAGAAAGAAAAAGAGGAAGAGAAAGAGAAAGAGAGGAGGTTTGGAATAAGGAGTATGGGGAAGACCCCAGAAAAGATATGCAAAGTGCTTAGAAAAGCGGGCATTAAAACTTAGAGGAAGGGAGGGAGAAGCATCTTAAGAATAGCGAAGTATGAAAAGAAGAAAAAGGAAAACAGAGAAGAGGAAGAGGAAGGGATTATATACGAAGTGAAATGTAAATTGAATTTGAATTTAAAATTGTGGGAGCGTCAGCACTTAGGGTATTTTGGTCCCGTCACATTATACGGGGGCCAGCCCCTTATCATTACAAATAACAACTCTAACGTTGCATACCTAAAAATCTTAAAATCTTCTGACTTCTGTTAAACCTGAGGCTGTAAACGGGCACTCAGCAGACACAAAAAACAGGACACAACACACAAAATTATACTTGCCACAGTGCCAGTCGCCAGAGCCTCGTTAGTCTTTAGTCCAGGGTGCACTACGTGGAAGTGAGGTTCACTTTAGGGCGCCTACGTGGAAGGTACCCCTTACCCCGAAGTGAAATATAAAGAATGTCAGAGTGTGTACATAGGAGAAACGAAAAAGAGGCTGAAAGACTGGTTGAAATTACATAGGGATGATGTACGACTTAGAGAGTGAGAGAAATGCGATATTTAAACCCACGAGAGAAACAGGACATGACATAGAATGGGATGAGGCTAAGCAGATAATGCTAGTGAGAAAATGAAAAGAGGCCAAGGAAATAGAGAAGAAAGATGAAGAAGACACAATGAGCTGGAATGGGGGACTGATGATAAACAACTAATGGAAGAAGGTGTTAGAAAGAGTGGAAAGGACAAGAGAGAAAGAGGAGAGAAGAAGGAAGAAGAATGAAGGAAATAGTGCGTGAATCCAACCATATTCTCATTCAGGTGAAAGTACAATTGACAAGGGAAAGCCACCTGCTACAATGTTCCAGAACAACTTTCTAATAGTCTGGAAGGGAGTATTGTTATATATATCGTCCTTTTCTTGTACCTTGTTATATTTGTATTTGGTACCTAGTCTGAAGAAGTCGTTCCTAGAAGGTTGAAACGTTACGTTTAGTTTATGTTTTATAATAAAATAAATTTCTGTCTTGGTCAGCATATTGAGTTTTTCTTATGGTTATTTATAGTATAGTAAAAATAATACTCACATGCACAGAGCGATAACGAGAGAGAGAGAAGAAATGTAAGAACAAAAGACAAGAAGTAAGGATTAATTAATAGAATGAAATGTAGAAGCAGAGGAAGAAATACAAGAGACTTAGAGAAACATAGAAAGAAGAAGTATTTAAAGAATTGGAGAAAAAGAGAATGAATGAGAAAAAGATGATGTAAATGAAGAAACAGATAGCTGGATAAAAACAGGGAGAAAGAGAATTAAAGGCAACTAGAAACAGCGAAAAATATAGAAGATAATGTAAGGAAGGAAGCCAGAGATTAGTAGGAGAGAGGTACAGTAAGGAGAAAGAAAGAAAAAGGTGGAAGAACGGGGAAAGTGATTAACGTAAGAAAGAGTGAAATAAAGAAAGAAATACAAAGATAAAATTGGGGATGAAAGGGAGATCGAAAAACAGAAAGAAAAATTAGAAGACGGAATATAGGTTTAATGACCTATGATATTACGTCACTGAGTAGGCGCCCCCCTCCCCCCCAAAAAACTTAGTTTGCAAAGTGCCTGCAGTGAATTATCATTACATGAACGCCAATGTGTTCTATACGGAACTAACCATACAAGGTTCGACGGAACAAGATTAAAACAAATAAAAAAAATAGGGGAAAACATCATGGCTAATTGTCTTGAGAGTTTCAACTTTTATACCGCTCCACCAACAATTGCTAGTGACATCTGTTGCCCACTTTTGGAGTTGCTCGAAAATGAGAACAGCACAGATGCCCAGAAGACAATGTTCCAAAGAGGAGAAGGAGGGGAAAAGGTTTGCATTTTGCTTTTTGCGTTGAAACATTAGCGATTGAGATTGTTCGTAGAAAACAGAGTAAATACAGGGTGTTTCAGTCTCTCTCGAGATTGTTCGTAGAAAACAGAGTAAATACAGGGTGTTTCAGTCTCTCTCAGCCCCTGATTTTCACTTATAAAAATCGGGCCTCCCCGATGGCGCAGTGGTAGCGTCGTCGCCTTTTAATCAAGGTACCCCGAGTTCGATAGCCGGTGGTGGCACAAGTGGTTCGGATCCCACTTTAAACTGTAGGTCCAGTCCCGATTAGCCTTACTGTGCATAACGTGGACTTAAAACACCAACTCAACTCCTAAAATCACTTATAAAAATCAAACTATTGGTCATAATGTAATTAAATTTGCTACGAACCTACCTTGGTGTATGGTATGTAGTTTAGTACATATCAGTTAAATAATTTCCAAGTTACTTTGTAGAAAACAGTGCGGTTACCTGCTTAAATAATTTCCACCAATGCCAGGATTTGTATGGAACCAAGTAAGCACAAAAATATGTAGAATAAATGACTGAAATGTGTAAAAAAACATATTTAGATCTATTGAAATATATAAGTAATAATGTTTTCGTGGATTGAAGTGGATTTCTCTGAAAATCCATCAGATTCATAATTTGATCTGCTGATCTGCGATCAGTATTTCTAGAATCAAAGCGGACTGTTTAGTAAATATGGCGGAAGTTAAGAAGAAAGTACCCACATTGATTTCATGCTTTGACTTTCATGGATTAGAAAAAGATTAAGAGAACGTAACGTAACGTTTCTGTAATAAAAATATAAAAATTACCAAATTGAGAAAAAAGTAGTATTTTTAATATTTCACAAATACTATATTTTATGTAAATATATTAACTCTAAACAAAAAATATGTAATATATTGTAAATAATACGCTACATGTAGCATGAAGTACATGGAGTATATCTATCTTTCGTAAAATGTCATCTCAAACATCACCTATTATTCCTTCTCCTACCTTCGCTCGCTAGTTCTCTAGTAATTTCTAGAAATAATTTTAATTTACCAAAGAACCTTCTTCATGAAGGTATGTGGAACACACACACACAACGCACACGACTATTCACGGTGGCGTATCAAAGAGTGATCGCGAACAAGATGCCCTCAAGATTACCAAAGCTTATAGATTTGTGCAATTTCCAGTACAAATTTGCCAATTTGGAATTAACTTTTTGTATCTTGATGAAATAATAAACAGGTTTAAGGTAAAGCAACCTCATGTACATTGCAACTTGCCGTTCAGGGGAGAGGGTAGGGAGAGGATATCAGTATGGTCCCACAATCTCGGAAATTAGTGGAGGAGATGAACACCTTGCCCCCGGGGATCCATTTAATAGAGGGTGGATTAACCCCAGAGCCGCTCCATGTGATGGTGAAATAACACCATCAAGGAAATCAAACTCGTGTCTGCCGCTTGACAGTTAGACTGTATATCGACTGGACTACCACGTCTCCTATATTGATGTCTGTAAGATAGTTAACATTAACTCCACTATGTTTGTATACATACGTATGATGAAGTGTATTCTTTATTTTTCTTTGTAAGTGTCCCTTCATCAATTTCATCATATCATCATCTCACCGTCGTGATTAGCCAAAAGTGGCTGAAAATGCGACCATAAATAACAAATAACATTAAATGAAATCATGTTAGTTATTTCATCAAAGTATTTGCCGGCGTACTCGCATAAGACGTACTTTTTTCCTTTAAAAATAGGCCTGAAAAACAGGGTGTGCCAATACTCAGTTTTTGATTACCTTAATCTCTGGAAATTTTCTCCGTTCTGAGTTTGACGATTTCTTTCTTTCTTCCTTGCCGTGTGTGATGAAAAAGGTTAAAATGTATTCTTTCCTAGTTAGATTAGGTAAACTATTTGTTGAAAGTAGACCTACATTATAATAATAATAATAACCCTATCTCCCGACTGCCAGTCTCCCTCCCACAATCCTACCTAGAGGTGTGGAGTTCTTCAACCGGTAATGGGGTGACGTGGGGTCAGCACAACGAACCCTCAACCGTTATAAGAGATTTCCTAGACCGGATTACGCTACTCACTCGTACCTTCCCAATTTTCTCACGATGGTGGGTTGCAATCGGTCCTATACACAGGCAGAGAACCTAGAAACTGAATACAGGCGGACTGTTCGTGCCGCAGTCGGAGCCCAAAACACTGCGCCTTAGACCGTACGGCCATGGAGAAGGACAGTAGGACCTATACTATTACTTTATATTTGAAATACTGTAAATTAATTATAAATTCAGGATAAAGAATTCTTATTATAAGCTGCGTCTTATACGCCGGAAAATTCTGTAATTATAATATAAATTATGAGAAGCATTTCTATGTAGTCTACTCATTACTTTTCCATTTCAAGTATAAAAAACATCAGAAATGTCAATCGAATGACCGAACTAAAATTCAAATCACCAACCCTGAGACCCTCTGTAAACAAAACCAGGTGCATGCAGAAAGCATTGCAAACTCATAGAAGTAAAATAATCCACACGAAAATCCAACGTTGTTCAAGAATTTATTACGTAAGGTAAAACAAAGGCCAATTTGTAGTATGGGATACGCTGCTGCAAATGACGTCTCACTTTAAACCCAATGCTCTTTCCTTTGAACTTATTGCTTCATCTTTATGGTTAACTCTTTGCACCAGTACTCATTTCCCATAAATTTGGCTTCTTTGTTGCATGCGAATTGAATATATTTTACTTGCATTTTTTTAGACAAAATTATATAACATGGTAATGAATATTTCTAAGGTTTGGTATAGATAAGGAGTGTATTTGATATTTGTTTGTAAGTAAATTGTATCTTATGTAAATAAAATATATAATGGGCATAAACAGGCATATGCAATGCTGTAAGTCCAATAAATATACTGATGATGATGATCAAAACAAGACAAAGAAAGTTGGTAAATTTATTGCGGTTGGAAACTTTGACAAGTATCCTAATAACAATTTTTGTTCCGCCAAATATAGCACTTGGTAAAATAACTTGGTGACATGGCAAGGCAAGATAAGTGTGAATATTTTGTAGGAATATGCATTGTAACTTTCAATTAGCTTAGAGATTTGATAAATAATGTAATTTCTGTATCTAACGAAAAAAACAGGTCAGGTTTCGTTCCTTAGTAATAACAATACCTTTGCGAAATTCTGTGTGTATATGCGTGCGCTTGCAGTTGCAGAGTAGCGTATTTCCTGATTGCGTGGTAAAACGGTTGTCACTTTGAATGCATCGTGGTTAGGATTTCATTACTTGGGCGCCTTTCTTCAAGTGGCTTGTTGAAGTCTTTCATACAACTTCGCCCACAACTTTAGCGTAGCCGTGGTCGTCAAGTGCAGTGGTTTTCAAACATTTTTCTTATTGTACCCCTTAGTAGTAACTAAGTGTCTAATGTACCCCCAGCATAGGTTTTCTCCGAATAGTGGGTTTTAGGGAATTTTTTTGACTGCCTGATTGTTGGGGCATTTTTTATATGTAAGAGGCGTGTATTTGCAATAGACCAAAATGGCATTCTGGCTATACACTCAGAGAAATAAATGCATCATATCTATCGATGCACCAGAATGCATCATTGATGCACTAAAGTATGTTTTATGGCTTGTTCAAAAGAATCAGATTTACATGTAATGCATTTGGGTGTATTTTTGTAGGTCGTGAAAGAAACACCAAACTGCATAATTTAATTCAAGTGAGGATTTAAGGACTTATTACAGTCGAGATGCACTTAAATGCATCAGTTGCAGCGTTTTGATGCATTTTGATGTAACTTGATGCATTTTGATGCATTAGAATGTCTCTTTTTTGATGATGCACTTAAACGTTTGGTCTCTGTAGCTCAGACCAAGCGTTTAAGTGCATCATCCAAAAATATGCAGGAAGGTGCATCAAGAAACATCAACTGATGCATTGAAATGCATCTCGACTGAAAGGAATCCTCACTTGAATCAAATGATTCACTTTGGTGTTTCATTCACGACATACAAAAATGCACCCAAATGCATCAAATGTGAATCTGATTCTTTGAAGCAGCCATAAAACACACTTTAGTGCATCAATCGATGCATTCTGGTGCTTCAATCGATATGATGCATTTAGGTTTCTGTGTGTATATGGAATGATGGCAAACATATAAACATTGGGATACTACTTTTTTTATTTTATTGAGTGTTTCTAATTTTACAATCTTTAAGTTACAAGAATAAAAATGAGAAACACATGTATGCTAAGAATTATATAACAAACTTTAATTTTTCAAATTTTTCCAAAGTTATTGAAAATAAAGTAATGAACAAAGATATGTTTGTACACAAACTGTCAAGCTCATTTTATTATTATTATTATTATTATTATTATTATTATTATTGTAAATCCTCAATTTATAGTGAGAAGGATGTTTCTGCATAGCCTGAAACAGCTTCTTGATGTCTGGTTGTGCACTTGAAATTTTCAAGCGGAGATTCGGCTCCAAATTTAGTCTATTATAGATTTCGAACGAGTATTTTATTTCAAAGCATATAAATAAGGATAAGAGTGTCAGTGACAAAATCATCCTTATTTTCCTGTTGCATGTTAAAGGTATGAAGTCTGCTCTACACACCTGCAAGAAAAATGTTGTTGTGTGAATATTCTCAACATTTCTCTTCCGAGCTGATCGCGTGCCCCCTTCAAGTCGTTCATGTACCCATGGGGGTAAGCGTACTACAGTTTGAGAACCATTAGTTTAGTGGTTAAGAAAACAACAACCCAGGTTCGAATCCTGGTCACGGCACTGTGAAGTTTTTCTTCTTGCACTCATGCTTTCAATTTTTTTTAATGATGGCGTTTTGAAAGAATTAATTTCCTCCTATATGTTTCCTTGACAAGCGTCACTCGTTTGTGTATTTTGTATCTTGTGTTATATTACGTTGGTTTTTGCCTAATCGTGACGGAGAGACTGATGGAGGTGCAATCACAAAGAACAGCCACCAACCCGGTAACTTTGGTGGTGAGCTTGAAAATCAACCACATAACGCGCTCGGCTATCCAGCAGACTACTGTAAAAATTGAAAGGTTTTATGATAAGCGACAGAGAGGGGGGAGGGAGAGAGAGAGAGAGAGAGAGAGAGAGAGAGAGAGAGAGAGAGAGAGAGAGAGAGAGAGAGAGATACAACGGAGGATGGAGAGAAATTGAGTGACAAAAGGACAGAAACAAGTGTGTGAGAGAGAAACAAATAAAGAAACTGGAGAGAAAGAAATGGAAAAATGAAGAGAAGATAGAGGGAGTGTATTAAATAGGGAAATGAAGGAAAAGGGACAGGAGATAATGGAGGGTAGAAATGAAAGATAGTCGAGAAAGAGATAAGATGCGAGAGAGAGGTGAAAACAAAAATAGTAGTTAACGAGGCATAAAAGTAAGAACAAAGGTAGTAAATGAATAATCAACAAGAATTAGTTATCAAGAAGAAAAGATTCTGAGACCTAGGAATGAAGGGAAAGTCATGAGAAAGAAGTTGGAAAAGGGAATAGGAATACAAATGGATTGATGGATTTTTTAAATGCGGGTGGGCATTTCAGCACACAGGCTATTGTGTGACGGGAGAAAAACTTTATAAGGCAATTTTTTTTATTTTTTATACTTTTCATTCATTCATTACTTAACCTAACAACCAGTGGCGCAACAGCCCATTTAGGGCCCTGGCCTACCTACCGAATGCCGGCCTCACTCACCCGAGGTGGGAGATCATCCAACCAGTTACGGGATGACGTGTGGTCAGCACTACGAACCGCCAGTTGTAGTATATTTTCATGACCGGGTTATGCTACTCATTCGTGGTTCCCCAATTTCCTCACGATGGTGGGTGGCCAACGGTACCATACACAGGCCAAAATCTGAAGAGAAAAGTTGTTACGCTTCCCCCAGAAGACCTGAACCTGCATGCGTCCCAAAGCATGATACCTTAGACTGTATGGCCAGGGTGATGGACCATACATTACTTGAAAAGAACGAAAACTGTACTGTCTCCGAGGACTATAATATCCTTTTCTATTAAAAGCTGAGGCTGTAAAGAGGCACTCAACCCTCACTAGGACAAACAGAACAACACGACTCCAAAGAAGATTATTATGGCCCTGGATAGGCCTGTAACACTGCACTTATCATGGTGTACTACGGGTAAAAGAGGTTCACTTTTGGGTGCCTTACCAGAAGGTAACCCTTTACACCCCAATTATACAAATGTTTAAAGAAACAGATTAATAACACTATTCTACACATATTTTATTACAGATATGAAGATACACATTCCTTACTAATCTGAGGATGCTGAACACGGAAATGACATTAAAAAAGTTCGATTGGCTGTCGTTTTGGCGTAACATAGGGGGGGGGGGCACATTCAAGCAAACCCCGCTCAACTCGAATATATATGGCAACGCTGCTGACGGTCTGGCACGTCACATTTCAGTATATCACGCCATCCTTTGCTGTTTCAGATCTCCTCAACATTGGCCAGTTTGCATTCATTTGTGCAGTGTTTCCAGAGTATTGATAGACTTCGTGTATGCAGTATATACAGCAACGTGACAACACTGGTGGCCGTTTGGCAACGTAGCATCACAACAACAGCTGTCCATTCCGACATGTCATGTATTCAGGGAAGTATTTCACCACCTTTGGCTGCTAGCGAACCCCACAAGATAAACAAGTAACTAGCTCTCTAGCCTTCTTAAACCCAAAGGTTTATGGTTGCAGATCCACAAGCCTTACATCTGTCCCTATCCTGGGCAAGATCAATCCAATCTTTTCCATCCATTACGATTGCCTTTACGTCCATCTCAACGTTATCCCTCCATCTTCGTCTTGGCCTTCCTACAGGTCTCTTACCATCAGGTATCCCAACAAGAATTCTGTAAAGCACAAGACAGCAAAGGCCGAATTAAATGACCTAACCAGGGACTCAGAACTTCCCAGAAATAAAGCCGAATTGTTGGCCTTAAGGCTGCAAGAATGGAATCTGGCGGATGATGTGATAATAATTTCTTCCATTTTTCGAAACTAAAGGGGAACTGACTGTGTCCCATAACAAAGGCTTCTAAGGCACATAAGATCGAGGACTGGAGACTTTCTATTGTTTCCTCCAAGTTCTGTCTTAAAGCAGTTTTACTGCACAACGGTAATGTTCTAACATCATTCCTGTTTTCAATGTAGTTGACATTAAGGAAACTTATGAAAACTTATAAGAAATTCTTTTGTGATGGTGAGTGAACTGCATGGAATGCATTTTGACAAGTGTCATAGTTTTCTGGGGAACAGGAGAGTAAAGAGCTATGACCAACTCGTGGAGAATATTCTGACGTCTTACGAGAAGACTGGGTGGGAATTCAACATTCATAGTATTTCTAAATTACTTTTTTCTTAGTGCTTTTCTGTTAGTGGTTTTTACTGTTCAAGTGATTTTTTTTTTCAGTAAAGAAAGATTTATTTCTCGTGTACAACAGAAATACATTCTTATCGAGGATTGAGTAACTATTTATTGCAAGGCTGCATACAGGATTTTTGGTGTGTATCAAGTTATGCCCACATTCCTTATGATTAATTGTTATGTAACATGAATTATGCTTATTTTGAAGGTAAGAGTCAATGCATTGCATATGGGTTATATGACAATAAAATTAATACATTGTCATAATAACTTTTGAAAATGGTTAGGCTAAGTTCAGAGTTCCACATTTATGCAATAGTTATAATAATTTTGGTCATATGATTACTCACAATTTATTCATACAATGCAATTAAGTGTCTGAAATTACTATTTAAACTAACGATATTAAATATGATGTTTAGAAAAGGCTTTTTCATAAATAATAGAATTATCTCGGCTCTTAAAACAGTAGAATTTATTAATGATAAGATATCATATGCAGTTTTACAGGGTAGGTGGTGTAAAATTATTTTAATAAACATACATGCACCAACGGAAGATAAAGATGAAGATACTAAAGATGATTTTTATACAGAGTTAGAACAGGTCTTTGATAAATTTTCTCAGTATGATATGAAAATTCTGTTAGGTGACTGTAATGCACAGGTTGGCAAAGAAGAGACATTTAAACCCACGATTCGTAAAGAAAGTCTTCATGAATTAAGTAATGATAATGGTATAAGATTGATTACTTTTGCAACCTCAAAGAATTTAATTGTGAAAAGTACCACTTTTAAACATAAGATATCCATAAATATACCTGGTCTTCTCCAGATGGTTAAACTCATAATCAGATAGATCATGTTCTCATTGATAAGAGAAGGCATACTAGTATAATTGACGTTCGTACACATAGAGGTGCTGACTGTGCCAGTGACCATTATTTAGTAATTGCTAAAATAAGAGAAAGACTCGCAGTGATAAATCATAAGCAACAAAATCTAAAAGTTCTAAAATTTGATACAGGAAAGTTTACTGATGAAAGAATGAAGAAACATTACCAAATTAAACTGTCAAATAGATTTGATATTTTGCAGGATTTAAATGATGATGAAAATATACATGAAACACACGTAAATAAGAATTGGGAGCACATACGTAATGCAATAGAATCAGCAGCTAAAGAAAATATAGGATACCATAAACCGAGAAAAAGTAAGCCATGGTTTGATAATGAATGTCATAATCTAATAGAAATAAGAAATCAGGGTAGACTTAGGTGGTTAAATAACTCTGATGATACAAATCTAAACAATTATAATAGAATAAAGCGAGAAGTTAACCGCACGTTTAGAAGTAAAAAAAAGAGATTACTTGAAAAGCAAAATTAACGAAATTGAAACAAACAGCAAAAATAAAAATATCAGAGATATTATATAAAGGTGTAAATGAGTTTAGAAAGGGGTGGCAACCTAAAGTAAACTTGATAAAAGATAAAGACGGTGATTTTCTAGCTGACCCAAGCGATATTCTAAATAGATGGAAGAACTACTTTAATGACCTTTTAAATGTCCATGTAGGAGATAAATCAGAAGTAAATGAAGTCCACACAGCAGAACCTTTAGTTCCAGAACCTAACTTGACTGAAGTTAAAGATACAATTAAAAGGCTAAAGAATGACAAAGCACCTGGCATTGATTTAATACCAGCTGAGTTAATTAAATATGGTGGAAATTCATTAATATGTCAAATTCATAAATTAATTTGTTTAATATGGAATAAACAAGAAATCCCTCAACAGTGGAAAGAATCCATAATTGTTCCTGTGCTTAAAAAAGGTGATAAAATGAACTGCAATAATTAACGTGGAATTTCTCTACTCACAACAACATACAAAATATTGTCTAACATTCTTTTAACAAGACCAACACCATATGCTAATGAAATTATAGGTGATTATCAATGTGGATTTAAACGTAACAGATCAACTACAGATCAAATTTTTCACATCAGACAGACATTTGAAAAAAAGTGGGAATATAAGTGGGTATATAATCAAAATGTCCATCAGCTTTTCATTGATTTTAAAAAAGCATATGATTCGGTCTAAAGAGATAAATTATATAATATATTAGTAGAGTTTGGAATTCCTAAGAAGCTTGTTAGTATGATAAAAATATGCACCAGTGAAACAGAAAGTAAAATTCGTGTGGGTATTAATATGTCTGACAAATTTACAATTCATGATGGGTTAAAACAAGGAGATGCATTATCTCCATTGCTCTTTAATTTTGCCTTAGAATATGCTGTAAAAGAAACTAAAGAAGGACTAAAATTAAATGGTGTGACTCAGTTGTTAGCATATGCAGATGATGTAGACTTACTGGGGGATGATGTGAATACAATTAAGAATAATGCTAAAATATTTTTCAAAACTGCTAAAGAGATAGGTTTGGAAGTTAACAAAGATAAAACTAAATATATGCTTACAGGCCGAAACCAAGTGATAGGTAATAATCAAAATCTAATTATTGATAACAACTCGTTTGAACCAGTTTTTCAAATTCAAATACTTAGGAGTAATATTAACAAATGAAAATTATATTAAAGAGGAAATAAAAAGTAGGCTTAATTCAGGAAATGCATGTTACCTCTCTCTTCATAAACTTGTGTCTTCTCGTTTAATATCTAAGAAACTAAAAGTTAAAATATACAAAACAGTAATTTTGCCTGTAGTATTATATGGATGTGAAACTTGGTCCCTTACATTGAAAGAGGAACATAAATTGAGAGTATTTGAAAATAAGATCCTTAGGAAAATCTTTGGACCTAAAAGGGATGATGAGACAGGTGAGTGGAGAAGCTTACATAATTTAGAACTACATAATTGTATTCATGTCCAGATATTATTAGAATAATTAAATCAAGAAGTCTTAGGTGGGCAGGCCATGTGGCACGAATGGGAGAGGAAAGAGGAGTTTACAGGATTCTTGTTGGGAAACCTGATGGTAAGAGACCTGTAGGAAGGCCAAGACGAAGATGGAGGGACAACGTTGAGATGGACCTAAGGGAAATCGGTAGGGATGGAAAAGAGTATATAGAACTTGCTCAAGATAGGGAAAGATGGAAGGCCTGTGTTGCCGCAGCCATGAATCTTCGGGTTTAAGAAGGCTAGGGAGTTAGTTAGTTAGTTAGTTTAAAAAAGCCTATTTGTATATCATGACAAAATTATCATAAAACTAAATATGCTGACCAAGGCAGTAATTTATTTTATTAAAAACTTAAACTAAACGTAATGTTTCAACCTTCTAGCAAGGTCTTCTTCAGACTCTGTATCAAGTACAAAATGCTAGTGAGAAAATGGAAGGAAGCCAAGGAAATAGAGAATAAAGATGATGAGACAATGAACTGGAATAAAGAGTGGAAAGGACAAGAGAGAAAGAGGAGAGGAGAAGGAAGAAAAAAATAAAAACAAGAGCGTGAGATAAAAAGTCCCACCACATTCTATGTGGAAGTTGACAAGGGAAAGTCACCTGGCAGAAAGTTCCAGAACAACTTTCTAATAGTCTGGAGGGAGTAATGTTTGTGTATATATAATGCCCTGTTTTTGTATCTTGTTACTTTTGTACTTGATACAGAGTCTGAAGAAGACCTTGCAAGAAGGTTGAAACGTTACGTTTAGTTTGTTTTTAATAAAATAAATTACTGCCTTGGTCAGCATATTTAGTTTTTCATAATCATGGAAACAAGGCTTAATGGTGTTAAAATTATCAAGTTGTGTGTAACGACCCTGCGTGGTCGCCACATTTAACGACCCTGTGTGGTCGCCATATTATATTTTATTAAGAAGATTTGGATAAAGAATGTATGCTAAATGTCCCTGCGAGGCGTACGCTTTTAGTTTAAATGTGTTAACGGATCCACCTCTACGATAATTAGTTTCGCTTATTATTTGACCCTGCGTGGTCGCTGTATTCTGTAAACGCTAACGGATCCACCTCTATGTTTATTAGTTTCGCTTATTATTAGACCCTGCGTGGTTGCTGTATTCAGTAAATGTTATTAATTATTGTCATTTACACTGTTCAACTCATTGTTTAGAATTGCAGAGTCCTGGGAGGCTCATTATTAATTGTATTGTCTGAATGCACACAGTTTTACTTTATATTAACGCGTGCATCTAGTGATTTTCCCACTAGTGTTTTCTTAATGTCACTTCTTGGATGTTTCTCAGTACGAAGGTTGCTATATGTAAAAAAAATCAGTTAGCAACGCGTACTTGTAGTTAAAATTTTCACCGCCCATGCGCCGCCCCCGCGAGTATAAAGCCAGCGCAGGCAGGCCCGGAGCTCAGTTGGCTCCCTGATGTCAACAGGCAAACATCCAGGGTTAAGAGCCCGTATCACCGCTGGTGATGATACCTAAAAAATAGGTTCTTGTGTCGACGTTCTGTGCTCGAACAGTCAAGTGTGTGGCATTTAAATTTTACTGAGTTAAAGATCAAATATGAAGTTAGTTATGTCGCGCAGCCTTTTTTTAAATACATTATTTATTACGTAGTTTTCCTTATCTCAATTCCGTAAAATTCACTTGCTCGCCAATTGTATGTAATAACTTAAATAAACATTTTAAAGCGTAAGAAAGCTTCAACTGTTCTTCTACAGCAAAGAAATGAAACTGATCTTACATAATTTTCTTTAGAATGTCTGTAGTTTTTCGACGTACAGAGCAATGTATGTAAATTTTAACTTCGACTTTTCTAAGCTGGTCGCGCTAGCCGTTTCCCCCTCTGTACCGCTCACGCTCAACCCCGCCCACCCCCCACCCCTCCACACTCCAACCGCCGTCTCTTTTTTCTTTCACAATCGGCCAGTCTTCCAAGAAAACCGCATGCTGAGAGCTAGGAAAAGAAAAAAGAAGGCAGGGAAAGGTTTTCGTAGAGAATCAATGGTTTGGGCAATGCTTGTAAACAGTTCTTCACTATGCGATCCATGACAACAGTGAAGGACGCGGGATTTCCCCAGTATATTGTTCACAAATGGGAAGGGCTGGTTGCACAGACTGAAGTACACCTTTACAAAAGATTTGCCTACAAAAGAGAAATTGTGCCAAATTATAACTTTTTTTTTGTGAGAACACGATAGTCCATTACCAAGGGATTTTTGTTAGGGGGAAGGTAACTGTACCCAAAGTTTTTAGGTAAATATTGTGTAAATTCTATCTGGTGGTGGATTATCAACCAGTCACGCAAATGAATGACTTTTTAGCTGTCGATCATAAATAAGTTCAATGAACGTTCATTGTCAGTTTGAGATATTTCTGAGGGTCAATGGTAAAAAAAATACTTGATGATCTGTTATGGAAATAGTGCTATTTTTAAACATTTTGAACGTCCGTTCTATTTAATTTCGATTTGACTCCTTTCATGATTTGTAAGTAGGGGGATAAAATATATTTACTTAATACTTTACTGCGTTATTTTTTCAACAATTACATATACGAGGGAGAATCAAATGAAAACCGCAAAAATGCCATTAAAAATATTTTTTTCTTCCTAGGCGTTTGGAAATTTGCAGACACAGTCCTTGACGTCTTTTTGAGCTGGTAGTACGAAGCAGTGCCGGTAGGTGGGGTTGGATGTGAGTAAGAGCTGATTCAAGATGGCGGCACCACTACGCAGTTGCACCAAGCAGGAACAGCGTGGAGTTTAGATTTTTATGAAGTGTGTGAAACCAGTTGATATTCATCGGAGAATGCAGACGAAGTATGGGGACGCCTGTATGTCACAGCGGCAACTCTACGATTGGTGCAAGAAATTCGCAGAAGGTACAACTTTATTGACTGACGCTCCCCGTCCGGGTCAGGCTCAGCGAGTTGTGACAGAGGAGTCCATAGCCGCAGCAGATCGGTCTATTCAGGAAAACCGGCGTGTCACCCTGGCTGAAATGACTTCCTTGCTGAATATGAGCTTCGGTTCAGTACAACACATAGTGTGCATGACGAACTCCGCTACAGAAAAGTGTCCGCCAGGTGGGTTCCTCGACAGCTGACGCAGGAACTGAAAGTCCGTCGAGTTGACGCATGTCAAAAGCTGCTGAGGCGTTATGAAGAGGAGGGTGAGGATTTTCTAGCTCACATTGTCACCGGGGATGAAAGTTGGGTGCACCATTTTCAACCGGAGACGAAACGTGCAAGCAAAGAATGGCGACATTCGTCTTCGCCGAAAGCAGCCCTCTGCAGGGAAAGTCATGTTGACTTTATTCTGGGATAAGAAAGGTCCTATTCTGGAACACTACATGCCCCAACGTACGACAGTGACTAGTGCCACCTACACCGACCTTCTCAAGAACCATTTGAGGCCAGCAATACGCACAAAGCGAAGGGGATTGCTGAGTGCAGGTGTTTTGCTTCAACATGATAACGCCCGTCCTCATTCTGCTCATGCAACCATGAAAACCATCAATGACCTACGCTTCAAGTGCCTACCCCATCCGCCATACTCACCAGATTTGGCACCATCTGATTTCCACATCTTTGGTCCATTAAAGGAGCACCTTGGATGGCAGAGATTCAAGCCTGATGAAGACGTCCAATCGGCGGTGCACGAGTGGCTACACAGTCAACCGAAAGAACTTTTCTCACGCGGTATCGAAGCACTACCTATCCGATGGCGTACGTGCATTGAACTGGGAGGGGACTATATAGAAAAGTAATGAACAATCAAACATTATCTCTGCATTAAAATAGTGGAAAAAAATTAATTGCGGTTTTCATTTGATTCTCCCTCGTATATATTACAGTCAGACCCAAGGATAAATCACAACATAAGATAGTTCTGTGTCATCATATACAAAAGTACTTTTAGGCATAGGTCTTATGTAAAATAAAATACATTAATTATGTTGTTTTTTTCTTTTCCAAAGACATTATCTAGTGGAATAATATGACAGACTTACTATTGATAATGATTAATGACCATACAAAACACACCATAAAAATTGCATTCACTTTCAACTTTCTGGGTCCGGCCACCATGGGGGAGTGGTTAGAACATCGCGCTACGACGCCAGGGCTCATGGGTTCGAATTCCGGCTTGGGCGCGGATGACTGAGTGTCCATTCATCAATTTCATCAATTCATCACTCGTCCCCATCTTCGCAAATTGGCCAAAAGTGGCACAAAAAGCGAAGAAAAATGAAGCAAATCAATCAACTTTCTGGATATACGACAAATAACACTATGTAATGTAACACTATTTCTGTATAGGCCTAAGGAATTTTAGGCGTGCTCAGATCCTCCGAGTATGGGGAGCAAGGGCCTTGATAAAAGTTAGCTTACGAAATAAATATTACATTGATGGGCACAAAACACTGTCGTGTGTGTCCCGACGCACCTAAAATCACTTTATTAGATGAATTTCAACTTCAGTGGCACCATTGTTCTCTGCTGGCCCTTCATTTTCCATCTCTGTCAAAGACTAATTTACATATAAACGTGGATTAGTTCCACAAATTCAAAAGAACTACACATAATTTATTCATGTGCAATATGTGGTGTTAATAAGAAATTTGCTAGTGGGAGAGTCCAATTACATACGAAGTAATACACTACCCTTCCCCTACGTAGTTACTTGGAACTTTCATCGCTTTGAAAATAGTATTTACTTTTATTTCTATAAAAGCATAACGTTGTTTAAGAAGGGTTATAAGATTCCTCTGCACTAAATTTCTAAGTGAGACTATTAAACAACTTATCCCTCACCCCCTCATTTACGCAGAGTATGCAAAGAGTGTGAATACTTTTTTGCTGAAAATGGAAAATGAACGACAGCAAGAAACTAATGAAATACGTCTGTTTTTATGAACAGCTGCAGAATTATCTACAAACTTGTTGAAAATCACAATTTTGCTAGCTTGCACTCATTGGACAAAATACATAGAGCCAGGGACGGCGCTACAAAGAGGTTAGGGTGGTATGAAACCCTCACAACAGATCTAAGCTCCTTACAGCCGCCAGATTTTTATAGTTCGTTAGACTCCTTTCGATCGAAAATTAAAGAACTAGAAGCTATCTTACGTAATATTTTCCATTATAAAACTTCCCTTAGGCAAGGCCATTGCAATGTTCAAGTACATTTCCTGCTTTTATAAGATCGCAAGATTATTACAACGTGTTGTACGTAAAATCGTGGTTGGAGGTAGCAGCTGCAGATCTGCATGGATCAACAACGGACATTGATTATTTAATACGTACTAAGTGATTGTTAAATCACAAGTCTCCAAACTTGCCAAAAAAATTTGCAGATACTCTGCTGCCTATCTGGTAGGTGGATGTGTTCAGTGGCTGTGGGATTGCTGTCTGGTTGTTGGAGGGTCAAACGATGATGATAATACGATGCCAACGAAGCTAAATGTTAACAATTATTATCCTATGTAAATCATATCACTATTTTTGGAACGAGTGTTAAAAATTATTTTTTATAAGTTGGAGGATGTTACCAATTCTATTGCTAAGGTAACACTGAGAGAACAAACATATTTTCAGTGCAAATTCACCTACACTAGGAGACAAAAGCATTGACTATCAATATCATTGACATAAATCAATGGATACAGTTGCAGCTCTCGCACTGGGCAGAAGTGATTAGTAGTGAATATAACAACCAATAGTTTTATATGTGTTTCACATCTGATTCTTCTCCATGCAATAGTAATTGGCCACTCGGCGTAAATTATTTTCCAACGTCATAAATAATAATTTATTAACATGTAAACCTAGGCTTTCAAGGAATAAAACTGCCCAAGCTTGCTGATTTTTGCACTGAATTGCAATGTTTAGTTGCACAAAGGCTAATCGGGACAAAACCTACAGCCTATAGTGGAATTCGAGCCACTTAATTAAATGTGCCTAACCGTGATTCGAACTCGTGACCCCTCGATTATAAAGCATCATTATTACCGCTAACCGAGGCGGTGAGGTTCACTTATAATCTTTCTAATTCTTAACATTTAATAGTTAGGTAGTTTCTGTAGTCTTTTAATTCCTTAATGTCGTATTTTTGCCTCTCGGATGTTTTCAATAACGATGTAACGATGAAAGAATTGAGAAAACATCGCTGACAATTATGTTCATTGCAAATACTCGAATGAGAAATTACAATCAGAAAAGCTGTCCCGTGGCGGAGTGGTTAGCACATCGCGCTACGACGCCAGACGTCCTGGGTTCAAATCCCAGCTTGGGTTGGGTGTCCCTTAATCAATTTCATCATATCATCACTCATCCCGCATCTTCGCAATTAGCCAAAAGTGACAGAAAAGCAGAAAAGAAATGTAAAGTAAACTAAATCAATCAGTCACTACAAACCGGAAAATAAACTTGACGGTTCTTGAGATGTTGAACGTCCTCCAACTTTCAAAAATTCAGTTTTCACACCTATTCCGGAAATTGGAAACACCATTTGTAGAGGATAATGATTGTACACATTTTACTCCATATATAACCTATAGAACCAACTAACAATCTCACAGTCACTGAATAAATCCACCTACCAGGTAGGCAGCAAAATATCATGTCAATATCGTGACAAGTTTGGCGACTCATGATTTAGCAATTTCTTAGTATCAAATGATCAGTGGTCATTGTTGATCCAGGCAGATAAGCAGTTGCCCTGCCCTTTCAAGATTTTAGAACACATCGTAATAAGGTAACATCTTCCTGAAGTAGAAAATGTACTTGAGCATTGTAATGAACTTTTATGAAAGTTTTGTCGAAATGCGTCTACTGTACAATAAAACAATAGTATACTCTAAAAGGAAATGGCGCAACTACAAGGAGACGGGGGGGGGGGCATTGCCCTTTTTGCCTTTTTTCAACCTTGGACGGAAATCAATTATAGGGGGGGGGCATACATTGAAGTAAAAAGAAAGCAAGACTAGCAGAATCTACTAGTAGCAGGACAAAAGGATAATTACTCACGACGGAATTAGTTTTCACGTCCATCTTGCATTATTTCTTACAGACGGCCAGGATCACCTGCAGAGGGCACAGAGGGGCCATTGTCCCCTCGACTTTAAATTTTATATAAATAAAAATACATTTCGTAAAATTTTCTTTCTCGCTTCGGTCGCGTTACCTGCTTTTCTTGCAGTCTTGTCAACTTCCGAACCGTAGCTAGGAAGTAGCGGGAGTTGGTCCTTGGAGCCGAACAATCTGATTGAGAAAAATTGTAAAAGAGAATACCATGTGCCCTATTAAATCAATACTGTTTTCAACTTTCAAAAATTTGGATCGAAAAATTTTCTTGCTCGCTTCGCTCGCAGTTTGCCTGTTGCTGCTATAACAGTTTGGTTTGTAGGAAAACGAGGGCTCACATATCAGAGACAATTTATATAATTTTTGCTGTTGGTTTGTTAAGGGGCGGATGAATAGATTACGTAATGTATTTAAATAATATGTTAATACCTAGGTGTGTATATATATACTGTGTATATAATATACACGCGCGCGCACTAATACACACACATATATATATCGCATCATTGCAAAAAACTAAAACAGTGAGAAAAAAATAGTTTTTTCTTTACCGATCTGACTTAATTTTCAAGGTTTTTGCCCTCCCCCCCTTACCAGAGGGTCTGCGCACGCCTATGATGTTGATACCTTCTTCTAATAATAAAAACAAGTTAAAATAACAGTAATATTAACTTAATAATATTAAAATATTAATTAATATTGTTATCACATGAATGGGAAAAGACGGCATAAGAATAAGAATATAACAGCACGCATTCATTATCTAGCTCATGAATAGTTAAGATCGCTTCAATTTGTATAAAAACAACTGCCCTGGCAAGTGATTGTGAAACAGATAAGGAATTGAATATTTATTGAATAACGAAAAAGGATGTTAGATCCATTTGACGAAAAGTAAAGCTCTTAATTTAATATCTAAGCATATTACTTAGGTAGTGGTTTGCATAAATCTTCTTTGATACAGTCATCCAAAGTTGTATGATCCTTCCCTTACAATAAGTTTGACGGAAATACACGTCTCTCGATTATACGACAGATGCTAAACAAAACAAGCATATTTACATTATTTAATTTTAGTACTTCGTAAGTCTCTCGTGGAAGATTCGGACTCCCTGGACACCCCGCCTCCCTTAAATAGTCATTGGCTCTATTACATGTAAGTTGTATTGCGACATTCGTCAATGTGTGTTTTTCTTCTTTCAGACACTCGGAAGAGTGTTGTCTTGTCACAGAAACCCTCTCGGAGTTATAAACGTGCGGGCTCAAAAGAAAGGTCTGTTATGGTCAGAGTCTGACCTGCCAGGCGGGGTGGGGGTGGAGGGTTAGTAGCGGACAGGGAACCTTGTCTTCTGTTTCTTTCGACAGAGCAACCCTCCCACCAGTAAAGTCTCCATAGGTCTGCCATGCAATGGATTTGCGTTCGAAGGGGGAAATGGAATCAATATCAATATTGGTAAGACTAGGAAGAAAATTTTACATCTGTCCGGTGCTTTTTTCGAGTGACGCTGATACGGGCTCTTAACTGGCCTCCCAGCCTGAGAACTAGAAGCCATCCCAGAAGGAAGGACGGAGAAAGAAGAAGAAGAATCTATCAGCAACCTACCTACCTGGTCTGCTCGCTTAGGCTGATAGGTGCCCAAGGTCTACCTGCCCGGCTTGTCTGGGAGCACCCGGACCTTCCTTTCTAACCTGCCGTCCCTGCATAGGAGACACCGGTTGGCTTGCCAATTCCCAGCTTACGCCGGGGGTGTCGCGGCATCCTTTAATCCTTTTACCCTGCGCCCGTTATTCGGGAGTACCGATTGGTTTCGGCCAATTCCCGGCTGTGGTTGGGGTACTACGCACAACCTACTCTCTTTTACAGGGGAACCCGTGACGTCAGCGGCGACCAAGGCCCTAAATAAAATTAGGTCCCCATACTCCCCCTGGCGCCTCACAGCGAGGAATAAATTGGATGTTCCCTGCCCCCCTTTTTCTCTTCGAGATCAAAGGTGGTACAGGTAAAAGCACGTGTGTGGTACAAGTAAATGCACGCGCGTGGTAAGGGTTTCAGGTAAAGACACGTATGTAAGTGTGCTAACGGACACCCTTGTGTTGAGATTATAATAAACATATATAAATATATCTATTAAGCTGGTTTAGTCTTTCCTTACACCCAGCAAGCCCTGAGATAATTCTGAGTCCATGTTCTACGGCTGACAAAAAGTTAGCGCATATGGGTAGACTTTTGCCGTCCACCTAATTGCACGGTTTAGTGTGTTGAACTCAGCCCGTGCCAGTACTCCTGTGCAGTGTTGTGCGGAGCACGAGCATATGACGTTGCATGTACAATATTTTAAATTCATATTTATAACAGTTATTTTGTCTGACAATATGAAAAACAAATATCTTCAATCATATGTGTTCTTTCAGACAAGCAAGATAAGTTACATTCAAATTTATAATTAATTTTATTAAAATTGTGTACATTTGCTTAGGCATCAAGGTTCATATACAAATGTTAACTCTTTGAAATTGTTCAATGTATAATATGATGTCATTCTTGGTATGTTGCATCAACATTCAAAAAATGGTAATTGTAATCACTAGATAAGTATATTCTTATATACATTGCTAAATAGCTGTAACAGAGCAAATATGTACATTTACTTCACAAACATTCAAGTTGTTAAGCACTTATTGACAAAGGTATAAAAGAAAATTGAAGATAACACATGCTAAAAATCTCTTTTGAACTAGTTTCTCTGATACTAGTTGTCTGTGACTTTTGAGGAATCTCATGATGGATGGAGGATAAGTAAAAATGAGGCTATTGGTGAAGGATTTATATTTGTATAAATCTTGATATTTTGAAAGATTTTGCTTTGCAAGTTAATCTTTATAGTTTGTTTAAACTATATAGAGACATTTTTGTTCATAACAGAATCTTGAAAATGCTTTTATAATGGCATAATCTTTAAAAAGATTTGGAACTTGTGAAAAGTGCCAACTTTAGATTTGAAGCAGGAAATTATTATCTGCTTGCATCTGCATTATCAATCTATTAGATGAATAATGCATTACCTCAAATGGATGTTTTGAGAAATAAGACTTAAAGCGAGAGAAATATCTTCTGCATTTTGGATGTAAATTAACCATATGTAGAGTTTTAAAAATTGAAGAATGGAAGCCATCTTGTAAACCTGGTTGAAGAAATTGACATATTGAGTATACTCAGATGTAGAACTGATGCATGCTAAAATATATAAAAAAAGACTTACTCTACCTCAAAATAAGATAATAAAGAAATATTTTCTTCATATAGATAACATGCTGTTGTAACTTTTGTTTTTTCTTGTTTTTTATCAATATAATTTTCATAAAAATACTTATAATTGTTTGAGCATAATCACTATTCATCAACATATGCAAGCTGGTATTCCTTTTCAACATATATCCGTAGCTTCCTACTGTGCTATAACATTAATTTGAATTCTGACAGATATATACATAATATGATGCGCCAATCAGTACTTCATACTTAACCGAGGGCATTTATCAAAGTGATTGATTAGTGAGATAGATTTGTCTTCTCTATATTTAATCTCGCTGTATGCATCTCACTTCATTTTTAAATATCGTATTAGTAACATGTATTATGTCGCAACTTCAAATTAAGAGCCAATCTTAGAAAATGAAATGCATGTTCGTGTTCAGGAGGTCAATTTCAGTAAGAAACAGCTACTTTCCTTTCTGTAACAGAAAAGAAGTGAAAATTTGTAGAACAGTGTAATTAAACATTTTTTTTTCATAGTATTACAAGGGGTGCCAAGTGCATCCTTGCTGGCGCATATGTTTCCCTTGAACAACTAATCTGTATACGAGATAGAATACTCTCTGCACACCCATGCATACATTTTTCGTAACGAGACTCCAGCCAGCAATGAAGGCGCTCGCGAAACAAACAATACGTGTCCAAACTTCTGTGCCTAATGAAATCTGACGGTAGAGGGACTTCGGCTGTGGAGCTGGAATTGCCATTCAGAGTTCCTGCGACGTTTCGTCCTGTTGTTTGAACTCACAGGAGTGAGGCAGGTGTGCTACCCTTGGAGTCAGACACGCTGAGCGGAAAGAATGGATCCACCAGCCTGGAATCAAATCTCTCTCTCTCTCTCTACTTCTCCCAGGGTCCGAAATCACTGCAGATTGGTGGAGGGAAGGAGAAAACAGACACACACAACAATGCGATATATATATATATATATTTCATTAAATATGTGTCAATTATTTCATAACGAAATTATATTGTAAAATATATATATATATAATTCGATTGCTAATTGAAGATTTTAATGTACTACCAAAGCAAAAGTTAAGAGACATTAAGAAGATAATAACTTCCTATATAAAATCCACATCTAAATGCTATTAGGTGTTTCATAAATATTTGAATACTTTGCGGTAGCTGGCGAAAGGCAATGAGAAATGGAAAAGAAATAACAAGTCGGACTAATTTCTGTGTTCTGGGGATTGCTCGGTTTAGTTCAGTGTCCTTAGAGACGAGGCTCCTTATTGTCCGTTCTTTGTGTATGTTTTACATATTATTCCAGGAAAGTATATTCGACTCTCGAAAAATCTCCCCCCCCCAAAGAGTTTGGTGGGGGACAAGATCGTTGTTGGGGGGAATTCCCCCCTGTCCTTCCAGGGATTTCCCACCCTGACTTGTCCTCCTTCTCTTCCTCATAATGTGTTCTTCACTACATTAATCCTTGACTATTTGCATTGGGTGTTACTATCACTAATCCCCTTATATCCAGTGGCGGCGATTAGGAGGCGAGGGGGGGAGTTGCCTCCCGTTTTTTTTGCCACTTTTGCCCCCCAGTTTTGGCACCTTGCCCCCCTAGTTTTGGAACTCAATCACTGCCACTGTTCATATCATTATAAATTAAGCAATCAAACACGTTCTAGTTGCCAGGTAATTATTTGTCTTTCTTCATTTCTAATGAAATAATAATATTTGTCTTATTTACTATCAGAATTTCCTTATACGGTAGTTCTGTATCTTGCTCCATCTTCATGAATACTTTGTTGTTTCTCCCCTTCCATCCCTTTCCTTTCTCTTTTATCTTTAAATCTACCTCTCAATATATATCCTGTTCTTAGTCTCTGGAGCGAGCGAATGAAATCAAGTCTCTACGCAAGTAGTGACTGGAGAGGACTCGTCCAATGAACACGTGCGAGGGAGCGTAATCGCGTGGATCCTCCCATTTGCTTTCTCTCCTTCTCTACCTTCATGCACGACCTTGGATCTTGTGCGTGTGTGTTTGTGTGTATGTGTCTGTGCTCGTATGGAGCTCAAAATTCTTTGAGGCAAGACAAAATTCATTGTATAGAGGCTATGGACATCTTTCGGAAACGAATGCTGACGACACAATAGTTCCAATTTTCACCACCGGGTTAAAATGTGGAGCACAGTGAACAACATCCCGGAAGCCTCCGTGTGATAATAGATCACACCGTCCTTTGCTTCCAAAGGGTCGTTCACGTTGACAGGGCGTAATGAACACTGCTGTACCGCCATGAATTCAAAATACTGTTTGTTGCTACTTCAGGTCAGAGACACATCGCGCTACGACGCCTGGGTTCAGGGTTCGAATCCCAGCATGGGCATGGATGTTTGTGAGGGTCCATTCATCAATTTCATCATCTCATCCCCATCTTTGCAAATTAGCCATATGTGGCACAAAAAGCGAAGTAAAATAAAGCAAATCAATTCAGCGCCACAGTTGCACCTATTAGTGAAAATTTGAACTTTTATTTCATAAGCATTCGGTTCCTTATAGTCTCCATAGCCCCATACAAAGTTTCACAGCAATCCGGATGTGGGCAAAATGGATGTAAAATAACAGTAAGTAAAGGGTGTTCCGTATAGGACGCCGAATTTGAATCGAGTGCTATTGTTTTGTTTCGAGGTTGGAAGACCTGTTCTTACCAATGTTGGTATCTGTTGTCATGCCAATTAATGTAGCCTCAATTGTTTTGACTCGTTTCTTGTGGTTTCCTCGAATAATCCAGGAGCATGAAATCCATCCATCCGCTGAGAACGACTGTGTGGTGTGGGTTGTGGCAGGTGGAGTGTGATCTTACACCGTGTGATTTCTTCTTATGGGTGTTTGTGAAATCACAGGTGTACGCCAACAAACCACGAACCCTTTTGGAACTGAAGGCGGAAATCATACGGGTGATTGGAGACATCGGGACAGATATCTGCGAGAGGGTTATCAATAATTTTGTGGAGCTTATAAATGCATGCAGACTCAGTAGGGGTGGACATATGCCTGACATTGTCCTTCATAAGTTAATGGGAGATGTTACTGCTTACATATATGTGAAATATAACTATTCTCATGATATTTTCCCTATTTTTATTTAATTTTCTAATTCGGCGTCCTATACGGAATACCCTATACTATGATGTACCCTCCAGATGGAACATTTAGAATTAGAATTAGAATTTCTTTATTCATGGGCGAAGTTCAGCCTGTGGCTGCTCTACCACTTAACCCGCAAAATCTAGTACAATAAAACAAACAAAATACAATTACTACTATAACATAAGAATTCCATTACATTTTCACTTCTAAATATTTCAGTAATTAACACTCTAAAAAGATAGAAACAATTTTACTGATTCACACACATAAAAATGTTCATCTTGCGTTCAAATCTACTCATCTTTTGTTTTGATTTCAACGTAAGCATGCTGAATCTAGTCGTGTGTACCGAGGCTCTGTCCTTGCTCATGTAGAAGTACTTTTGTTACTTCCCTTTTAAATCCGTTTTATGTAGCACAGGAGGTTGCATCTGGTGACAGCGTATTCCAACAATATGCAGAAGCAGCTTTGAAGGATCACAGGAATATGAATTTTGAGAATCTGTCCAGATGAAGTTTCTTAGAGTGTCGAGTCGTGTAGTTGTGTATGTCGTGTCTAAATTGGAGTCTGTCGTATAAGTATGTCGGTGTTTTTGTTTGCAGAATTTTGAATATTGTGCAGGCCAGATGTAGTTTTCTGCGGTTGCACATTTACCAAGATAAGAAAAACCTTCCGGCACTGACATTGACAATACTACACATATATTTTTATTAATGTGTCACCAGCAAGCGGTCTAGAATCTCGTGTGCTCATTGGAACCTGTAAAAGTCGTGAATGAACGAATGAGATAACATTTTGGGGTATAAATTGCACTCTTCAAATACGATGAAACTTCCCCTTAACTAAAATTCGTATCTCAAAGTATTAAAAATGGATGTAAAATGCCTCTTGAGAAAGAACAAAATATCAGTTCTGAACTAATTCCTTGATGTTCCTTTGTTTCAGATTCTCGTGATGGTCAACCGGGACTTTCTTGAAAGGCGAGGGTGAATGCGTTGCCCTACCCGGAGGGGAGCAAGTGGGAATTTCGTTAAATACACCGCACCTGCTACTTAATTCCCTTAACCCCTTCTGGTAACAACAAAAAAAGTTTGTTGAAAACACGGAAAGGGGACAAAGCCGCCTGGAGGAGCGATTCGAAAGACACCGCGGACAGCAGGTGGTGGGTGACGTGGAGGCATCCTGGATGCAGACCCAGCTCCGCCGCGTGTCGCGAATGTTTAACTTCAAGATCAGGACCAAGATCCTGGCAGTGGAGATCGCGTTGTCCATCCGGGAGAGGCTGAAGACCATGTTTCTGGCGCCGTCCGACATCAACTTTCTCAACGACGCCAGCACCAGGATCTTCCCGGACGCCAAGTCGATCGCGGCCATCGGGAACCAGCTGGTGAGCTGCAACCAGAATGGTTTCCCACGGATGCAAGTGGTCGAGAAGGATGGTTTGTGGTTCGCGCTGAACAGTGGTTACCTGCATGTCTTCAGGGATCTCGAGAAGAGGGGAAGGTGCCAGAGGGTGAAGGTGGACATCGTTCCGCTCAGCAAGGTAGGTGCTGCATTTTCTTATTAGCAATGTCAGGTGTCAGATTTGGGCGAGATGTTTGGTACAAATTGAAAGAGATTCGATATACTTGAGCAGAAAAGTTTTATTCCAATGAACAATTGGGTGATGTTTTATTCTGATTAACATGTGCATGATGAAGTTTGATTCCAATAAGACCTTGCTGGGACAAGTTTAATTCCAATAAACACTTGCTGGGACAAGTTTAATTCCAATGAACACTTGCTTGGACAAGTTTAATTCCAATGAACAATTTCTGGGACAATCTTGATTCCAATGAGCACTTGCTGGGACAATCTTGATTCCAATGAGCACTTGCTGGGACAGAATTAATCCCAATGAACACTTGCTGGGACAAGTTAAATTCCAATGAACACATGCTGGGACAAGTTTAATTCCAATCAACACTTGCTGCGACAAGTTGATTTCCAATCAACACATGATGGGACAAGTTAAATTAAAAAAAACACTTGCTGGGACAAGTTTAATTCCAATAAACACTTGTTGGGACAGGCTTAATTCCAATGAACGTTTGTACTGAGTAGTTTCAATCCAACGAGCACTTGCAGTTATAAATTACACCCAATTAACATTTGAACGTAGAAGCTGAAACATTTCATTCCAACGAACAGTTGCTTGTACAAGTTTTGTTCTAATGAACATATGCTCCGACAAATTTCATTTCAATAATCATTTATACAGAGAAGTTTCATTCCAATGAGCATTTATTTGAACAAGTTTTTATTGTAAGTATTATTTTCTCTGTCAACTTCAATTCCAATGAACATTTGAACTGAGAAGTTTCAATCCAATGAACACTTGCAAAGATAAACTACATTACAATGGGCATTATTATTGCGGAATACGCGTATGATTCAAATGAACATTTCTCCGATTTTGTTGCATTTCTACATATCGCATTATTATTTCATGTGGTAAATTTACCATACTTGCTTTCTGCTTTCTTCTTTTAAGTTGCTATCAATATTGTTAATTTATTGCTAATGATCTGAAACAGTTCTCCCAGAGAGAGACGAATTTATGCAAAATGTGGCAACATCTGTTACATTCTAGGAAAGAAATTATATCGTAGGTTTAAAGATGAACTAGCTGTATTGTGACCAGTGATGTGTCGTAGACCATAAGTTGTAACGTGAAAGTTCACCAGGTGCTTTTCTTTAGTTTAATTGCGGCTGGACCTCATCGTTATAATATTTACCTTAAGGCCGGGATCTAATTTATAAGCACCTCGGTAAACGTCACAAAATCAAACGGGTGGAGGTTAATGTTGCGTTGTTCGCAACACCTCGAGTTACTACGAACTTCAGTATCCTTTGTCTTCGGAATTGTAAACAATTATAGAGGGGGGTGGTCAGCAAATGGTCGACAAATACAAATTTGACCAAAGGGGTATTAGTAAGTTCGGGTAATGTAATAACGTAAATAGTACAACTATTCAGCCTCCAAAAATGCGTTACGCACCGTAACAAAAAAAATAATTTATGACACTCCAATATCACTATACTACTTTCGCTATTCTACAAATATCACTAACTACGATACCTGATGTATTCTTGCGTACATGCATATTAACCGCATGGAGAATTGGGAAGGTAAGTAGCGTTAATTATGTCAAGAAATAGGCAACTGTCCAATTTTAACAATTTTAATAACAATGCATTTTTTTTTTTTGGCGTTGAACAATCAACAACAAATTTTGAGGTTAACCCCTCCCTTTTGTAACAGCAAAACCAGGTTAAGTCAATAACTACATTAACCAATTCAATATTTGTTTTCAAGTAACATTCCCATAAAATTCAAGTCAAGTACAAAGTTATCCCCTTTTTAAATACGCATAAAATCGCAACATCCACACAATTTGTGCAATAAGAATTTTCACCGCATTTATCAATAAATGCCTATGTTTTCCAACTCACAATATTAATCAATTGTTCAACAAGACGATTTCATTAGGAACAACGCCTCAATTCATGTGCAAAAAAACTTATAATTTTATTCAACTCCCGTTTCTATCCAAGCTTAACCTTCTTGAATTACATTACTTAATCAAAAAATGTTTCTTACACATTTAATAACAATAACCACCAATTATTATTACTACAGATTCAGAAAACTGTGGACAGTCACATTTGAAATAACGGCGCAAAGAATTTACAAAAATCTTTTGTACGAGAAAGAATGTTTCTCCCTAGATGCTCATTCCCAAACAGCGTAATTTATCGCCTTGTGCAGTTCGACAATAATTTAATCAAATCTTATTATCAAAAAAAAAAAAGAAGTAGTGGGTGGGGGGATTAAATGGCGTTGGCTAAGTCTTGTCGCGATTACCTCAAGTACGGATTTGCGACGTACTTTACAAATGCCAACCCAAAACTTTTCTTAGTAAAAAGGAATGTAAGGCGTTCCCAAACATCAAACAGTAAGCAGTTTCGCACTCGCGTGTTTCATATTATCATTTTTTTTTTTTTTAACTTTTGTCCACACGTTTAAACTGGGTGACGTAATATCACGGTCTCGTGACGAACCATTACTTTTTACGAAGAGCGTTATTCAGATTAGCAATTTTGTGAGCTTTTACCAACTCTAGTAACGAAAGATTTATTTTTGCAACATGACGCGGTTCGTAAGCTATTCACACAATTCGTAGTCAAATAAGAAAATCAGGTTGTTTCCGTCGCACTCCTATTTACCACAAAAATACATCAAAATCCACTTTTGCCTACCGTGTTTTAATAGTGGCAACTTTCTCAGTCCTGGAAAAGGGACACGACTTCCTTCAATTAATGGCAGTCAAATCCACATTGATGAGTGCACGTCTCGGCTGGAATTCCGAAGTAGTACGTGTTCCTCGATATCCAATATGACTTCCAATAGCAGTTTGTCAAATGGCCCTTTTTTCAAACTCACGCGTCCATTTCACCAACTAGGTACCATATTTACAAAGTAATACTTGTAAATTTGACAACAAGGATTCTCGAATTAGATTTAACGAAGCTCGGCAATTTCATCGCGTATTACGATTTACAAGTCAGACAATCAAAGTTCAAACTTCGTTACCGACGACGACATTATGCAGAGTATAGTAGAAAGTTGTTGGTTGTACCAAACGCAAAGCACGACTAAGTGCTCTCCACGTACATGTCTGCACACTTTTACTTCCGTTGAACCAGGGGGCGTGATTTTACGATTGATAACTTGCAAATGACTAGTAGAGCCATCTGTCGTGAATCGTAGGAATTGAATAATAAGCGATTGTATATCGCGTATTTTGAGCGTAGCCATTTCCAACCATGAAGTTGGAAGTTGTAAGATTTATGTGAATTAACTTGCCATAAATCGTTACAAAGTTTACGTCTACATGCGTTGTCTACACGTAATCTACGCGTAGATTACATTGGGTTGTAGTTTACATCGACTACGTAGACAATCTAAAGTACATTAAAATTAATTTTCAAGGGTTTCATGAAAGGAAAGTGACATTTTCAAAAGAATCCTACTTACAACAAAATTTCTCTTCTCTTCTATCATCAAATATGGAGAAAGATAAATAGTATGCAAAAAAGATAACAGATGGCAGTCGTGAGGTAAGAGTGGAGTTTTTCCCAAGAAAACAGTAGAGTATTTCTATTAGGTTTCTTCCTAGGTGAGAAATTGTTCAAATTTGGAAGAAAGAGTATGAAAAGTTTCCTTCACACATCAGCAGCTGATACGTAGTATAATTTCTTTTAATTCCACGGCGCCCTTCGCTAAGTTATCACCTTTCGCTATGTTGTTTACATAGATTACGTCATCTATGTGTATATATAATATTCTACGTGTAGAATGTAGACTATCGTTGTTTACGCGTAGACGCACATCACTGATTGTGACCTTAAAACATTACAGTTATATGCAGTAGTAAAACGAGTAACATTACAGCATTTATAAAAGCAGATAAGTACTACGACATAGTCAACATTTCATAGAATTAAAAGTTTGCTTGGGTTTACAACTATTATGCACGTTTTCTTGTTAAGGCGATTAGTTTTATGTGTGTTCTTGCAATTAAAGTGAAAAGGTTGTGTTTTATTCTCGTTGACAGCATGTTTAACCTTCTGTAAATGAAGATAATTCCGCCAAGCTTAACCTACTGCAGATAAACCTGCACTAAATCAAAAGCGTCACGCTGCAAGACACACATACATGGCAGAATCGTAAAGCACGAGATATATATGTGACCCAAATGGTAAGATTTTTTCGTTTCCGTCAGCTGCCGTCTGTTGCAGATGAGCTGCGAGCTCTTGGGCTTTTGGGGGAAAATCTCGAATTACGAGGTGGTCGAGAAGGTTCATTGCGGCATGAAATTGAAGTATCTGCGCACTGCGGAGCTTGGTACGTTTCTGACACCGGAACAGGAAGTCCAAATCCACGATGAGAACACGCAGGAACTGATGGAAAATGGATCCAATTTCCTAAAGTCCATTTCTCTCCCAACTATATTGGTTGTTCTTCCTTAACGTTCTTCACGTAGAATTCGCAGGATTTATATTTTCCCTTACAGTATTCTATTTCGTTTCATATTCCCTCAACCTCAAGAATTGGCAGTGCTCACATATTCTTTCGTGGTAATTTATATTCTTTCATGTCTTTCACAAAGAATTTATGGAGGTTAATTTTATTCAATTCTAATATGTTTGTATCATGTCATTCACTTAGAATTTACAGAGTTTAAATTCTTGTTAGTTGTAATCTGTTGGTTTCATGTCCTTCACTTAGAATTTACAGAGTTTAAATTCTCTTTAGTTGAATCTGTTTCATGTCATTCACAAGTGCCTCCCCGATCGTGCAGTGATCGTCCTCGACTTGTAATCAAGGGGTCACAGGTTCGATTCCCGGTGGAGGCACATAGTGGTTCGGATCCCACTTTAAACTGTAGGTCCAGTCCGGATTAGCCTTACTGTGCATAAAGTGGACTTAAAGCACCAAATCAATCAATCAAAGTCATGTCTTTCACTTAGAATTTACAGAGTTTAAATTCTCTTTAGTTGTAATTTGTTTCATGTCCTTCACTTAGAATTTACAGCGTTTAAATTCTTGTTAGTTGTAATCTGTTGGTTTCATGTCCTTCGCTTAGAATTTAGAGATATTCTATTTTCTTCAGCAGTAATGTATTGTATCATGTCTTTCACATAGAAATCACGATTATTTTTTTCTAGGTACAGGTTGTCTACACCGAAATTCCCTAATTTTATTTTGCTCCCAATTCTACAGGAATAAAGACAAGGGAAAGTTATTCACACCACACACATAAGTCTTATGAGTATGAAGTTTGTAAAAACATCAAACAGTTCCAGTTACAAAAATTAATTCGTATTTTGTTTCCTCTTTCTTTCAATGTTTATTTTTTTTTAAATATTAACCGTTCAGTGAAATTATAATGTTGAAAATTAATTTCAGCAAAAACTGAAAATTGTACTTTTAAATCTCAGAAATTACCAGAGCTACAAAGCTGAAAGTTGTTGAACTTAATTGTCCTAACACATACTAACTGAATGCAGTAAAATTTAACTCATCGGTCTCTCTGTCCTTTTCTGAAAGACCACAAAAAACAGCAATTGATTATATTTTATATTGGGATATCCTTGAAACTTTTCAGGCTTAAAATATTAAATTTCGTGAAATGAAATATATCTGAATTTTCATCTTCATACGATGCATTCATCCTCGATTTGATAATTTGTTTGTTTTGGCCAATTTAACCCAATTGATAACCTAACCATCGTTTACTTAGAAAGTATTAGCCATACATACACAAAATTAAGTACACTGGAAGATTGCTTTGTACTGTATTACTGCGAAATAATAAATATTCACCGTCTGTCTATTGTAGCTAATCAATAAAAAATCAACAATCGATATTTATTTAATATTTGCTATTTCAGGGAAAGTTAATCGAGAGGAAGATTATATATAATACCAGATATTAACTGGTTAGTCAGGCTTAGGTGTTGAACAAGAATTATATTCTCCGCCGTGACGTCAACATGTCTAATCTAAGAGTAATTCTCATTTGTAATACCCGTCCTTGCTACTCCTGGTTTCGTTTCTGTCTATGACGTTTTATTTATTTGATGTTGTTATTGAGTTTGTCGTTGTTGGAGTTACATTGAGGAAGACTCATTAAAATCAACAGAAATACGGCATTTTTGTGTTTCAAATGTTTCACGTTTCAGAATAATCAAGCTCTTGGTTGCTGAGATAGAGTTATTTACAGTTTTCCTAGCTAAATTCAATATGTACCTTTGTATCGTTACATTTTTAAATCGAATTTAGTAACAATGCTTCCAAATTTGTAACAATTGAATGTTGAACAATAAATGCGGGTCTGACAATAATCTGATTCGGAAATAAAAACTCACTTTTGTCGAGAAGAATTGGTGTTGCCTAGCAGTGTGCGAATTAACGGGGAGGATGCCGGGATTCCCCCCCCCTACAAAACATTTTATCCCCGGCAAAAGTTATTTATTTTTAACCCTTCCAGGGATGTTTTTATCTCCCTCAAAGAAAATGGAATTGAATGCATACAGTATAGCCTACCATTTCTTAAGTATGGAACAAACAGAACTGAAATAGCATTCGTGTTCCGCACATCACCCAAGACGCCAGTGAGTGGTTCAAATGGCAGAAAAGCGAGTAATATAAACCAATACAATCAATCAATCATTCGTGTCCACTAATGGTCCAGTTATTAAAGATTTATATGCCGAAAAGTATATGAAACCTTGTGGATTTATGACCATAAGGTGTAGTATATGTAAATTCCGCCATTGTGTGAGGGCAGCACTGCCAAGTGGCAACAGCGGACCGGCGGGGTCGAGTGATTCACGTCAGACACTTGCTGTACAGACTGTGAGCGGTGCACGATGTTTGTGTGCAATCCGTGTTTCGAAGTGGGCTGGCTGTTGGTACTCGTAAAACTGTAGTATTCGTGTACTATGTTTTCTTTATTTCCTTTTGTGAAATAAATCTGTTGTTCAACATATGGGCTTTCTGTGCAGTGTGGTGTTAGATCAAAGGAGACCCATTCTGCAACTTACCAATCTCACCGAATATGCATTTAAGTGTACACAGGAAACTCGTATAGGTAGGTCAAATGGACATTAAGTTTGAACCTGACAATGGAAATTTGAATAAGTTTTCGGTGTCACTAATTCGATAGCTCTTTTTATGCACGATTTTGGGTTTTCCTATAAAGTATATACAGGGTACATATATAATATAAATTATCTCGAAAACGGCTCGTTTGCAGACCCATGTTTACTGAGACTTTTTTGCTTCTACTATCGTGTACTTTCACCTGTGTCAGTTTCCGCTATTACTTTTGAGACACCCTGTACATTATTTCTAAATTACGTTATAACAATGTATTAAGTAAGATTTCATGACATGTTAGAACGGTAACATATACAAATTTGCATATCCAAAAAACCTACTTCCCAAAATTAAATCACAAACGCTGAATGGGACAACGGTCCACCTAAGATATCTAGAAAAAGTTCATGTAATTGAAATGGTGAGACAGTAGCGATGTTTTATTACAAATAATATTGTTTTCTCCAATTTACAGGCTATCAGAATGTTTTCAAAGGATATATTAGAATCATGTTGACTGACGTAACTAGGGGTGCACATGGGTTGTCGGATGGAATTTGGAAGAAAATAATAATAATTCTGCCGTTTGGGACCGAAAAAATTCTCCCGACAGGGTTGAAAATATCTCGGGAAGGGAAATTTAAGAAATTTTCCGATGGGGTGAAAATCTCGAACTGTAAACATTATTTCCTCTTGAAGTGATTGTTTTTTCACTTCAGGAATAAAAAAACTGTTAATTATAAAAAAAAAATCAGATACAGATTAGTGCAGAAAATAAAAAAAATAACCTACTTTAAATAAGATCCTTTGGAAATTTTCGGCTGTACGGGATTACGAAAAGTCGGGAACTGACCTTGATAATTCACACTTCGTCATTTTGATGTGTTACTTTCATTTACAGTATCCTTCGGCATGTAAAAACAGGGATCATGAAGGACGTAGATTAAGTGCTCTCTGTGAAAAACTACAAAAAGACATAGAACCACTATTGACAAAATGATAGATGTTTATGGAAAGGAAGCAAAGCGAATCCAGTTTCTATCTAAATAGCAAACTCGAATCTAAACTTGTATACAATGCGAAAGTATTTTCAATTCAATTTGAATTTTATGATTTGTAAGGTAGTAGTGGTAATAATGCTAACAAAAAGCAATAATATTATTATTTTAATAATAGCAATAACAACAACATTTGAAGTTTTTTTTACATAAGGGCAAGATTTCAAATCTTACTATGCCCCCCCTGAGAAAAAGATCCTGAGGGCGGCCCTGGAATGAGCATCCCCCCTAAAGCAAAAAGTTTAAGTCGCACGTTGAGCAACAGCGTAATAAACTCTTAGCCATTCATTGAACAAACCATTACAACCAAACGCATCAGTTAAGCTGGAAAGAATGTGCCACATTTTTCTGTACAGAAGTGTTTTCTCCTTTGGTAAAAGCATGGTGCTGTGAAGAAAATCTTGTTGAGTAACCAATAAAAATAACGAAGTAGCATTGTCTCAGTGAATTAATTTTAGAAGCTTAAGTTTATGTTCATAGATGGCAGAGACACAAAATAAATTTAATCTAATTAAATATGCATTAAAATGAATTATACATGCTACAAAGCTTAAACTATGTTTTCATAAATATTTACTACAAAATAAATGTAGCTCTCAATTGAAAAATTATTGAGAACCTGTATATTAATTAAAACTGCAGTCAGCTTATGTACAATACAAGTTGTTTGAAAAAGATCTTAAAATTGATACTTTTACTAAAGTTTTTGAATCGTTACTTTTAATCTTTTCAAATGAGTTATTAAATTTATTTTAACCATAATTCATCGAGGTTTATTGAAATGAATGATGAATTATTTGATGAATTGTTCAGTGTTGTAAATAAGGGTTCGAAAACTTAGTAACTATAATATGAACGACATTACGAAAAGGTTACTTAGCCAGAATCTCTTTACGCTGCTGTCAATGTCTAGATTCTCGGATACAACAACAAAGAGTTAATAAAATAGAGGAGAAGAGGGGAAAGCTAAAAAGAAGAGAAAGAAAATTAAGTTCCAGGGTAGATCAAGTATTCCCCACCCTAGACCGCATCAGCGTATGCCCTTCATATCAGAATATTATAGTGTTCGAAATTCATACAACGAACTCGTACATAAGGTTTTTTTCCTTAACCTCAAGACTAAGAAAGAAGCGTTGCCCTCCACAATGTCTTCCTAGACCTCAGATATGAACTTAAAGCAGTTCACTTTTTAAAAATGGGCTAAAATTTCGTTGTAAAACGATAATCGATTTGAAACGTCTCTGTTAAGTCTACTTTTAATAGTGTTCTAATGTGATTTCGATATGCTAACAAAAATATTTTTAACAGATGCTTCTCACCACCTTTTACAATTAAAAAAAAATCATATTTTGTGTCCCGCCTCCTTACAATACTACCACAAGATTTGAAAACGTTTGTACAGCCTGACACGTTTCTCTTTTCGGAATGCTGCGCGACTTCGTGACAAGGAATCATCCAATAAATCGCCTCGTAAATAACCGAGACAAAAATATCTTGTCTCAGAGTTTCCACCATTGTGATAGCATCATCAAACCCAACACTAGAAAACATGTGAGAGTTCAATGGGTATAGTTTATACCCAAATAATATAGAATTAAACAAGCACTCTGAAATGTAATTCTAGCAGTATGAAACCGCCATTGTTTGTAGGACATACACAGCATTGCAATTTGACATTTTCTTTACGGGTGGGAGATCCGGGTTCGAGTCCCGTTCCGGGTGATTTGATGTGGGAATTTTTCCAGATATGTCCCTTCAAGGAATGACTCTGGGGTCCACCCTGCCTCTAATAGACGACTACTTGTGAGATAAAGGCGTTCACACCGTGGTGCTGATCACACGATCACACCACCTCAGCAAATGCCCAACATTCATAATCCCTACCCTATAACTTAGTGGCATGTTGCTATATGTAGAGCGACCCTTTACCTATCTCTTCCATAGTTCATGAAATATTTTCTAATTCCACAATCTATTAAAGAGTTTGGTATGGAAGTTCAAAACTTACCGCTAGATAGCGATGAAATTATACAGTTTTCTATGTTTAGAGAGTACTCATCCAGGTTCTACAAATATGATAAAATTAAATTAATAAAGAACGCAGTATACAAGCATGTGAAGTTTGAAGGAACAAAGCAAGTAACACAGATATTTCTAAATTTCGAGCAATGCAACTAAAATATCTCACTGAAGTATATAATAATAATAATAATAATAATATAATGTGTTAAAGAGAAGAAGCTGAAGTAAACAATGTGATTTTGTCTATCTCTAAGTGCCTCTGCGTGAATAAGGTGATTATAGAGAAATCTATATTGTACGACAGTGGGCAATGTATTTGGTTTCAAGTTTTCCCCTATCTACACTATTTGTTGACATAGTACGCTTATCGCAAATGATGAAATTATTTTGAGGGGCGTGAATGGATCAGAACTCGAAATCAGGACCCTGCTCTCTTACCAGACTCCTAATTGACTTCACATTTTTAACTTATCAGTTTTTAAGGTACGTGTCAGCTTACTGACACACATATATCCATAGGAGCCGCTGTGGTCTAGTCTTCAGGGCGTCTGACTGCCACGCGGGTGACTGGGGTTGGTAATCTGAGGTTGGAATTTTTCCGGCCTTGTCCCCGGGGCTCACCCAGCCAAAAATTAATGGGTACCTGGGGACATTCCTAAGGTTTGAAGATTGCCAGGAGCGTGGTGCTGATCACATCACCTCTAAAATAGAGATCGATAATATGAGGGGTTCCACATCCCCTAAATATGCTTACACGGCACGGTGCTATATGCACGGGAACTTTACCTTACCTATAATACCTTCATAAACCTGTCTGTCTTTCTGTCACTGTGTGTAAAAAATTAATTGTAACACGAACATTAGAGGGACTTATCTCTAATACATAAAAATATTAACATGACACCTGCCTTTCGCTTTCTCGCTCCATTCTCTCCATTTCTCTCTTTCTCCTCTCTCTCTGACACAGGCGCATTCTCTCTCTATCATTCTCTCTCTCTCACTCTCTCTCTCTCGTTCTCTCTCTTTCTTTCTTTCTTTCTTTCTCTCTCGCCTTCCTTCTTTCTTTATTTTTCTCTCTCTCACTCTTTCTTCCTCTCTCTTTCCATTTTTCTTTCTTTCCCACTATCGTTCTTTCTCTCTCTTTCCCTACTTCTTTCTATCTTTTTCCATCTTTTTATTTCTCTTTTCCTCTTTCTGCATCTCCCTCTCTCTCTTTGCATCTTTCTTCCTTTCTCTCTCTCCTTCCATCTTTATTTCTCTCTATCTTTCCATTTTTCATTCATTCTCTCTATCTTTCTTTGTTTCTCTCTTTTCCTCTATATTTCTCTCTTATTCTCTCTTTCTTTATTTCTCTCTTTCCCTCTTTCTCTTTCTCTTTGCATCTTTATTTCTCTCTTTCTTTCTATATTTCTTTCATTCTCTCTCTCTCTCTCTCCCTCTCTACCCTTCTTTCTCTCTCTTTCTCTCATTCTCTCTCTTACCTCTTTATCTCTCTCTCTATCTCTCTCTCTCTCTCACACACAAACACTTTTCCTTTCATTCTCTCTGTTTTGCTCTTTTCCTCTTTCCCCTATCTCTCTCTCTCTCCCTCTTTCCCTCTCTTTCTCTCCTTCACTCTTTCAATTTTAAGAGAAAGTTATACGTCTTATATGGAAATAAACAACAAACCTCAAAATAGTAACTAAATGCAAGAATGGTGCAAATGACCAATAATAAAAAGAGAGCATTAGATTTGAAAAACTAAAGTGCCAAGTTGAAACAATATTTTCTTGTTTTAAGTGAACGGAGAGTGACCACTATTATGCAAGTATTACCATTGTCTTCAAGATACCAGTGAAAGGTTTCCTTTCATTAAACTCTAAGCTTGCTAACTTAAGAAAATCTTCATCATTCTATGAAACCTGAATGCTTCGAAAAATATTAAATAACTTCCAGAGTATTTGCTGTAACCGTTTCACGGCATTAAAAATGTTGCTGCGCAAGCGAGCATAGTGAAATAAGGCAACCTCACGTTCCAAATGAATTAATTCTGGAACTTCGGCTTCAACCTCGGAAACTCAGAGCTTTGGAAAAAGTTGTTTGAAACGCAGAGCAAAACTTTTGCCTGTTCTGTCGGAAGTTACCGGAGCGGCTAACACTCCATGCTTAGAGGATTTTCGCAAACTTCCAACTATGGTTGAGTTTCGTTCTGTCTACAAATATACAGACGCCTGTTGTACAAATACCTGGATGCCATAAATACATAGATACCTCTTCTACAGTACATACATACTTTAAATTAGGCACACACAGGAGATGTACTTCGTAGAATTTTGAGCAAAGAATGTAGGCTCGACCAGGACTCGATCCCGGGTTTATGGCATACCGTGCCAATGTTATAACACTTTTCTTTTTAATAGAATGAAGGAAAGCCCCTATCCGGTAGCATCCCCCATCACACTTCATTCATTCATATCGCTTTTTAATCAATTCACTATTTCATATCTTTCAGGAGAGACGAACACAAGCATCCATGTCGCCCGAAATGGGATTTGAACCCGGGATCTCTGGCTTCGTAGCGCACTGCGTGACAACTTTCTTTAATATGAAGACCCCCTATGCATCAGCCTCCTCCACACAACAAATTCTTACATGTCGATTTCTTTCACATCTCATTTTTCATAAGAAAAAACGAACACAAACATCCATGTCCGAGCCTGGATTCGAACCCCTGACCCCTGGTGTCGTAGCGCGCTGTGTTAACCACTCCGCCACGGAGGTCGACGCTTCCAACTGTAGGTACAGTGAACGGCAAAGATAATAGTAGGCAAATTGTCAACCGCTATTTTAATCCCTTTTTATTCTACATCCTGTTTGTTTTAAGGAATGAAACTATGTTGGTTCGAAGCAGGCATTGTTCTCTGCTTATTGACGTCATTATTTCAATTCATTGTCATCACAATGTGTAATACAGACCGAATTAAAATTGTGGTGGACTACTGTTTCTCTCTCCGTTGAGTGTACCACTGAGCTACCGAAACGGGCCGGCTTCGCCTGATTTTTAACTCCCAGTTTTACCTGTCTGAAATCGATTACAAAACTCAGTCCCCTCTATCCCTGAGGTGCCTTTAAGCAAAAATATATTTATATTTCTATCTTGCGTTACTTTTCTACTTCATTAATTAATCGTGACGATGAGAATGAATGGTAATCCTACGAACTGGATGATCGGACGAACACCTATCAATACCTTGGCCAGGGTCCGAACTTGGAAACCTCTGGCTTTGTTTCATCTTACACTGATCAACCATGGAGGGCTTCAGTCAAATATATGGAACGAATGTTATTCTGAAATATTTATTTGGGCGTAATCATAGCTGCTTATTAAGGGAGCGGTATACCCAATAAAATATTTTAAATATATTTAGAATTTTACTCTCAAAAATGACAATGGAGGGGTTATTTTACAAAGGGTTTGCATTTACCACTCTTTTTCTTTTTCGAGTTATTTAATGCTTTTATTTTAAATGTTGTTTTCCTCAAAATTTCCGAGAGGCTTCTAATGGCGTAGTGGTAACGTCGTCGCCTTGTAATTAAGGGGATCCGGGTTTGATACCCTGTGGAGGCACAAATGATTCGGATCCCACTTTAAACTATAGGTTCAGTCCTTCCTCTACAAAAAGTGGACTTAAATCAAACCAAAACTCAAACTAGAAATTTGGAGGGGGCTGTAGCCCCATCAGCCTCCCCTCTGCGTACGCCAGTGGTTTGTAGTGATGCGAAACCAATCACTAATGACAGAGCAACACCCACAATATTTCAAGCTAAATAGTGTAACGGCGAGTCTGCTTCAATGTGAGGAAGAAATATCCTCGAACAAAAGAGGAAAAAAGGGGACTAGGAAATTTGGGATACAAAACTAATTCCTTTGTCGGTACAAACAGTCGCTTGTTTCTCTCTCTCTCTCTCTCATTCTCCCTCGTTTATTCCCGGAAAGAATTGCTTTTCAAATTGCCTCTTACGTTGTTTCGCCAATACGTTGGTCAAAAAGCTCAAAGGCTTATGGATGATCGAAAATATATTGAAAAAATAAAAATATATGGTGCCTTTAAGGCTTATAGGAACACATTTATGCATTGAGAAACAGTTGAGGTGGAGTCGTCTGTGCGTGTATAGGCGCTCTTTACGTTTGTTTTGCTCGTTACTGAACTACCATTGTAAGTATGATAGCTAGACTATACAGGGTGATCCGTTTGAGATGTCAGGAAAATAAAATCGTTATGTACAAGAGGTTAATGTATGTATCTCTGAGCAGTTGGTTGTAATATAAGCAGAAAGGATGTAAGTTCCAAGTGAGTGGAGTTTTACAGGCTTCAGCCTCGTGTAGGGTGTATCGAAAGAAACTTTTTTTCGAAATGTTAAGGTGGCTAGTGCGGAAAAGTGGCCATTTCTGACCAAAAACACGTCTGATTTTTTTCAGATTTTTTGGAGGTCGTTTAGGTGGCGCGCATCGACCTTGAAGTATTGATAGTGATTTGGTTATGCAACACGCACAACAATTTCACAAAAATGTCATTATTTGGTCATTTCATGTCTTGTTTTCTGTATTATGGGCATTTATTGTTTTGTTTATGGCAAATATGTTTCATTCGTGCCTCAGGGGTGGTTTCCTATGCTGTTTACGTATGCTTTTGGTCAAATATTGTCAATTTGAGGCTAAAAATTCCATTTTTTCTATTGATGGTTTCCAATTGGTTTTGGCTTTCTAATTGCTAACAGTTCCTCAATTACTGTCCAGCGCTTCGCTTATTTTCATAGCTTATTATGCTTTGAAAATAACCCAGAGCTCACCACGAGGAGGTGGCTGGACCACACTGGTGCGTACACCTTCATTATGTAGTATGTGTGTTTTGGGATCAAGAAGGAACCATCGATAACTGACGGAGCCCAACACCTCTGGAATTTGATCCACTTGTCCCGATTTCTCCAACACCACTTGAGAAATGTGATTAATAGGGTCATTCAACAAATCGCATTCTTCGCCCATCCTGAAAATCTCCTGCTGGCTTTAATAACCGACCAAAAACCCAGAAGTAAGAAGTCTTGGTTGGCAAAGAATTAAGAAAGCAAGAAAATTGAAAAGAGGCAAAAGAATTCGCACTTTTGTTTTACCAACCATCAATTTTAATGCAGACCAATACTATGACATGGTTGATTTGGCTTCATGCTCCCTCCACGAGTCTCCGTTGACCAATAATATTACAAATGAAGAAGTAGATGACTACATTAAAAACAAAAAAATAGCGGAAATTCAAGACTTCCCCTGCCACACACAAGGAGTGGAGCGACTTGTGAAAATTATCACAGAGGCTGCTTCTTCCGTTTTCGGCGCCAGCGCACGTGATGGCTACATCAAAGCGAAATTGGAATCTAGAGAACATATGCCGACATTTCGAACAAAAAGTGACTATAAAGTTAAAGGAGAAAACTAGAAGAAAATCTTGGCCTGCCCCTTAGTAAAATTATGTTTGCCAACATAATTTGGGCGGGTGGGTGGGTGGAGCTCGCAGTCCAGCCACCTCCTCGTGGTGAGCTCTGGGTTATTTTCAAAGCATAATAAGCTATGAAAATAAGCGAAGCGCTGGAAAGTAATAGAGGAACTGTTAGCAATTAGAAAGCCAAAATATTTTATTTAGTTTTTTATGTCGGAAAACTTTCGAATAAAACACAAAGTCGAAACCAATTGGAAACCATCAATAGAAAAAATGGAATTTTTATCCTCAAACTGACAATATTTGACCTAAAGCATACGTAAACAACATAGGAAACCACCCCTGAGGCACGAATGTAACATATTTGCCATAAACAAAACAATAAATGCCCATAATACAGAAAAAAAGACATGAAATGGCCAAATAATGACATTTTTGTGAAATTGTTGTGCGTGTTGCATAAACAAATCACTATCAAAACTTCAAGGTCGATGCGCGCCACCTAAACGACCTCCAAAAAATCTGAAAAAAATCAGACGTGTTTTTGGTCAGAAATGGCCACTTTTCCGCACTAGCCACCTTAACATTTCGCTACTTAGTATGGTAGTAGTGTGCTTCTACTGCATACGTTTCTGACATCTGAAACGTACATATATATATATATATATATATTGTGGAACGATTCAAGGGAGACTCCGTGAAAAGGTAAAATCTCTCACCGGACATCAGTGATCGGTCAAGCAACAACTTACAACACAAGGTAACATTCTACAAATAGCGGAAACACATGACGTCAGGAGACACGACATTCTTCGATACTACCGGGTTCAAACCAGTTATCGGCTGGCAAATACGGAAGTGCTGACTATGCTGCGAGGAAGTATTTGCCAGCAGCTTAATAGAGCTAGGCAGACCGTCATTCGAATAGCCTTCTCAAGGGCTACCTGCCTCTTCAAGACCAGCGTGTGCTTCGTCGCCAAGTCACGGGCAAGAAGACTCCGTGCTCTGTCGCCTGACGTCTACACTCAACCGCTTGGCCGAGAGGTAAGATGTACGTCGTCTATATCCCTTGAAATCATTCCACTCCCTGCCAGAAGCCTGTCAGCGAGATTGTATGGGGACCATAAACGTAACCTAGCTCTACCATCTGACCCCTAAAGCGTTCACAGTAACGATCCCCGTTGTTTAAGTAATTGAAACCAGTGAACGCATCATGATGGAGTTGCTTTGGGCTACCTTGTAATTCTGTACACTCCCCATACAAGTTGCGCGTAAAATTTTAACCCTCCAGCTTCGAATCATGGTAAAGTTGCAATAGGCGCAACAATAATTTTATTCGCTCCCATACAATTTGCTTATAAATTTTAGTCATACACCTTAGCTTTACTTCATGGTGAACGTACGGAACTTAACATAACTTTTGCATCCCACCGTACATGCCAGTACAGCCAACATTAACTTCTTCATCCATAACAGTGATCAACGGATGGCAGAGATGCACTTATGCTGTAATTTCGGGTGCGAAAACGCTACTCATTAACGTAGAAAGTCTAACATTTTGCTAAGAGCATGTAAATCAATCATCCAACCAAAACAACTTAAACCTCATTCCTTTCGAGTTACAAGTAACGAATGAACACATCACTACATGACGTATTAGATCAATCACTAAATGAAATTTTAAAACTAGCTTCAGAAATACATAAACCCCCATCCCACGAGTAACTACATCAAAGGCAACAGCTTCATACCCCCTTTTCTAAGCGGTCTGGAAACCCCCAGACAGAAAAAGAAGACTCCTCTTACCAGTACCCCTGAGTTACCTAGATCACATACCACAAACACTATTACTCTACACTTACCCACTAAGCTCTACCCACATTTCTCCGGGCAAGATCCCTCACGAGTTGAGGAGTTCTTTTCAAAATTTGACAGTGTTGTCACTGCCCTCACGTGGACAAATGGCCAAAGCAAAGAAATGCTTCACCTTTTTCCCTTAGACGTGGCCCTAATGTATTTCAATGACATCAAAATTCGGCCCACATTTGCTACGTTAACTATAAAGCAGATCAAAGATGAGATGATAACGTTATTTCGAGGCTCCTACATCAGCGGACACCATGATGAGTTCACTGGTTTCAATTACTTAAACTACGGGGATCGTGACTGTGAACGCTATAGGGGTGAGATGGTAGAGCTAGGTTATTTTTTATGGTCCCCATACAATCTTGCTGACAGGCTTCTGGCAGGGAGTGGAATTATTTCAAGGGATGTTGACGATGTACATCTTACCTCTCGGCCAAGCGGTTGAGTGAGGACGTCAGTCGACAGAGCACGGAGTCCTGAGTTCGACGGCCCACGGTCTTCTTGCCCGTGGCTGGCGACGAAGCACACGCTGGTCTTGAAGAGGTAGGTAGCCATTGAGAAGGCTATTCGAATGACGGTCTGACCTACGGCTGCGACTTACAAGCCGTGGTACTGAAGATGGCCAACTCGCATGTGTGTTAGAGATTACCTTGGCGGTAGCTACCGTTCGGTTTCCCGAGCCGGGTTTGAGACCTGATTGAGTGAATAGGTCTACGCCTGGTAGCTGGTATTCTCTTGGAGCTTCTGCTGGATTCTGAGGTGCGACTAACTACCAAATTCTATTGCCTAGCTCTATTAAGCTGCTGGTAAATACTTCCTCGCAGCATAGTCAGCACTTCCGTATTTGCCAGCCGATGACGGGTTTGAACCAGGTGGTATCGAATAATGCCGTGTCTCCTGACGTCATGTGGAATGTTACCTTGTGTTGTAAGTTGTTTCTTGACCGAGCACTGATGTCTGGCGAGAGATTTTACCTTTTTACGGACTCTTCCTTGAATCGTTCCACTATATATATATATATATATATATATATATATATATATATATATATATATATATTGCTGAGGGTGCAGTGGTTTAGGAAAGGTCTCTTCAAAAATTCTATCTATCTTTTTGTCTTTCTCACATACACATATGATTGTGTTGATACTATATATATACATATATAGGGTGAGTCAAAAGTCTTTGGACACCCTTGTATTTTGAAACCTGACAGGAAAATGTGAAATATGGTAATGGGAGATGGTAGTAGAGAAGGGGCCGCAACTTGTTGCGTACATGGTGACCATTGCCGCCATCTTGAAATCCGCCATCTTGAACGCAGGTTTGAAATGTTAAATGGGAAGTGGGGCATGTAGCATATCAAATTACACTAGCGTGAGCTCAGGGATTCAAAAGTGTAATTGTTTTTTTGATATCTTGTATCGTTTGCAAGTTATGAACACCCAAATTTTGAAAATCACCTACCAACTGCACGCTACAGCACATGTGATGGCAATCACATTCTATGTGATTGCCATCACGTCTTATGCACAACCGTAGACGCCGTATCCACTCCGACTGCACACGCAGGAGAATGTCCCGTGAAATGTGGTCACACGCGTTCCTGTAGGTGCCTTATATCGAGGGGTTTCTCAGCATACACCATCTGCTTGAGATGGCCCCACAGATATAAATCGATGGGTGTGAGGTCAGGTGATCTGGGCGACCATTCCACGAAACCACGGTGACCAATCCACTTTCCTGGAAATTGTGCATCGAGCCATTGACGCACACCAACGACATAATGGGGAGGGGCCCCATCGTGTTGAAAATAAGAGGCATAGTTGCCGTCGGGGTTCAGATTGGAAGGAAACACATGTTCCTGAAGGAGCGTCAGGTGCTCTTGCGCCGTTACGGTAGTATCGATGAAAAATGGACTACTGATGCGGGTGTCCCATACGCTGAAACCACACCCATCACTTTTGCAGGACTATGTTCCTTACTCGGTTGCACCTAGTTTGGAATACTGTCACACCAGTACCGACAATTATGCCGATTGACCTCCCCATTCAAACAGAAATAGGCCTCGTTGCCGAACAATATGCCACGTGTAAACGAGGGATCCATTTCGTATTGATTCGTAGCCCACGTGCAGAACATTACCCGTCGATCTGAGTCATCCTCGTTTAGTTTATGTTGAATGTGCAGCTTATAAGGATGCCAGCGATTGGTATGCAATATCCGGATAATGGAGGACTGGCTGATATCACTTTCCACCGAGAGACGACAAATACTGCGTTTGGGGCTCTTCACAAACGATGCTACTGTAGAACCATCGTTGCCGTCTCCTGATTGGTGGCAGTCTTTGGCCGCCCACTACGTGCCCTATCTTCCACATTGCCAGTTTTTTTTGGAATTTGCCGGTAACGTACGCGAGCGTGCTGTGCGATACTGGATGTGTGTTTGGGTGCCGCCTGTTGTAGTCCTCTGTGATGTCTCTGAAACTGCGTTCTCGGATATTAGGATGATTTCTATCTTCAGAGGCATCTTATATCACCTGAATCAATCAACGTCACAATGAGACTTTTCAAACTTTGAGTGTTCATAACTTGCAAACGATACGAAATATCAAAGAAACTATTACACTTCTGATTCCCTGAGCTCACGCTAGTGTTATTTGAAATGCTACATTTCCCCCTTCCCACTTGAAAGTTCGAACCTGCGATCAAAATAGAAGATTTCAAGATGGCGGCTATGGTCACCATGTACCCTATAAGTTGCGGCTCCCACTCTAGTAACATCTCCTATTACCAGATTTCACATTTTCTTGCCAGGTTTCAAGATATAAAAAGGTAAAGGTAAAGTGTTCCCCTGTGCATAGCACCACGCCATGAAGGCGTATAGGGGGTGTGGGGGTAACGCCCCACACTTTCTTGATCCGGTCGTGAGTGGGGGTGATGTGATCAGCATCACGACCCTGACCGCCTTTACCCCCCAGGGTTTCCCCCAGGTACCCATGTTATTCGACGCTGGGTGTGCGCCGGGGCCGCTTCCACCGTTAGAAAAGTTCCCGGATTTGAACCGGCCGGGGATCGAACCCGGGACCTTTGGCATGGTAGTCAGACGCGTTACCGACTGAGCCACCGCAGTCATCCTCGTTTAGTTTATGTTGAATGTGCAGCTTATAAGGATGCCAGCGATTGGTATGCAATATCCGGATAATGGAGGACTGGCTGATATCACTTTCCAGCGAGAGACGACAAATACTGCGTTTGGGGCTCTTCACAAACGATGCTACTGTAGAACCATCGTTGCCGTCTCCTGATTGGTGGCAGTCTTTGGCCGCCCACTACGTGCCCTATCTTCCACATTGCCAGTTTTTTTTGGAATTTGCCGATAACGTACGCGAGCGTGCTGTGCGATACTGGATGTATACATATACAAGAGCACAACACACACACACACACACACACACACACACAGGGTGAGTCAAGGCTTTTGACTCACCCTGTGTGTATGTGTGTGTGTGTGTTGTGCTCTTGTATATGTACAAGTGAGAGGATGAATGGGGAATCAGACGAAGATTGATCTTCAGTCGTCCTTCCATCTTCTGAAATTGCATGCTTCCACTAGCAATACTCGATGTACAGTCACTGGCAAGAAATATAGGATACTTAGCTCCTGAAATATATGCTTCCCAGCAATGAATTGTGTGTGTTGCATAACCGGGAGACGATAAGTCAAGTTCAGCACACACTTTTCAATAGGAATCGTCTCGGAGGTAGGCAACACACATAGCTCCATGGAGAGAAGCTCTCTGATTCCCTGTTTAAACGGGGAGAGGGAGGAGAGCTAAAATCAGATATATTTAGCCATTTTCTACTTTTAACCACTTTTTGAACATATTTAGCATATTGTCGCATGCGAAGAATCAGGTTTACGGTTTCATCCATGTTTGTAAAGGGTGTTTCATAAAGTGCGAAGTTTTTTGAAAATGCAATAACTCAGCCAAAATTTCATGAAAGTTGACATTTTTTTTATTATTTTACACATTCACTACGATTTAAAAGTTAAAAGTGTCTGGTATATGCCCTTATGCGATTTAAAAGTGAAAAATGTTGTCTCGCATATGTCCACCTCCGTTTTGTAATCAGGCAGTAACTCGATCTGTGAAGTTTACCATGACTCTTGTGCAGACGTCTCTGTCGATTGCACCAATTACCCGTTGGATTTCCATCTTCAATTAGGGGATTGGTTGATATTAAGGTCAGGAGGTGTGATTGGCCCCTTCTTTTTTGAAGATGGGAACGAAAATGCAGTTACGGTAAACTGTCCTTGTTATCGGGACATGCTTAGAAATTTTGTGTGGCCTGCTCTGGATGAACTGGATACCGTGAGTATGTGGTTTCAGCAGGACAGGGCTACCTGCCACACATCCAACGAGACAATAATCTTACTGCAAGAAATTTTCCTGGCCGCGTGATCTCACTTCGTGGTGACCAGGAGTGACCTCCGAGGTCTTGTGACCTCACCCCATGTGATTTGTTTTTATGGGGTTATGTGAAGTCACAAGTGTACAGTCATGGAAAAAAGTTCTTCCCCATAAGGCTTTAATAGGAGCAAGTAATGCAGGAGGGTAGGCAACACATATTGCACCCTTCGATGATCGGGTGATTTTGCCTGTCTTAACACCGAGAAATGTGTTCCACGCGAAGGTCAACATGACAGGAAAGCAAAGAGGGTCACGTGACTATTGGTTACGTGGAGTGTTGTGCTTCTCCACGTCCCCAGTTCTTGATCCACATTGCAGAAAAAGTAGAGCTGCATGCAATATATGAAAATAGGTTGTTTTCAACTACACGCTTAATTATGATTTTCCCAATTGTAAATCTATCAGACGTGTCTCCCGATTTAGTCGGGACAGTCTTTTACTTTGAATTCCTGTTTGTCATAGGCGTAACTTGACGGGAGCAGAAAGGGCATTTGTAACCCCCCCCCCCCACCAAATCAGGTTTCTTAAAGCTGCTAAAACAGGAATTAAATACTATCATTTGACGCGTCCAAAAAAAGTATTATATTGAAAGATTGTTCCCAAATACGTAGATAGCAATTTAATACTTTGAAAGTGTCTCAGATTTGTTTATTATGTCACATCTTAGTGTGGCACAGGTCTACTACAAAAGTGGAATTTCGTAACAGAAATATGAACCCACTCCTTTTATTTCGTAGCCGATTTCATCTTGAAACTGAAATTAAGAATATTAGTTAACAATGTCATTGGTAAAAAATAAAAAAATGTGTTAGACCCAATTATTTAATACCTTATCATAATCTTTATCGTAAGTTTAAATTTTGTTGTAAGTCCACTTTATGCAAAAAAATAAAAGGTAAAGTTCTCACCTGTGCTTAGCGCTATGCCATGAAGGCGTATGAAGGGGTGTGGGGGTAACGCCCCACACTTTCTTGATTCGTTCGTGAGTGGGGGTGATGTGATCAGCATCACGCCCCTGACCGCCTTTACCCCCAGGGTTTCCCCCAGGTACCCATGTCATTCGACGCTTGGTGGGTGCCGGGGCCGCTTCCAACGTTAGAAAAGTTCCCGGGCTTGAACAGGCCGGGGATCGAACCCGGGGCCTATAGCATCGTAGTCAGACGCATTACCGACTGAGTCACCGGCAGAGATAGACTAATCTGAACTGCATACAGTTTAAAGTGGGATCCGAACCACTATGTGCGATCACCTGGTATCGTACCCGAGACCCCTTGATTATAAGACCTTACACTACGCCATCAGTGAGGCACACACAATCTTTGTATTTTGACCTTTTGAAACATATATGTATCATATAAGAGGTTGTTTAACGTTGCTATGCCTCTATGGATTATATTTAGCCAGTATTCGAGCACATAGCGTCAGGTTTCGTAGAATATAAGCTTCTCTTCCATGTTTATGGTTTTCTGTCTGCAGTAGAAAAACTGGCAGGTTCCCATAGCTTTTCTTTCAATAGTCTTCCAATGGTTGCATATCATATCACTCAAATTTGATTCATTCGTTTTGAACACAATCCCCGATGGCGCAGTGGGATTGTGGGCGCCTTGTAATTAAGGGATCCCGGGTTCGATACTCGGTGGAGGAACATAGTGGTTCGGATCCCCCTTTAAACTGTAGGTCCATTCACGATTAGCCTAACAGGACATAAAGTGGACTTAAGACACCAAATCAAGCAACCAACACAATCCCGTTATTGTCCAGATTATCGAATCCAGAACCTTCGTCGCGAATAACATAAGCAGGAAGACAACGTGAAATAACCGAACACAAACAGAACCTAAAACCTACATCGGATAGATTGGATTAAGTCGACGATACAGCACGGGTTCTGAAATGAAAAAGAATACGAAAGTTGAAGGACCTCTATACGCACCCACTTTTCCTCCACTCAATGGGGAAGATATCCTTCTAGCTGAGAAACCTTTACGTAGGAGTGCCCCGAGGGAACTTCAAGGCCACGACGATAAAGTGTTCTACCTGCAATGACGGGACCAAAATATACGTCAGATAGCTGTGTTCCTCCTTATTTCGTACGCCATTGATAACTGGAACACGTGACCTCGTCTTTAATGGAGCAGACACCTGCTTGCTTGCCACCATCCTTTACTTCAGTGACCTTCACCCGTAGTCAGCAAGAGTGAATGACTCACCAGATACTTGTTGTCTGTGAGGCTACACAAGAATAGATATTTCGTTAGTGGCTGTAAGTATTGTTTCATCTGCAGTTATATCAGTTAACATTTCAATAGTTTCCTTCCTAATGGTTACGTTAGTGATAAACATGTAAATTAGTTCTCGATAGTGAACGTTTTATCTATTTGAACGGGGGATTTTTATACAGCCTGCATGTATTATTTTTTCCTGAAACAAGAAGAAATTCGTTCACGCAAAAAGAGTCGTATAAGAGTAGTTAACAAAAGGAAAAAAGAAGAAGAAAACGAAAATGTAAATGCTGAAATAAATTATGGTAGAGATCGAGTGCATAACATTTTGTCACGGAGCCTCCTCGATGGCGTAGTGATAACGTCGTCGCCTTGTAATCAGTGGATCCCGGGTTTGATACACGGTGGATGCACATAGTGGTTAGTATCCCACTTTAAACTGAAGGTCCAGTCCAGATTAGCGTATCTGTGCACCAAACCAAAACTAAGAAAGAAATTGTCACAGTGTAAGAAAATTTAATGTTCAACCAGATACGAAACAAAAGGGAATAATATATTGCAGGTTGGAGTTCACATCTGTAGCATCTAACCAGCACAATTATGAATCGCAACATATCGTATCATATCCATTTTTATTATACATGTATGATAATATAAGAGAAGTAGAGGAAAGAGAAAACCAAGCGAAACACGGACGCCTTCTCCAGAATTTCAAATCTCGTTACATAAGGTTCTGGGTTGGAGTCCCGAACAGGCATGACTTTCTTGTTCTTGCCCTTTTATCTGCTTCATTTCATCATAATTCATCGTTATGTTTTACCTGCAGGGGAAGAATAATGACAATAATTGCCAATAGAAAGCCAATGACAAACAGAACAACTCGATTACGGAGGTGCCAAGAAGAAACGAGACTTGACAGTGTCTCCGTCTCTCGGTTTGTCGAATTGAAAATTGCTCTCCCGTTCTCGGTCTCGATTAGTTAAATATAGAAATCGAAAATGTATGTGAATGAATATACATGTATTTTATATATTCCGGTTTTGTAGGAGATTTCGTGAGAGATGAAATAAGTACTCTTCCATCGTATTTATTTTTATAATTTTTATTCCCTGTTCGATGATCGCGACGATAAGGACGAGTGACCATTACATGAAATTGATGACGAAATAGTCAAACACCCCCGACAAGGACGGTACTCAAACCCGGGATCTTTGGCGACGATATCGAATGTCAATCACTTAATGAACTTGACCATCGAGCCTGCTTAATATTGTTTCTGTCAGGTAATTCGTAATAACTATCATTTGCTTCATAATTTATCTTATTGTTGTGATTAACCTGAATTCAAAGAATTAGTTGAAAGGCAAAAATGCAAGATTGAATGTCTCTGATGTTACTTCGTGCCGAATAATATGACGTGGTATTATGATATGAATTTATTAATCATATAATATGCCTATTCATTCGATTGATTGATCCCAATTGAGCACACAAAATATGCTATAATGTCCACTCCATGGAGGAGTGGTTAGCACAGCGCGCTACGATGCCATGGGTCCTTGGTTAGAATCTCGACTTGGGCGTGGGTGTCCTTGGTAAGTGTCCCTTCATCAATTTCATCATAGCATCACTCATCTTCATCGTCGCTATTTGCCAAAAGTGAAAGAATAGCAAATCTAAATAACAAACATCCAATCAAATCGAACATCTCCACCGATTTAATTCTATACGGTACCGAATTCCCACTTTATTACTGCATAAGTCATTTTACAGCATCTCAATTGTTTTCCGATTCGAAAACATTTGGAATGTTGTTTTGTGCAGTTGATTGTGCATTGTTTCGTTGTTTGGATTGTTTAATTAACGTCGCATTAATTAGTTTTAGACCAATCGTGACGGGGCAAGCAAGAGCACAAAGAAAGCGAAAAAGACAAGGAAGAGACCACGGCTTTCTTTAAAGATGGCATCGCGTGAATACAACTCAAGTGACTGCAGAATATTATGAATAAAATTTATTTCGCTTTTTCCTTTTATTTCTGTTTCAGTTATTTTACTTCGCTTTTCTTCTACCAATCGCGATACTCGTGTCGGTGAGGAAGAATTATAAACTCGTGAAATGGACGATGGTACAAAAAAATATATGCCTCTCCCACGGTTCGAAACTGTCAGTACAAAATATTGTCTTATTTTTAAAATTTACGGGCAAATATGTTTGTCACGTAGCAATTTTCGCTTATCTCTTTCTGAAGGGGTTCCATTGCCTCTCTGATGTCGTAGTGGTAACGTCTTCGCCATGGTATGAAAGGCTTCCGAATTCAATACCAAATAGAGTGGCATTTGGTTCGGATCCCGTTTTAATCTGTAGGTCCAGTGCATGAACTGGACTTAAACAACTAACGTGTGGCATGTGGTCTGTGATGAGAACCATCATTTCAGCGAACCTTCTTGACAATGACTCTAATATCACTTGAAAGAATAGTATTTCCTTAGGAGTAGCTCTTGTCAAGAAACCAGTTCCTGAAATTTTCTTCTGGAGGCATCGTAGCACCCAGCTGTTTGTTGTGGCTGGGGCACGAGTCATGTGACTCATGCTATCAAAGCTCAATCCTTCCCGAGAACTCAGAATCACCAGGCAAACTTAAGCGAATATTTTGTTATTTGGGTTGCATAAACAACAGGCTTTAAGACGTTACGAAATTCTACGTCCCGTGGCCCAGGTATTTTTTTCTAAGACTGTACATGAACAAACCTCAAACAATCCCCGAATTGAAGATGGAAATCCAACAGGTAATTGGTTCAATCGACAGAGACGTCTGCACAAGAGTCATGGTGAACTTCAGAGATCGAGTTACTGCCTGCTTACAAAACTGGGGTGGACATGTGCCAGACATCATTTTTCACTCTTAAATCGCATACGGGCATATGCCAGACACTTTTCACTTTTAAATTATTAAATCGTAATGAATGTGTAAAATAATAAAAAAAGAAATGTCAACTTTCATGCAATATTGGCTGAGTTACTGCATTTTCAAAAACTGCGCACTTTATGAAACACCCTATATATCGTAAAGGTAACAAGAAAGTGCATCGTATGATGTAAGTGAATATCTATGTCTGTCGAGATGCACTTTAATGCATTTTATGTATCTTCCTGCATCTTCCTTAATTTAAATTGTTCATCTTTGGAGAACCTGAATTCACTTGCCTTCCTTATGGCACAACGTGAGGACAACCTTGCGTTGTGACGTTTCTTGAGGAATGCAAACGTTGTTAGTTTAGGTCTGTTAGGTTGGCTCTCTTAGCATAAATACACTGTAAATGTAATATTTATGCTAAGATAACTAAACCCAACAACCCTTACATAACGAATTAGGCATTTAACTTACATCATCACGCAAATTAGGCTCATTATGTTTAATTTTTAATGTACGTTCCTCACACGTAAAACTATGTTTTTTTCCACTTCCAATATTCGTCACCATAAATTTTAAATCACACAAATTTTAAGTATCACTCACGAAGACGCTAACGCAACTTATACCTAATTCCGGATGCTTGAAAACTATTCAATTATAACACTAGCATACAGTTCATAATTAAAACCAAAAACTCAATATGCTGACCAAGGCAGAATTTATTTTATGTTAAAACATAAAACGTGGAAGGAGGCCAAGGAGATAGAGAATAAAGGGGAAGAAGCCACAATGTACTGGAATGAGGGGCTGAAGATAAACAAAGAATGGAAGAAGGTGATAGAAAGAACGGAAAGGACAAAAGCGATGGAGAAGATAGGACGGAAGAGGAATGAAGAAAAAAAGGATAATGAAAAAGAGCGTGAGATAAGGAGTCCAACCACGTTCCAGTTGAAAGGAAATGTTTATCTAAATCGCGTGTCAGGTGAAACAACATTTGACAGGAGAAGGCCACGTGCTGAAACACCTGGAAAGGAATGTTCAAGATAAACAACTTTCTAATAATCTTATGTCTCCAGGGCAGTGATTTTTGTGTATATATATATCTTCCTGTTTTGTACCTTATCTCATTTGTACTTGGTACAGAGTCTGAATAAGACCTTGCTAGAAAGTTGAAACGTAATGTTTTGTTTTATGTTTTAAAATAAAATAAATTCTGCCTTGGTCAGCATATTGAGTTTTTGGTTATCATGGAAACAAGGCTTAATGGTGTTATCATTGTTCATAATGGTATCTCAGCTCGAACGTAATACAAAACCATTGCCATATTTCAGGAAAATATTCTGCATCAGTGAACTCCCAAGTTGTTTCACGACTAGAAGCAGTTTTGATTTTATAGAAAACTAAATTGTGTGTTTGTAGCAAGGAACGTATAAATACCATATACAGAATAATGAGGTAGAGAAATAGTAGAAGAAAATTATTACTTTGAACAAACTCTAGGCCTAAATGATCACAAGATTATAGTTTATCATAATATGATAAATTATAATCTTATAGCACTGAAACTTTCTACATCTTTATCTCAAAACCCCTTGATTTGACTCAACCGGTTCTCGTATGCAGAATTGTAAACAAAATAGATACAAATGTCAACTGTTATCAACATTAGGAAAACAAAAACTTCTATTATATTATCCTCTACCTATTTTTTTCATATCACTTAAATATTCGCCATCTTGAAGTCTGACCTGTCATGAAAATTAAATAAAATATGATTACCTGAATACATCTACGTACAGGTCATGTTCGCACTAATGATCATTTATCACGATTACATATTACAACAAAACAAGCCTGCACATGTGGAGAAGATAATCAAGATGCTACACATCTCTTTTTACAATGTCCTAATTTCGACAAAGAGCGAGATAAATTATATAATGGTTTGCGTCGCCATGTAGTTCCATTCCCTACATCTCTAACTGTCCTGCTCACGGATCCCATTCCTCCCACTATATGGCTTCTTTATGGATATGCAAGAATATGTAATTTGACGATCTAACAAACAGTATAAATAAATATCTATATATGTTTTTTTTAATTCTTGTGAAATATAAGTGAATAGCGAACTAAATACATATTGCAAAAAAACTCAGAAAGATGACTAAAATCGACTAACAGTTGATAGGGTCAGAAAAAAGAAGAAGTAATTTACGTGAAAACAGAATGGAATACTTTCATCTCTATCTCTTCCAATCGTGAATTTAATTGGGTTTCATAGAAACTATGGCCCATTTGTGAACATTTGAGTATTGTTGCGCTCCAAAGATGAAGAATCTTTGATTTATTTCACTTTTTATGTCTTGTTAAACCGCTGTTGCAAAATTGACATTTGTCATGTCCTGTTCCAATATTCATATTACATAAAAAGGACTAGCTTAAGAATTATAATTTTAAATTATAAGTGCGATGCTGCTATAGCCAGCAGGGGCGTCAGAGGGCGCGGTAAATATTAGATAAGCAATTAGAAAATAATATCCTGGAGTATAACATTAATTCTATTGAATTTTATATTATTTTTGGTCACTTAACATCTCCTTTCTACATCTTAATGTACATATTTATCTTGATGGCTAAATTGCATCTAAAACATCTACGTTCCCTAATCCAGTACATAAATGCAACTCTAAAAAAAGTATTTCTGTGAGGGTGTTGTTTTATATCAGAAAGAGAAACACATGACATCTTTACCATTTACACTATCAGACAGTGCAAACCCATTATTTGGAAAGGGTACAGAAACGCCTGATTCCATATATTCAAATTCTGCTCTGTGTTTACTGGTCTCAAGTAATTTGACGAAAACAAGATGCTGCAGTTCAGAGAATATCGTTCGTAATAGGTAAGGACGAAGAGTTTATTTTGTCTACAAAGATTGACTTCCTTTCCAAAGGAACTGAAAGTACCTTGCACCAATTGTACAGCATCGTGGTATCACAAGGAAGTGAAAACTGTTTTAAAACGAGTTTAAAAGAATGGAACGAGATAATGGTTGGTTCATGCAAGACAAGTTGCAAGCTATTCTATGTGCCTGGAATCTTTGGAGCGAGTGAACGAGACTTGCTTGCGAAAGTAGCGACGCAAAACGGCTCGAACTGTAAGCACGTGCGAGGGAACGGGATTGACTGGAGGGGAAAACGTCTGCAGTATCCATCCTTTGCAGCAGCGTGTACTGCTTCAGCTCCGCAAATTCGCTTTCTCTCCTTTTCTGCCATTATGTGCGACCTTGGTCCAGAGATTCCCGGGACAGACTATAGTGTCACTTTGTGCGAGAGAGAGTGGGGAGGGGAGGACAACCAATTGGAAGATACTACAGCTCTTGTCCAGTCTTACGGCGGTCGGCCTACATGCTGGCAAAGGAAGTGGAGAGCGTGGATGCGACCAATCCAGCGCGATAAGAAACACAGCAGCCTGTAGAACGAGGTGCGCGCAGCACCTCTTCTCGCGATGTCGTAACTCTCGGCGCCACCGCTGTTGTCTGGCTGCTCTGCGGCGTATTGCCCGCTCCCCACTTCCCTTTCAGCATGTAGGCCGCCTGCCGTAACACCAGACAAGAGCTATAACTAACAAGGGAGGTTATCTAAGTGTCCCCCTCCCATTTCCATGAAACTTGGCAGGTGTATAGAGGGACCCAAAAGAAGAAATACGTGTTTTTTTTGTTTCGGCTAAAAAACTGTTTTAGGGGGCAAACCCCCTCTCAAATGTCATAATTAGAACAAATTGAAGTGTGGATCTGACGCCGAAACCACGTAAATATGCCATATCGTATAATTGAAACACACACAGCACAGAGCTGTGTTTGCCAGTGATATGCACTTCATATCTCAAGTGTCACACTTGTGTATCTGCCAGTACTATTAGCACAGAACTTCAACCGCCATCGTCCTTGGTACCTACAATCCTACACTAGACAAGCCAAGACTAGATGAAAATACAGGGTGATTCAAAAGTCCCTTAACACCTCCCATTAAATGTAAAGACGTTACGCTGGGTGCAAATATTCATGATAGAAACAGATTACGCGTAGGGGGAACCATATTGGTGTGTTCCAAGCGGACACCGCCATATTGGTGACCGCCATATTGAATTCAACACAAAACTTTTAAACTGGAAGGAGGAATGTGATACAAGCTAGAATTTCACGAGGCGAGAAATGCAATGGTGAAGGTTTTTAATCAGGAAAAAGTTTTGACTACATGATTGTAACAAATGTCTCATTTTCCAGTGTGAAAAAAAGTGTCGATGGAAGTTCTTGGACGTCCTGTTCGTCACCTGTCTTTGAATGATTTTGTCTCCAAGAACATGCGGCTCTGCATCTTGTTGGGGGTGCCGTTGATTAAAATCATTTGCAATGGCGTGTGAACTTCTCTCCCCAGATAGCAGTACGATCTCGATGCGTTTCTTTGGAAAATTAAGATGGGAGATAGATTTCAGGTAATCGCCTGTCCAACGTTATCCTTCCTTGGCTATTTAAAAGAGAAATTTTGATGATGGACTTATCCTTGTATTTTAAAAGTGAGGTAGCTTCTGTTCAGAGAAATAAACAGTGAACAAAGTTAAAGGCTATACCACTTGATCTAAACACAAGCGAATGTTTGTTGAATACAAGTTAGAGTGCGATTACTATCGAACCATCTCTGACTGTTCTGCATTTCGAGCTTAAGAGCGAGTTACAACTTCCTGACCCACCAATCAACAAGCTAGTCGATGACGTCATCTCAACCCAGCACCTATCGCTAATCCTCTTGCACACGCTCTAGACTCTTGATAGGCTCGCTCGCTATGCTCGTGCAGTTAGCAGGAGATATTACGAAAATAATGATTCTACAAGGAAAAAGAGGACCTCGTTTTTCGTTCTTCATCATCTCTAATTGATGGGCCTCCCCGATGGCGCAGCGGTAGCGTCGTCGTCTCGTAATCAAGGGGTCCCGGGTTCGATACCCGGTGGAGGCACAAGTGGTTCGGCTCCCACTTTAAACTGTAGGTCCAGTCACGATTAGCCTTACTGTGCATAAAGTGGACTTAAAACAACATATCAATCAATCAATCTCTAATTGAGTTCTGACTTTAGAAGCTTTTATTGATTGAACGTGAAGTGACACTACAGCAAATTTGCAGACATTAAACCAGACCTCTCTTAGTTCATTTGTTACATTTAAGTTTATAATTTATACACCACGAATGGCTTAATTTTTGCCTGCAGGATTAGCGCGTCCTTTCAGAGCTCTCTCTTGAGAATAGAGAATAACAATAAAGCGGTTGTCAGGATGTTGGTTGCAAGAGCTGCCTGCCTTGTTACCCCTAGAGGGTTGAATGAGTTTCATGTCAACATATCTTGCGTTCTTCTGGAGTGGGGAACATTCATCAGCTTTTTATCTCTGCATCTGAGTATCTTCTCCAAAAGCTTCTTGACTGTCAACTGACGAATGGAGGGCTCTTCACGACTGAACACCAACTAGAATGCTGAACCATCCAATTCTGTGGAAACTTAGTCGTTCTTCCTGAAATTATGTCATCTAAAGAACGGGGGAAGTCATTCTTCCTTGCACACTCTTCTCACTCAGTAATATATATATATATATATATATATGTGTGTGTGTGTGTGTGTGTGTGTGTGGGTGTGTGGGTGTGTGTATGTATGTATATATATATATATATATACACACACACACACACACACAGTGTGTACAGTGGCGGCGATTGGGTTACAAATCCAGAGGGGGCAAATACAGTTCATTTCCCTTTGTAGTTATGGTTTAGCATAGTGCGGGGACAAAAGTGGCGGAGCAACTACTGCCCCCCACCAGAACCCCTAATGGCCGCCACTGTGTGTGTATATATATATATATAGTGTGTGTGTGGTGTATGGAGCCAGCCGCTGTGTCGATTGGTTTGCATAGACTACTACGACGCCAGGGGTCCTGAGTTCCAGATCTGCGTGTCATGGGTATCCCGTCATCAATTTCATCACATCATCGCCCATCCTCATCGTCGCGGTTAGCCAAAAGAAGCAGAAACGCTACGCTAACTAAGAAAAACCAAATCAATATATATAGAGGACGATTCAGAACAATGTGGAGAGACTTCAGGGGAGTGATGCTTGACAGAACAAGCAACAATAGAGTTCATATGAACCATGTCGCCTGCTGAATACTGTTTTCTCGCATGTCCATCTTCACTAACCCTTCAGGAGAGGTGATAGAAGAATTATTTACATGGATTTTCAGTAAAATGCACGATTTGTTCTAAAATTTTATTAATGTTTAATGCTGATAATTCACACCACTTGACTTACAGATACATCGCTTCGGAACGAAACGCATTAGCATGTACGGAACATGATAATATCAAAAACTCACTTCCATCGAATTGTGGAGATGCGTCAAATCAATTTTCAGCCGGCTATGTGTCTGGAAATTCTTGTGTTCCAAGACAGATGGCACTACCTGTCGTCATGCCCGGAGTCCCTCGCAAGAACACTTGTTACCTTAGATATGGAACGGTTGTTGTAGTATGGGTAATCAAGACTGGACCTACAGTTTTAGAGCGAGATTCGAACCACTGGCCCATGTGCCTCCACCGGGAATCGAACCCACTACCAGGGCTGTTAAACATCCAGGAACCTAAAAATCCTAATGGGTTCTATTGGGTTCCTCTGTAGGACCGAACCTTTTTTGTCGCACAATTTAAATTCCGTCCAAGTTGCGTATTGTTTCATTGAAAAAAAGGTTCCTGGAACGTATTTTTATTGTTCCTGGAACGTATTTTTATTGTTCCTGAAACGTATTTAAATTGATGCGGGAAAGAAGGTTCCCGGACAGAATTTAAATTATGCCGGAAAAAAGTCCCTGGACCGAATTGAAATTCATTCTGGAATAAATGTTCCTGGACCGAATTTAAATTCATCAGGATAAAAGGTTCCTGGATCATATTTAAATTGATCCGGAAAAAATGTTCCTGGACCGAATTGAAACGCTTTAAATATGAAAAGGTTCTACAATGTCTAGAACTAATTTACGTTTGCTGGTTTTCTCTCCCAGTCCAGGATTCAATTTATTTACAATTTCTGGACCATGGTTGACCGATTAAAAGTTGCCTTCTAAAAATGTCCGCGAGTACGTTTTACATTGGAATGTCACACTTCGGTTGTAGAAAATGTAGCGCAGGGAATAAATAATAACGCTGTTGTTCTCTCGTGGGCCAGGTTCAAAAACTCCCTTGTCGAAGAGTTACTGTGCATAACGCAATGGACTATATTAGCGTGGCGTCACATTGAGTTCAAACAAACCCGTCACGTGTTGCTCCGGCATCCGATCCAGGAACCGAAGCCAAAAGGAGACGTCGATGAGGTAACGTGAGGCTGCAGTTATCAGAACAGGGACGGGCAGTGCTGCTACAACCAAGGGATGGAACGCGCGCGAGAGGATAGAGGGGTAATGTAACTGCAGCATTTGCGTTTCGCCCATTTCTACCGTTAAGCACGGCCTTGTTCCTTAGATTCTCAAGATAGCCAGCACTTGGATTAGTCTTTCATGATCACAAGTGGATAATTGTTTGTCATTAGGTCCGTATTTGATTCAAGTAGTGTATTGTTTCATTTCAGTGTGGAACTGGGACCCTATTTAAATTGATCCTGGAAAAAAGGTTCCTGGACCGAATTAAAATACCTTACAGGAAATAGGTTCCTGGACCGAATTGAAATACCGTACAGATAAAAAGGTTCCTAGGACCGAATTGAAATACCTTACAGATAAAAAGTTTCTTGGACTGAATTGAAATACCTTACACATAAAAAGGTTCTTGGACCGAATTGCAATACCTTACAGATAAAAAGGTTCCTGGACCGAATTGAAATACCTTACAGAAAAAAGGTTCTTGGACCGAATTGCAATACCTTACAGATAAAAAGGTTCCTGGACCGAATTGAAATACCTTACACATAAAAAGGTTCTTGGACCGAATTGCAATACCTTACAGATTAAAAGGTTCCTGGACCGAATTGAAATACCTTACAGATAAAAAGGTTCCTGGACCGAATTGAAATACCTTACAGAAAAAAGGTTCTTGGACCGAATTGCAATACCTTACAGATAAAAAGGTTCCTGGACCGAATTGCAATACCTTACAGATAAAAAGGTTCCTGGACCGAATTGAAATACCTTACAGATAAAAAGGTTCCTGGACCGAATTGCAATACCTTACAGATTAAAAGGTTCCTGGACCGAATTGAAATACCTTACAGATAAAAAGGTTCCTGGACCGAATTGAAATACCTTACAGATAAAAAGGTTCCTGGACCGAATTGAAATACCTTACAGAAAAAAAGGTTCCTGGACCGAATTGAAATACCTTACAGATAAAAAGGTTCCTGGACCGAATTGAAATACCTTACAGATTAAAAGGTTCCTGGACCGAATTGAAATACCTTACAGATAAAAAGGTTCCTGGACCGAATTGCAATACCTTACAGAAAAAAAGGTTCCTGGACCGAATTGAAATACCTTACAGATAAAAAGGTTCCTGGACCGAATTGAAATACCTTACAGAAAAAAGGTTCTTGGACCGAATTGCAATACCTTACAGATAAAAAGGTTCCTGGACCGAATTGAAATACCTTACAGATAAAAAGGTTCCTGGACCGAATTGCAATACCTTACAGATAAAAAGGTGCTTGGACCGAATTGCAATACCTTACAGATAAAAAGGTTCCTGGACCGAATTGCAATACCTTACAGAAAAAAGGTTCTTGGACCAAATTGCAATACCTTACAGATAAAAAGGTTCCTGGACCGAATTGAAATACCTTACAGAAAAAAGGTTCTTGGACCAAATTGCAATACCTTACAGATAAAAAGGTTCCTGGACCGAATTGAAATACCTTACAGAAAAAAGGTTCTTGGACCGAATTGAAATACCTTACAGAAAAAAGGTTCTTGGACCGAATTGCAATACCTTACAGATAAAAAGGTTCCTGGACCGAATTGAAATACCTTACAGATAAAAAGGTTCCTGGACCGAATTGCAATACCTTACAGATAAAAAGGTGCTTGGACCGAATTGCAATACCTTACAGATAAAAAGGTTCCTGGACCGAATTGCAATACCTTACAGATAAAAAGGTTCCTGGACCGAATTGAAATACCTTACAGAAAAAAGGTTCTTGGACCGAATTGAAATACCTTACAGATAAAAAGGTTCCTGGACCGAATTGCAATACCTTACAGAAAAAAGGTTCCTGGACCGAATTGAAATACCTTACAGATAAAAAGGTTCCTGGACCGAATTGAAATACCTTACAGATAAAAAGGTTCCTGGACCGAATTGCAATACCTTACAGATAAAAAGGTTCTTGGACCGAATTGCAATACCTTACAGATAAAAAGGTTCCTGGACCGAATTGCAATACCTTACAGATAAAAAGGTTCCTGGACCGAATTGAAATACCTTACAGAAAAAAGGTTCCTGGACCGAATTGAAATACCTTACAGAAAAAAGGTTCCTGGACCGAATTGCAATACCTTACAGAAAAAAGGTTCCTGGACCGAATTGAAATACTTTAGAGATAAAAAGGTTCCTGGACCGAATTGCAATACCTTACAGATAAAAAGGTTCTTGGACCGAATTGCAATACCTTACAGATAAAAAGGTTCCTGGACCGAATTGCAATACCTTACAGATAAAAAGGTTCCTGGACCGAATTGAAATACCTTACAGAAAAAAAGGTTCCTGGACCGAATTGCAATACCTTACAGATTAAAAGGTTCCTGGACCGAATTGAAATACCTTACAGATAAAAAGGTTCTTGGACCGAATTGCAATACCTTACAGAAAAAAAGGTTCCTGGACCGAATTGAAATACCTTACAGATAAAAAGGTTCCTGGACCGAATTGAAATACCTTACAGAAAAAAGGTTCTTGGACCGAATTGCAATACCTTACACATAAAAAGGTTCTTGGACCGAATTGCAATACCTTACAGATAAAAAGGTTCCTGGACCGAATTGAAATACCTTACAGAAAAAATATTCTTGGACCGAATTGCAATACCTTACAGATAAAGAGGTTCTTGGACCGAATTGCAATACCTTACAGATTAAAAGGTTCCTGGACCGAATTGAAATACTTTACAGATAAAAAGGTTCCTGGACCGAATTGAAATACCTTACAGATAAAAAGGTTCCTGGACCGAATTGCAATACCTTACAGAAAAAAGGTTCCTGGACCGAATTGAAATACCTTACAGATAAAAAGGTTCCTGGACCGAATTGCAATACCTTACAGATAAAAAGGTTCCTGGACCGAATTGAAATACCTTACAGAAAAAAGGTTCCTGGACCGAATTGAAATACCTTACAGAAAAAAGGTTCCTGGACCGAATTGCAATACCTTACAGAAAAAAGGTTCCTGGACCGAATTGAAATACCTTACAGATAAAAAGGTTCCTGGACCGAATTGCAATACCTTACAGATAAAAAGGTTCTTGGACCGAATTGCAATACCTTACAGATAAAAAGGATCCTGGACTGAATTGCAATACCTTAGAGATAAAAAGGTTAATGGACCGAATTGAAATACCCTACAGATAAAAAGGTTCCTGGACCGAATTGCAATACCTTACAGATTAAAAGGTTCCTGGACCGAATTGAAATACCTTACAGATAAAAAGGTTCTTGGACCGAATTGCAATACCTTACAGATAAAAAGGTTCTTGGACCGAATTGCAATACCTTACAGAAAAAAGGTTCTTGGACCGAATTGCAATACCTTACAGAAAAAAGGTTCCTTAACCGAATTGAAATACCTTACAGATAAAAAGGTTCCTGGACCGAATTGAAATACCTTACAGAAAAAAGGTTCTTGGACCGAATTGCAATACCTTACACATAAAAAGGTTCTTGGACCGAATTGCAATACCTTACAGATAAAAAGGTTCCTGGACCGAATTGAAATACCTTACAGAAAAAAGGTTCTTGGACCGAATTGCAATACCTTACAGATAAAGAGGTTCTTGGACCGAATTGCAATACCTTACAGATTAAAAGGTTCCTGGACCGAATTGAAATACTTTACAGATAAAAAGTTTCCTGGACCGAATTGAAATACCTTACAGATAAAAAGGTTCCTGGACCGAATTGCAATACCTTACAGAAAAAAAGGTTCCTGGACCGAATTGAAATACCTTACAGATAAAAAGGTTCCTGGACCGAATTGAAATACCTTACAGAAAAAAGGTTCTTGGACCGAATTGCAATACCTTACACATAAAAAGGTTCTTGGACCGAATTGCAATACCTTACAGAAAAAGGTTCTTGGACCGAATTGAAATACCTTACAGAAAAAAGGTTCTTGGACCGAATTGCAATACCTTACAGATAAAAAGGTTCTTGGACCGAATTGCAATACCTTACAGATTAAAAGGTTCCTGGAACGAATTGAAATACCTTACAGATAAAAAGGTGCTTGGACCGAATTGCAATACCTTACAGAAAAAAAGGTTCCTGCACCGAATTGAAATACCTTACACATAAAAAGGTTCCTGGACCGAATTGAAATACCTTACAGATTAAAAGGTTCCTGGATCGAATTGAAATAACTAGGGCCTCCCCGATGGCGCAGTGGTAGCGTCGTCGCCTTGTAATCAAGGGGTCCCGGGTTCGATACCCTGTGGAGGCACACGTGGTTCGGATCCCACTTTAAACTGTAGGTACAGTCCCGATTAGCCTTACTGTGCATAAAGTGGACTTAAAACAACATATCAATCAATCAATTGAAATACCTTACAGATAAAAAGGTTCCTAGACCGAATTGCAATACCTTACAGAAAAAAGGTTCTTGGACCGAATTGCAATACCTTACAGATAAAAAGGTTCTTGGACCGAATTGCAATACCTTACAGAAAAAAATGTTCCTGGACCGAATTGCAATACCTTACAGATAAAAAGGTTCTTGGACCGAATTGCAATACCTTACAGATAAAAAGGTTCTTGGACCGAATTGCAATACCTTACAGAAAAAAAGGTTCCTGGACCGAATTGCAATACCTTACAGATAAAAAGGTTCCTGGACCGAATTGAAATACCTTACAGAAAAAGGTTCTTGGACCGAATTGCAATACCTTACAGATAAAAAGGTTCCTGGTCCGAATTGCAATACCTTACAGAAAAAAGGTTCTTGGACCGAAATGCAATACCTTACAGATAAAAAGGTTCCTGGTCCGAATTGCAATACCTTACAGAAAAAAGGTTCTTGGACCGAATTGCAATACCTTACAGATAAAAAGGTTCCTGGACCGAATTGAAATACCTTACAGATAAAAATGTTCTTGGACCGAATTGAAATACCTTACAGCTTAAAAGGTTCCTGGATCGAATTGAAATAACTAGGGCCTCCCCGATGGCGCAGTGGTAGCGTCGTCGCCTTGTAATCAAGGGGTCCCGGGTTCGATACCCGGTGGAGGCACACGTGGTTCGGATCCCACTTTAAACTGTAGGTACAGTCCCGATTAGCCTTTCTGTGCATAAAGTGGACTTAAAACAACATATCAATCAATCAATTGAAATACCTTACAGATAAAAAGGTTCTTGGACCGAATTGCAATACCTTACAGATAAAAAGGTTCTTGGACCGAATTGCAATACCTTACAGAAAAAAAGGTTCCTGGACCGAATTGCAATACCTTACAGATAAAAAGGTTCCTGGACCGAATTGAAATACCTTACAGAAAAAGGTTCTTGGACCGAATTGCAATACCTTACAGATAAAAATGTTCCTGGACCGAATTGAAATACCTTACAGAAAAAAGGTTCTTGGACCGAATTGCAATACCTTACAGATAAAAAGGTTCTTGGACCGAATTGCAATACCTTACAGAAAAAAAGGTTCTTGGACCGAATTGCAATACCTTACAGATAAAAAGGTTCTTGGACCGAATTGCAATACCTTACAGAAAAAAGGTTCTTGGACCGAATTGCAATACCTTACAGATAAAAAGGTTCCTGGACCGAATTGCAATACCTTACAGAAAAAAAGGTTCCTGGACCGAATTGCAATACCTTACAGATAAAAAGGTTCTTGGACCGAATTGCAATACCTTACAGAAAAATAGGTTCCTGGACCGAATTGCAATACCTTACAGATAAAAAGGTTCTTGGACCGAATTGCAATACCTTACAGATAAAAAGGTTCTTGGACCGAATTGCAATACCTTACAGAAAAATAGGTTCCTGGACCGAATTGCAATACCTTACAGATAAAAAGGTTCTTGGACCGAATTGCAATACCTTACAGAAAAATAGGTTCCTGGACCGAATTGCAATACCTTACAGATAAAAAGGTTCCTGGACCGAATTGCAATACCTTACAGAAAAAAAGGTTCCTGGACCGAATTGCAATACCTTACAGATAAAAAGGTTCCTGGACCGAATTGAAATACCTTACAGAAAAAAGGTTCTTGGACCGAATTGAAATACCTTACAGAAAAAAAGGTTCCTGGACCGAATTGCAATACCTTACAGATAAAAAGGTTCCTGGACCGAATTGAAATACCTTACAGAAAAAAGGTTCTTGGACCGAATTGCAATACCTTACAGATAAAAAGGTTCCTGGACCGAATTGAAATACCTTACAGAAAAAAGGTTCTTGGACCGAATTGAAATACCTTACAGATAAAAAGGTTCCTGTATCGAATTGAAATAACTAGGGCCTCCCCGATGGCGCAGTGGTAGCGTCGTCGCCTTGTAATCAAGGAGTCCCGGGTTCGATACCCGGTGGAGGCACACGTGGTTCGGATCCCACTTTAAACTGTAGGTACAGTCCCGATTAGCCTTACTGTGCATAAAGTGGACTTAAAACAACATATCAATCAATCAATTGAAATACCTTACAGATAAAAAGGTTCCTGGACCGAATTGAAATACCTTACAGATAAAAATATTCCTGGACCGAATTGAAATACCTTACAGAAAAAAGGTTCTTGGACCGAATTGCAATACCTTACAGATAAAAAGGTTCCTGGACCGAATTGAAATACCTTACAGAAAAAAGGTTCCTGGACCGAATTGCAATACCTTACAGATAAAAAGGTTCCTGGACCGAATTGCAATACCTTACAGAAAAAAGGTTCTTGGACCGAATTGCAATACCTTACAGATAAAAAGGTTCCTGGACCCAATTGAAATACCTTACAGATAAAAAGGTTCCTGGACCGAATTGCAATACCTTACAGATAAAAAGGTTCCTGGACCCAATTGAAATACCTTACAGATAAAAAGGTTCCTGGACCGAATTGAAATACCTTACAGAAAAAAGGTTCCTGGACCGAATTGCAATACCTTACAGATAAAAAGGTTCCTGGACCGAATTGCAATACCTTACAGATAAAAAGGTTCCTGGACCCAATTGAAATACCTTACAGATAAAAAGGTTCCTGGACCGAATTGCAATACCTTACAGATAAAAAGGTTCCTGGACCGAATTGAAATACCTTACAGATAAAAAGGTTCCTGGACCCAATTGAAATACCTTACAGATAAAAAGGTTCCTGGACCGAATTGCAATACCTTACAGATAAAAAGGTTCCTGGACCCAATTGAAATACCTTACAGATAAAAAGGTTCCTGGACCGAATTGAAATACCTTACAGATAAAAATATTCCTGGACCGAATTGAAATACCTTACAGAAAAAAGGTTCTTGGACCGAATTGCAATACCTTACAGATAAAAAGGTTCCTGGACCGAATTGAAATACCTTACAGAAAAAAGGTTCCTGGACCGAATTGCAATACCTTACAGATAAAAAGGTTCCTGGACCGAATTGCAATACCTTACAGAAAAAAGGTTCTTGGACCGAATTGCAATACCTTACAGATAAAAAGGTTCCTGGACCCAATTGAAATACCTTACAGATAAAAAGGTTCCTGGACCGAATTGCAATACCTTACAGATAAAAAGGTTCCTGGACCGAATTGCAATACCTTACAGATAAAAAGGTTCCTGGACCCAATTGAAATACCTTACAGAAAAAAAGGTTCCTGGACCGAATTGCAATACCTTACAGATAAAAAGGTTCCTGGACCGAATTGAAATACCTTACAGAAAAAAGGTTCCTGGACCGAATTGCAATACCTTACAGATAAAAAGGTTCCTGGACCGAATTGCAATACCTTACAGAAAAAAGGTTCCTGGACCCAATTGAAATACCTTACAGAAAAAAAGGTTCCTGGACCGAATTGCAATACCTTACAGATAAAAAGGTTCCTGGACCCAATTGAAATACCTTACAGAAAAAAGGTTCTTGGACCGAATTGCAATACCTTACAGATAAAAAGGTTCCTGGACCGAATTGAAATACCTTACAGAAAAAAGGTTCCTGGACCGAATTGCAATACCTTACAGATAAAAAGGTTCCTGGACCGAATTGCAATACCTTACAGATAAAAAGGTTCCTGGACCCAATTGAAATACCTTACAGAAAAAAAGGTTCCTGGACCGAATTGCAATACCTTACAGATAAAAAGGTTCCTGGACCGAATTGAAATACCTTACAGAAAAAAGGTTCTTGGACCGAATTGAAATACCTTACAGAAAAAAAGGTTCCTGGACCGAATTGCAATACCTTACAGATAAAAAGGTTCCTGGACCGAATTGAAATACCTTACAGAAAAAAGGTTCTTGGACCGAATTGCAATACCTTACAGATAAAAAGGTTCCTGGACCGAATTGAAATACCTTACAGAAAAAAGGTTCTTGGACCGAATTGAAATACCTTACAGATAAAAAGGTTCCTGGATCGAATTGAAATAACTAGGGCCTCCCCGATGGCGCAGTGGTAGCGTCGTCGCCTTGTAATCAAGGAGTCCCGGGTTCGATACCCGGTGGAGGCACACGTGGTTCGGATCCCACTTTAAACTGTAGGTACAGTCCCGATTAGCCTTACTGTGCATAAAGTGGACTTAAAACAACATATCAATCAATCAATTGAAATACCTTACAGATAAAAAGGTTCCTGGACCGAATTGAAATACCTTACAGATAAAAATATTCCTGGACCGAATTGAAATACCTTACAGAAAAAAGGTTCTTGGACCGAATTGCAATACCTTACAGATAAAAAGGTTCCTGGACCGAATTGAAATACCTTACAGAAAAAAGGTTCCTGGACCGAATTGCAATACCTTACAGATAAAAAGGTTCCTGGACCGAATTGCAATACCTTACAGAAAAAAGGTTCTTGGACCGAATTGCAATACCTTACAGATAAAAAGGTTCCTGGACCCAATTGAAATACCTTACAGATAAAAAGGTTCCTGGACCGAATTGCAATACCTTACAGATAAAAAGGTTCCTGGACCCAATTGAAATACCTTACAGATAAAAAGGTTCCTGGACCGAATTGAAATACCTTACAGAAAAAAGGTTCCTGGACCGAATTGCAATACCTTACAGATAAAAAGGTTCCTGGACCGAATTGCCATACCTTACAGATAAAAAGGTTCCTGGACCCAATTGAAATACCTTACAGATAAAAAGGTTCCTGGACCGAATTGCAATACCTTACAGATAAAAAGGTTCCTGGACCGAATTGAAATACCTTACAGATAAAAAGGTTCCTGGACCCAATTGAAATACCTTACAGATAAAAAGGTTCCTGGACCGAATTGCAATACCTTACAGATAAAAAGGTTCCTGGACCCAATTGAAATACCTTACAGATAAAAAGGTTCCTGGACCGAATTGAAATACCTTACAGATAAAAATATTCCTGGACCGAATTGAAATACCTTACAGAAAAAAGGTTCTTGGACCGAATTGCAATACCTTACAGATAAAAAGGTTCCTGGACCGAATTGAAATACCTTACAGAAAAAAGGTTCCTGGACCGAATTGCAATACCTTACAGATAAAAAGGTTCCTGGACCGAATTGCAATACCTTACAGAAAAAAGGTTCTTGGACCGAATTGCAATACCTTACAGATAAAAAGGTTCCTGGACCCAATTGAAATACCTTACAGATAAAAAGGTTCCTGGACCGAATTGCAATACCTTACAGATAAAAAGGTTCCTGGACCGAATTGAAATACTTTACAGATAAAAAGGTTCCTGGACCCAATTGAAATACCTTACAGATAAAAAGGTTCCTGGACCGAATTGCAATACCTTACAGATAAAAAGGTTCCTGGACCCAATTGAAATACCTTACAGATAAAAAGGTTCCTGGACCGAATTGAAATACCTTACAGATAAAAAGGTTCCTGGACCCAATTGAAATACCTTACAGATAAAAAGGTTCCTGGACCCAATTGAAATACCTTACAGATAAAAAGGTTCCTGGACCGAATTGCAATACCTTACAGATAAAAAGGTTCCTGGACCCAATTGAAATACCTTACAGATAAAAAGGTTCCTGGACCGAATTGAAATACCTTACAGATAAAAAGGTTCCTGGACCGAATTGAAATACCTTACAGATAAAAAGGTTCCTTGACCGAATTGCAATACCTTACAGATAAAAAGGTTCCTGGACCGAATTGAAATACCTTACAGATAAAAAGGTTCCTGGACCGAATTGCAATACCTTACAGAAAAAAGGTTCTTGGACCGAATTGAAATACCTTACAGATAAAAAGGTTCCTGGACCGAATTGAAATACCTTACAGATAAAAAGGTTCCTGGACCGAATTGCAATACCTTACAGATAAAAAGGTTCCTGGACCGAATTGAAATACCTTACAGATAAAAAGGTTCCTGGACCGAGTTGAAATACCTTACAGATAAAAAGGTTCCTGGAACGAATTGCAATACCTTACAGATAAAAAGGTTCCTGGACCGAATTGCAATACCTTACAGATAAAAAGGTTCTTGGACCGAATTGCAATACCTTACAGATAAAAAGGTTCTTGGACCGAATTGCAATACCTTACAGAAAAATAGGTTCCTGGACCGAATTGCAATACCTTACAGATAAAAAGGTTCTTGGACCGAATTGCAATACCTTACAGAAAAATAGGTTCCTGGACCGAATTGCAATACCTTACAGATAAAAAGGTTCCTGGACCGAATTGCAATACCTTACAGAAAAAAAGGTTCCTGGACCGAATTGCAATACCTTACAGATAAAAAGGTTCCTGGACCGAATTGAAATACCTTACAGAAAAAAGGTTCTTGGACCGAATTGAAATACCTTACAGAAAAAAAGGTTCCTGGACCGAATTGCAATACCTTACAGATAAAAAGGTTCCTGGACCGAATTGAAATACCTTACAGAAAAAAGGTTCTTGGACCGAATTGCAATACCTTACAGATAAAAAGGTTCCTGGACCGAATTGAAATACCTTACAGAAAAAAGGTTCTTGGACCGAATTGAAATACCTTACAGATAAAAAGGTTCCTGGATCGAATTGAAATAACTAGGGCCTCCCCGATGGCGCAGTGGTAGCGTCGTCGCCTTGTAATCAAGGAGTCCCGGGTTCGATACCCGGTGGAGGCACACGTGGTTCGGATCCCACTTTAAACTGTAGGTACAGTCCCGATTAGCCTTACTGTGCATAAAGTGGACTTAAAACAACATATCAATCAATCAATTGAAATACCTTACAGATAAAAAGGTTCCTGGACCGAATTGAAATACCTTACAGATAAAAATATTCCTGGACCGAATTGAAATACCTTACAGAAAAAAGGTTCTTGGACCGAATTGCAATACCTTACAGATAAAAAGGTTCCTGGACCGAATTGAAATACCTTACAGAAAAAAGGTTCCTGGACCGAATTGCAATACCTTACAGATAAAAAGGTTCCTGGACCGAATTGCAATACCTTACAGAAAAAAGGTTCTTGGACCGAATTGCAATACCTTACAGATAAAAAGGTTCCTGGACCCAATTGAAATACCTTACAGATAAAAAGGTTCCTGGACCGAATTGCAATACCTTACAGATAAAAAGGTTCCTGGACCCAATTGAAATACCTTACAGATAAAAAGGTTCCTGGACCGAATTGAAATACCTTACAGAAAAAAGGTTCCTGGACCGAATTGCAATACCTTACAGATAAAAAGGTTCCTGGACCGAATTGCCATACCTTACAGATAAAAAGGTTCCTGGACCCAATTGAAATACCTTACAGATAAAAAGGTTCCTGGACCGAATTGCAATACCTTACAGATAAAAAGGTTCCTGGACCGAATTGAAATACCTTACAGATAAAAAGGTTCCTGGACCCAATTGAAATACCTTACAGATAAAAAGGTTCCTGGACCGAATTGCAATACCTTACAGATAAAAAGGTTCCTGGACCCAATTGAAATACCTTACAGATAAAAAGGTTCCTGGACCGAATTGAAATACCTTACAGATAAAAATATTCCTGGACCGAATTGAAATACCTTACAGAAAAAAGGTTCTTGGACCGAATTGCAATACCTTACAGATAAAAAGGTTCCTGGACCGAATTGAAATACCTTACAGAAAAAAGGTTCCTGGACCGAATTGCAATACCTTACAGAAAAAAGGTTCTTGGACCGAATTGAAATACCTTACAGAAAAAAAGGTTCCTGGACCGAATTGCAATACCTTACAGATAAAAAGGTTCCTGGACCGAATTGAAATACCTTACAGAAAAAAGGTTCTTGGACCGAATTGCAATACCTTACAGATAAAAAGGTTCCTGGACCGAATTGAAATACCTTACAGAAAAAAGGTTCTTGGACCGAATTGAAATACCTTACAGATAAAAAGGTTCCTGGATCGAATTGAAATAACTAGGGCCTCCCCGATGGCGCAGTGGTAGCGTCGTCGCCTTGTAATCAAGGAGTCCCGGGTTCGATACCCGGTGGAGGCACACGTGGTTCGGATCCCACTTTAAACTGTAGGTACAGTCCCGATTAGCCTTACTGTGCATAAAGTGGACTTAAAACAACATATCAATCAATCAATTGAAATACCTTACAGATAAAAAGGTTCCTGGACCGAATTGAAATACCTTACAGATAAAAATATTCCTGGACCGAATTGAAATACCTTACAGAAAAAAGGTTCTTGGACCGAATTGCAATACCTTACAGATAAAAAGGTTCCTGGACCGAATTGAAATACCTTACAGAAAAAAGGTTCCTGGACCGAATTGCAATACCTTACAGATAAAAAGGTTCCTGGACCGAATTGCAATACCTTACAGAAAAAAGGTTCTTGGACCGAATTGCAATACCTTACAGATAAAAAGGTTCCTGGACCCAATTGAAATACCTTACAGATAAAAAGGTTCCTGGACCGAATTGCAATACCTTACAGATAAAAAGGTTCCTGGACCCAATTGAAATACCTTACAGATAAAAAGGTTCCTGGACCGAATTGAAATACCTTACAGAAAAAAGGTTCCTGGACCGAATTGCAATACCTTACAGATAAAAAGGTTCCTGGACCGAATTGCAATACCTTACAGATAAAAAGGTTCCTGGACCCAATTGAAATACCTTACAGATAAAAAGGTTCCTGGACCGAATTGCAATACCTTACAGATAAAAAGGTTCCTGGACCGAATTGAAATACCTTACAGATAAAAAGGTTCCTGGACCCAATTGAAATACCTTACAGATAAAAAGGTTCCTGGACCGAATTGCAATACCTTACAGATAAAAAGGTTCCTGGACCCAATTGAAATACCTTACAGATAAAAAGGTTCCTGGACCGAATTGAAATACCTTACAGATAAAAATATTCCTGGACCGAATTGAAATACCTTACAGAAAAAAGGTTCTTGGACCGAATTGCAATACCTTACAGATAAAAAGGTTCCTGGACCGAATTGAAATACCTTACAGAAAAAAGGTTCCTGGACCGAATTGCAATACCTTACAGATAAAAAGGTTCCTGGACCGAATTGCAATACCTTACAGAAAAAAGGTTCTTGGACCGAATTGCAATACCTTACAGATAAAAAGGTTCCTGGACCCAATTGAAATACCTTACAGATAAAAAGGTTCCTGGACCGAATTGCAATACCTTACAGATAAAAAGGTTCCTGGACCGAATTGAAATACTTTACAGATAAAAAGGTTCCTGGACCCAATTGAAATACCTTACAGATAAAAAGGTTCCTGGACCGAATTGCAATACCTTACAGATAAAAAGGTTCCTGGACCCAATTGAAATACCTTACAGATAAAAAGGTTCCTGGACCGAATTGAAATACCTTACAGATAAAAAGGTTCCTGGACCCAATTGAAATACCTTACAGATAAAAAGGTTCCTGGACCCAATTGAAATACCTTACAGATAAAAAGGTTCCTGGACCGAATTGCAATACCTTACAGATAAAAAGGTTCCTGGACCCAATTGAAATACCTTACAGATAAAAAGGTTCCTGGACCGAATTGAAATACCTTACAGATAAAAAGGTTCCTGGACCGAATTGAAATACCTTACAGATAAAAAGGTTCCTTGACCGAATTGCAATACCTTACAGATAAAAAGGTTCCTGGACCGAATTGAAATACCTTACAGATAAAAAGGTTCCTGGACCGAATTGCAATACCTTACAGAAAAAAGGTTCTTGGACCGAATTGAAATACCTTACAGATAAAAAGGTTCCTGGACCGAATTGAAATACCTTACAGATAAAAAGGTTCCTGGACCGAATTGCAATACCTTACAGATAAAAAGGTTCCTGGACCGAATTGAAATACCTTACAGATAAAAAGGTTCCTGGACCGAGTTGAAATACCTTACAGATAAAAAGGTTCCTGGAACGAATTGCAATACCTTACAGATAAAAAGGTTCCTGGACCGAATTGAAATACCTTACAGATAAAAAGGTTCCTGGACCGAATTGCAATACCTTACAGATAAAAAGGTTCCTGGACCGAATTGAAATACCTTACAGAAAAAAGGTTCTTGGACCGAATTGCAATACCTTACAGATAAAAAGGTTCCTGGACCAAATTGAAATACCTTACAGAAAAAAGGTTCTTGGACCGAATTGCAATACCTTACAGATAAAAAGGTTCCTGGACCGAATTGAAATACCTTACAGATAAAAAGGTTCCTGGATCGAATTGAAATACCTTACAGATAAAAAGGTTCCTGGACCGAATTGCAATACCTTACAGATAAAAAGGTTCCTGGACCGAATTGAAATACCTTACAGATAAAAAGGTTCCTGGACCGAATTGAAATACCTTACAGATAAAAAGGTTCCTGGACCGAATTGCAATACCTTACAGATAAAAAGGTTCCTGGACCGAATTGAAATACCTTACAGATAAAAAGGTTCCTGGACCGAATTGCAATACCTTACAGATAAAAAGGTTCCTGGACCGAATTGCAATACCTTACAGATAAAAAGGTTCCTGGACCGAATTGAAATACCTTACAGATAAAAAGGTTCCTGGACCGAATTGAAATACCTTACAGATAAAAAGGTTCCTGGACCGAATTGCAATACCTTACAGATAAAAAGGTTCCTGGACCGAATTGAAATACCTTACAGATAAAAAGGTTCTTGGACCGAATTGCAATACCTTACAGATAAAAAGGTTCCTGGACCGAATTGCAATACCTTACAGAAAAAAGGTTCTTGGACCGAATTGCAATACCTTACAGATAAAAAGGTTCCTGGACCGAATTGAAATACCTTACAGAAAAAAGGTTCTTGGACCGAATTGCAATACCTTACAGATAAAAAGGTTCCTGGACCGAATTGAAATACCTTACAGATAAAAAGGTTCCTGGATCGAATTGAAATACCTTACAGATAAAAAGGTTCCTGGACCGAATTGCAATACCTTACAGATAAAAAGGTTCCTGGACCGAATTGAAATACCTTACAGATAAAAAGGTTTCTGGACCGAATTGAAATACCTTACAGATAAAAAGGTTCCTGGACCGAATTGCAATACCTTACAGATAAAAAGGTTCCTGGACCGAATTGAAATACCTTACAGATAAAAAGGTTCCTGGACCGAATTGCAATACCTTACAGATAAAAAGGTTCCTGGACCGAATTGCAATACCTTACAGATAAAAAGGTTCCTGGACCGAATTGAAATACCTTACAGATAAAAAGGTTCCTGGACCGAATTGAAATACCTTACAGATAAAAAGGTTCCTGGACCGAATTGCAATACCTTACAGATAAAAAGGTTCCTGGACCGAATTGAAATACCTTACAGATAAAAAGGTTCCTGGACCGAATTGCAATACCTTACAGATAAAAAGGTTCCTGGACCGAATTGCAATACCTTACAGAAAAAAGGTTCTTGGACCGAATTGCAATACCTTACAGATAAAAAGGTTCCTGGACCGAATTGAAATACCTTACAGAAAAAAGGTTCTTGGACCGAATTGCAATACCTTACAGATAAAAGGGTTCCTGGACCGAATTGAAATACCTTACGGATAAAAAGGTTCCTGGATCGAATTGAAATACCTTACAGATAAAAAGGTTCCTGGACCGAATTGCAATACCTTACAGATAAAAAGGTTCCTGGACCGAATTGAAATACCTTACAGATAAAAAGGTTCCTGGACCGAATTGAAATACCTTACAGATAAAAAGGTTCCTGGACCGAATTGCAATACCTTACAGATAAAAAGGTTCCTGGACCGAATTGAAATACCTTACAGATAAAAAGGTTCCTGGACCGAATTGCAATACCTTACAGATAAAAATGTTCCTGGACCGAATTGCAATACCTTACAGAAAAAAGGTTCTTGGACCGAATTGCAATACCTTACAGATAAAAAGGTTCCTGGACCGAATTGAAATACCTTACAGATAAAAAGGTTCCTTGACCGAATTGCAATACCTTACAGATAAAAAGGTTCCTGGACCGAATTGAAATACCTTACAGATAAAAAGGTTCCTGGACCGAATTGCAATACCTTACAGAAAAAAGGTTCTTGGACCGAATTGCAATACCTTACAGATAAAAAGGTTCCTGGACCGAATTGAAATACCTTACAGATAAAAAGGTTCCTGGACCGAATTGCAATACCTTACAGATAAAAATGTTCCTGGACCGAATTGCAATACCTTACAGAAAAAAGGTTCTTGGACCGAATTGCAATACCTTACAGATAAAAAGGTTCCTGGACCGAATTGCAATACCTTACAGATAAAAAGGTTCCTGGACCGAATTGAAATACCTTACAGATAAAAAGGTTCCTGGACCGAATTGCAATACCTTACAGATAAAAAGGTTCTTGGACCGAATTGCAATACCTTACAGAAAAAAGGTTCCTGGACCGAATTGCAATACCTTACAGATTAAAAGGTTCCTGGATCGAATTGAAATAACTAGGGCCTCCCCGATGGCGCAGTGGTAGCGTCGTCGCCTTGTAATCAAGGGGTCCCGGGTTCGATACCCGGTGGAGGCACACGTGGTTCGGATCCCACTTTGAACTGTAGGTACAGTCCCGATTAGCCTTACTGTGCATAAAGTGGACTTAAAACAACATATCAATCAATCAATTGAAATACCTTACAGATAAAAAGGTTCCTGGACAGAATTGAAGTAACTTACAGATAAAAATGTTATTTACGGTCTGATTTTCTATCCTGGACCGGAATTGAATTTATTTAAAATTCCTGAACCTTTAACAACCCTACCCACTACCCCTTGTTTAAAAGGCGACGATGTTACCACTACGTCATCAGGGAGGTCATAGGAAACAAACTGCGCCCCAGAGTCCCTTCATCAATTTAACCATATCATCACTCGTCGTCATCGTCGCAATTACCCAAAAATGGAAGGCAATCAACGTAAAATAGCCTAATTCAATCCATCATAGCATTCAGAACTCCAACTTGTTTATTGTTCTTGACTGGGCATCATGGTAGCATTTTCCTGAAGAGTCTGATTCGAAACATTGATTTCGAACTGTAACTTCAGCTCAAACGTTTTCCTTCAGGGGAAACTAGAGTTTCTATGGCACTTGTTTAGTCTTACGGCAGGCGCTCTACATTCTGGTAAGAGAAGTGGGAGCGGGAAGCGGCCAATCCAGAACAATAAGATACGCAGCAGCTCTGCGCCACCGCTGTTGTCTGGTTGGTCTGCGGCGTATTCCCCGCTCCCCACTTCCCTTGCCAACATGTCGAGCACCCGCCGTAAGAGTAGACAAGACCTACAGTAGCACTCTCTAGGTAAAGATGTTTTGGTTGGTAAAATAGCTTCGTTGTTCAAGCACCAAGACTATTCGTGCAAGCATATCTTTCTCCAAATTTTAGCTGAAAATGTGATGATATTCTAGTTAGATGCAGGCCTTAGAATTTCCCTGTTTCCAAATAATTTCACTGCCACTGGCAACCCTGTGAAAAATGAACGTTTCTTGTCGTCCTTTTTACTATTGTTGCTAATACCGAATCAAGAAGCAGCTTCATTCCTTTCTCCCTTGATCAGCCTCTAAAACTTTTAAATCCGATGGGAGGGAAGTTGTTCTGGAATCAGGGATTTTTCTGGAAGCACTGGAGGCTCCCGGAAGTACCGTGGTCGTTATCGAAATCCCAAGGTGATGTTTTCTGGATGCAACTCTTTCCTCCTTCTGATTGGCCTTTTGTGTGTGTGGAGAATTCCGATCTTGGCTTCTCTCCTCTCCTTGCAAAATGGCGTCGTGTAAGCTTTAATGTTTCAGGCAGGTTGGGTTCACGTCTGTGGCTTCGGTGTATCTCTCAGTCCGGGTAAAACTTAAGACTAGGATTGCTATATTTCATAAGTGAAAATCAGGAACTCTGGAGACGGGAAGCTTGTTCGGGAAGGGAAAATAGGTTTAATCCGATGAAAGTAGTAGTAGCTATATATGTACACTATAATTCATATGAACAGTCTCATAATCATATGTTTGTTACTCTTCTTATTAAACGGACATTCACTTTTAAACTTGCACTTCAATTTCGGTGCCATAATGAACTAAGCAGCTATCTCACAATGTCGAAACTTTATTTGAAATCTGCGGAAGGAACAGATAGGCACCCGAGCACTGACTGCTTACAGTAAGCAGATTACTATGCAATAGAAGAGAATCTCAGCTGAAATTCAGCGGTGCAAGCAGACGGAAATAAAAGTAACATCAGTGGACGAATTGGAAATAAATTACTGTCGGTATGCTCGTATGTAGGGGTGTCCACAGAGGGGATTCATGGGAATTTTTTTGGGGTGACAAACTTTGATAGTTTAGCTACAAATTCTCTATATCTCCAGTGGAGATTTCTCCACACAAAAATGGAGGGGATTGTTTCGTTTGATTTACTTATTGATTTTTAATTATGGTTATTATGTACAGTTTTTCTACTACCTGTGGGTGATCGCAGCGATAGAGTTCAACACCACCTCTTATGTCGTTAGAATCTGTTTGAAAAGGGGGAGGGGCGTCCTGTTCGCATTAATACAAGGTTAGTCAAACCTTCCTGTCTGCCTGACCAGTTGTTATTGTCAAGTTTTCGACATTTCCAAATCTATCTTCTATCTATATTCTATTTTTTTATACGATAAAAATGGTTGTATGACTGTATGTGTGTTTCTTCGAGCATAACTCTCGAACGCCTGGAGCGATTTCAACCAAACTTGGTACACATATCACTTGCAACCTCGAAAGAAGTACTGTGGGGGTAAGACACACCTGGCACCCCTAGGGGTGGGGTGGTAAGGGGTGACATGTAAAAATAATCGAACAATACCTATATTAGAGTGGAATACATAGTTTTCGGGGTCGCTAAGATGAATAGTGACACTCCCAATGCCATTCAACTCCAAGACACCCCTGGCACCCCTAGAGGTGGGGTGGGAAGAGGGTAACAAGTAAAAATACCGATATTAGTGTGGAATCCATAGTTTCCGGGGTCGCTAAGATGAATAGTGACACTACCAATGTCAGTTAACTGAAAGATACCCCTGACACCCTTAGGGGTGGGTGTGGAAAGAGGGTGACAAGTAAAACGACCGATATTCGTGTGGAATCCATAGTTTTCGTGGCCGCTATGATGAATAGTGACACTCCCAATACCGTTCAACTCCAAGACACCTCTGGCACCCCTAGTGGTGGGGGTGGGAAGGGGTGACATTTAATACGACCGATATTAATGTGGAGTCCATAGTTTTCGGGGGCCAATCCCGTTGAACTCCAAGACAACCCTTGCACCCTTAGGGGTGGGGTGGGAAGGGGGTGACAATCGAAAACAACCGATAATAGTGTCGAATCCAAAGTTCTCGAGGTCGCTAAGATGAATAGTGACACTGCCAATTCCGTTCAATTCCAAGACACCTTTGGCACTCCTAGGGGCGGGGGTGTGAAGGGGTGACATGTTAAAAAACTCGAAAACGACCGATATTAGTGTGGAATCCATAGTTTTCGTGGCCGTTATGATGAATAGTGACACTCCCAATGCCGTTCAACTCCAAGTTCATTTTACACTATAGTTAGATTTCATTATTTTCCTGTCTAATAGAAGATTAGGATAAATAAATATCCGGCCAACGCCGGTTAATCAGCTAGTATTTTAGGGCCTCCTCCATGGCGCAGTGGTAGCGTCCTCGCCTTGTAATCAAGGGGTCCCGGGTTCGATACCCGGTGGAGGCACAAGTGGTTCGGATCCCACTTTAAACTGTAGGTCCAGTCCCAATTAGCCTTTCTTTGCATAAAGTGGACTGAAAACCACAATTCAATCAACCAATTCAAGCAATTAATATCAAAGTAATATACATGCAAATGTCTATATTGCTAAAGATACCTGAAGTAAGCACACATTGCTTAAATATATCTATATTATATTTTCCGCAAATTTTATCTCACCAAAAGAGATTGAGTAAATAATTAGGCATAAAGGGGGGGGATAAATGTTTTCCCTTTTTGAGGGGAGTGCATCATAGGCCTTGGGGGGATGGGCACCCTTGCTCGTATACAGACACCTGTATTTTGATACAATCCTTCTTTTGTGATTTCTCATTCTTTCTCTTGTATAACCACAATTGGCACTCCCACGAATGAATTGAAATATCTAATAATGTATTAGGCATTAAACCACTCACTTGCAGAAGTTCCTAATACCACAAAAATCAGCCATAAAATCAACATGCATGATCACTGTGGTTTTTTTCTGCCAATTGATACATTGTTTAATTTATTTCAAGTTATGAGATAAACCTGTAAAATGCTGTCCATTCCTACCAATATTATATATACAAATCTAAACACATTACTGGCTGATTGTAAGTCTTTTTGATTGAGTATGTTAGTTGATTTCTAACTCAGTTTAGAACATTTTAGAACATTCTCGGCACGTTTCTCATGACGTATTATCGACAGGGAGCGCTCGGCGGTTGGGGAAAGAGTGCAGAGTACTGTACGGAACAACTCAACGTGTAAGAAAAACAGAGAGCGAAATAAGCGAGTACATTGTTGGGCTTTGCGTAGCAACTTGTGCGATCAGCCAGTTTTAAACATTTACTGCCTGTATGCTTATCGGCATCTTAATTTAATACCGGTATGCCATACCGGGTCATACCGGCCCAATTCGACCACTGAGTAACATTCGCCTCCCGGATGGTGCGGTGGTAACGTCGTCGCCTTGTAATCAAGGCGTCCTGGGTTCGATACCCGGTGGAGGCACGTAGTGGTTCGGATTCCACTTTAAACTTTAGGTAGGGTTGCCAGACGTCCCATATATACTGGATTGTTAAAGAAATATCTCGGTGTCCCGGAAAATGTTCTCGGGACGTCCATTTGTCCATATTAACATTGTAGTAGAACTGCTCGTTGTCGATTGTTGAATAAGAAGATACTCACGACTGGCAAAGGCAGTTCTGTTTCTAATACAGGTATCACTTGTTTCTTTTCTTGGTCAACGGAAACAGAGGCTTTATTTTATTTCGTCATGAAAGTGTTCTTATAGTAATTATTATTCTAAGCAAAGGTTAAAGGACGCCAAGAGTTCACTCAAATATGAATACTATATATTTTATCAAAATGTTAAAAATTCGGAATTAACAATGCTTTAAACTGCAAATGATTTTGTAATGTTTAAAAATGTTACAGAAATAAATTTAACTATATCCATGTCTATATGTCCCGTTTTTCTATTTTAGGAATCTGGTAACCCTAACTTTAGGTCCAGTCCCGATTATCATTACTGTGCATAAAGTGGACTTAAAACACCAAATCATTCAATCAAACTGAGTAACATTATTACTAATCGTTGTCGGCAAGTGCATTGAGCGGAGCCATTGGAAAGTCAAAGATCGCTGCAGCCCATTCTTGTAACTGGATAACTCTTATATTATTGAGAGGAAGCTGTTCAATGCTTCAAAGAAACTTTTCGGGACACCACTCCGGTATTGTCCCGGAAAATCCGGGACAAATAGCAACCCTAGGAAAGGAATTCCTTACAGAAGTTCATAAGGAAGTAACGCAATTAACATTAGCTGTAACAAACTGCTGTGCAGTCAAGTCGTTATTATTATTATTATTATTAGTAGTAGTAGTAGTAGTAGTAGTATTGTTATCATCATCATCATCATCATCATTCTTTAGTGTTAGAGAATCATCATGTCAGTAGTATAAAAGTATATACTACTGGGACGAGAAATGATGAGGGCCCCCTGAGGCAGATTTGGCTACACTTAAAACAAGCTCAACATGCCCATATGAGCTTTTTGCTCAAGTGTGGAACCCTGTCTAATCCAAGATTTTTGTAAAAATGCCCTCGGGAATTTCCCGTGAAATGATGACCCCCCTCAGATTGATTTGCCCACACTTACAAAAGTTGCATCAGCCAGATTGTTGTCCATAAGCTTGTTAAAAATATGCCCCTTTTGATATTGTTTTGGATGCACTTGAAATTAAGCCAAGATGCTCATAAAACCCACATACACCCACACCCAGCCACACCCACACACGCACATACACACACACACACACATATGTTTACTTCTGGTTTATTTCTATTGCATCATGTTGTGCAACAAATTATTATCCAATATTATGCAACAAATTATAAGGCAAGAGCTCTTGCATCATGCTGTGCAACAAATTATTATCCAATATTATGCATGTGTTGTTTTCTGATTGGTTAACACATTGACTGCCGTGTGTATGATATATCATACACATGGCTTCTTGCTTCTGGGCCACGTGTATGCTACTCCATACACAAACAAGAACCTGATTCTTGGCCGCGTGTATGGAAATGCGTACACAGTTCAAGCAAAACTATATGACTGTTAAATAGCCGTGGCGTACAGCTAAGATGGGGCAGTAATAATTTTTCTTTCTGTAATGTCTTACAAGAGTAATAAAATCTTCAAATCTTTATTTACGCTTACGTATTATTTTCACTAGTACAAATGTATTGACAACTAAAGAAGAAGGGTAAATGTGTAAATACATTTTTTTCTGGTTTGAATTCACAGCAAACGATTATACATTATGGAATACATTGCTAGTACATCATAATTCTTACAAAACGATTCGTTATATAATATTTTTTTTGTAAACTTATGTTCCTTGTAGATATATATAGATATAAGGATGACATATTTTGTACCGAACACTTTGGAAGTTCAATGATTTTTGTTGAAACACTCCCGGCACATAAAAGGATTTTTGGGACATTTGTCACATACTGTCTTCACCCACCTGGCAAACTTCCTCCCTGTCGAGTCAGAATTTCCACTTCTGCCATAGATTTTGTAGCAATGTACACAGCGTCCTTGCTTCTTTCTTCCATTATCCCCTACTTTGTCTATCAAGTGATGAGTTGGAGTTTTTCTGCCTTGCTGCACAGGTAAAGTGAGTTGCTGTCCAGGAGGTAATTGTTCAGAAAGAATACTTAGGATTACACGTTCCTTGAATTCATTTACGTGTATGTTACTGGACTGGATGCAGTCACTGTAGAGAATGTAAGCATTCACGAGAGCCGTTCCCCATATAAATTCAATAATAACTTTCTTGTACCATTTAGTAGTCTTTCGCAGAGCATTCCCATATGAAGCCAACTGATCACTTACGTCAATAAAGGACTTGCCAGTATTGTAATCAACAATTGCGGTAGGCTTTCTAATTTCTGAACCACGTCTTTCTGTTACAGTTACCTCTTCAGCAGAGTGAGCTGTAGATAGAACTAACACATCTCTCTTATCTTTCCACTTCAGAATAGTCACACCTTCCTCAGTTTCCTTTCCTACAATATCACCTTTCCTCAATTTATCTTGAACAACATCTGCTGGCAAATATTTACGGTTAGACCTAATTGTACCGATCAGATGGGTATTCTTGTCAATGGCAAGGTAAGCAAGAGGAACGCTGGTGTAATAATTATCTGTGTAAAGACGCCGGCCTTCACCGAGAATATCTCTTACAAGCTGTAACACAACAGTTTCAGGAACTGACATGTTACCGGACGTGTTTATATTTCCAACATAAAGAATAATGTTCCATGTATAGCCCCTGCTGGCACAACTTGAAAACTTTCACTCTGTATTTATTGTTTTTGGAAGGGATGTACTGCCGAAATGAAAGTCTTCCCCGCCATGGTATCATACTTTCGTCGACACAAATTTGTTCTCCTGGTGTGTATATTTCTTGGAATCGTGAAATGAGTTTGTTTGTGATGTTCGTAATTTTTTGTAACCTGTCATTAGGGACAGCACGTGAATTGTCTGCAAAATGCCACATTCGTAGAAGCAGTTAAAATCTGTTTCTACTCATTATACTTCGGGGAAGAGGAAAATCATACAAAGCACTAGTGCTCCAGTAGTCTGATAATTTTGGTACTTTGACCAAGCCCACCCATCCTAATAGTCCAATGAATTTTTTCATTTCCTCACATGTGGTTGGCTCCCAACTGTGAAGTTTAGAATGTGGCCTCACATCATTTTCCAACAAAATCTGTGTTGCATAAAGGTTCGTTTGTTCTACAATCAGTTTTATAATATCACTATCTATGAAAAATTCAAAAAAAATCCTGAGGTTCACCTCCTGACAATGTAGCAGCCAAGTTTGGATTTATTCCAGCTCTTCCATTGAAATGAATATTGGGTTGCTTACCTTTCGGAATATCCCAAACTAAATGACTGAAATCACGGCGGGCGTTGTCAGATGGATTCCGCCGCTGAACTGTAGCTTCTTCGTCGTTATGCTCACTGTCTTGCTGATGTTCAACAGAAGTTGCAGGTCTAGAACACGATGCACTCTCGTCTCTTTCGCCGCAGGAAGCCGAATCGTCATCAGAAGCATCACTTGGAAAATACTCAGGGTCCAGATCAGAATCGTAATTTAGGTCTTCACCACTCATATCACTGAAATCTTCATCACCCTGAAGGTAAAGTCTAATCTGGTCTTCATCCATTTCTTATACGAAATACAGAGGACAATAAACAATGTCTACTTTTCTTCTCCTTCTTATGACTCTCGCCGCCAACACTTGGAGGCGGTCTCAGTCAAAGGGGCTGTATCACAAGAGCACTGAGGAAAAAAAACACGATCTACAACAGCATTTCGGCAGAAACAAAACATGCAACTGTTACGTCATTGTTGCTAAATCGTAACAGTTGACACTGTTGCAGAATCATTTTATAGCACTTGTCAGAAGCTACGAGCTACATTTCACCACAAAATTTTAAAACAACATGATATTCGGAAAGAATAAGACAAAATGTGGTAACTCAAAGCGAATAATTACGTGTATGAAATCATATCCACGTGGCATACAACGTCAAATTGAAAAACTACGCCGCGTGTATAGAAATGCATACACGCCACAAAAACCTCAACAATGGGCTTAATTTAAATTGTTTTGAGATATTATGCATACACATTTCATTCACAGTCGGTCAGTAACAAGAAAATCGAATTGGCCCAGAAGAGATACATTTTCAGTTACACGGTGGCAGTCAATGTGTTAATTATGACATAATGTGATGATGTGTTATATTCTGATTGGTTTATTGTTTCAGTTTTAATCCGTGCTTAGGGTAAATAAAGAGATTTTGCATTACATATCAGCAAGTATTGTGAGAGTGGCTGAGGAGTACAGATGTGTTGTTACAGTGCTTCTCATACTACAGGCCTGTTTGGTTTAATATATAACATTTCTTATTATTCATATTAAATATATTTCTGGCATATTGAACAAAAGGGCTTATATTTTGTATAAAAAATCTGATATTTGTTACATCCAGCTTGTTTGTTGTAATCCACTCATATTTAGAGTCAGGCTTATATCTGTCCCAGCCTGTTATACAAAAATCAATACATAACACTGTGTGTTAGGTCATTGCCTTTCTAGGACATGCATGTCTGTGCAGGCATTTGTGGAAGGTCAGTGTAGATCAATATTTATTCTCTTTTTCCACTTGTAGGCCATTAGCTTTACAACCTGTCATAGTAAGCATAGAGTTTTGATTAAAACCCAAGAAATTTTATATAATAAACCGAGGATAAAAATTAATAATAATATTAATAATAATTAATAATATTAACATTAAATATAAACAAGAAATATACAAAGCACACTGCTGAACCCAACTTATATTTTTTATTCAGTATAAAGTTTTGAATTGAAGCCCAGGAAATTTTATATAATAAACAACAACAAAAATGCCGAATCAAAAATATTGTAATCAATGCAATAAGAATATATCCAGCCCCAATTGGGCTAGGCATCAAAGGAATTGTAATCCAGACAAATGCAGAACTCTCACAAAATTATGCCCTAAATGCCATAGAAAATATAGCATGGAATACTTCACATATAAACATAAAGGTACTTGCTCTGCACAGTCATCAATATTGCCCCCTCAACCATCTACATCTGGTCTGAAAAGGAAGCATGAAGCACCTGTTAATGCTAGAGCAGCAAAGCAGCCACGCTATGAACCCATCCATAGCAGTTTTAATGGCCAACTTAGGGATCACCGGTTTGTATCAGAGCAAAAATGTGATATTAAGAATTTTTTGAACAGTATAAATCCAGATGTGCAGGCAATTCTAAATGCACAAAATGGCTCTTATAAGCTGTCCCTCAAATTGTTTACACAATATAAGAAGCCAAATGGCACAAAATTTACACAGCCCCACATAACAGAAACTGTAGCTGTATATTCAAATGCAAATTCAGACAAAATAATAAGCAGTTTGATAGATCAATTGAATATTAAACACTCTGAATTTGCTGGAAAAGAGTCTGGATGGAGCCTATGCGGATCTGCACACAAGCTCTATGTTAATATTTCTGAATTCAACCCATTACAAGGATCTACATATTTGCCATTACCTGCCAATATTAAAAACAAACAAGCCGTGGTTAATATAAAAAATAATGATGAGAAATGCTTTTTGTGGTGTATTTTAGCTGCTTTGTATCCAGTTTCAAGGCATCCTGAGCGAATAAGTTATTATAAACAACATGAAAATGATTTTGATGAAGCAATGGTGGGTTTAGAATGTCCAATGTCTGTTCAGAATATTGATAAATTTGACAAAAAGGCCAGGGATATTAATGGTAAACAATTATCTATTAATGTATTTATTTGTTCTACTGGCCGTGGCAATTGCTTGATAGCACCTCTCAGAATCAGTACATTTGATGATGATTCTGCTGTTCCGATTGATCTGCTCTTAATTGAAGGGGATGATACACACCATTATAATCTGATACATAATCTTGAAGCTTTAGTCAGAAAACAACTGGACAAAACTCATAGAATATTCAAGTTGTGCAGAAGATGTTTGACTGTATTTGATGGTAAAAAAATAATAAATGGGGTTCGGGAAGTGAATGCAGAAATTGCTAAAAACAAGTTAATTGAGCATCTGAAATACTGTGGCAATCATAAACCTGTTCATATGCTTATGCCTAACCCAAATGAAAATGTCAAATTCAAAAAGTTTGAAGCCTTGTTGGAACACCCAGCATATATAGTCTGTGATTTTGAATCAAATCACAAACCTCTTGCATTCTGCAGCCCAGATCCTGATGAACCTTCAATTACATCATACCAGTTACATGAACCTTCTAGTTTTTATTATGGGATTGTACAGGATGGTGTAGCTAGTGAGCCATACTTATACATGGGACCAGATGCCATCAAAATATTTGCACATAGAATAGAAAATGAGTGCCGTGACATAGCATCTAACAATATATTAAAATCAAAACCCATGTTGCCTTTAACAGAGAAACAAATTGAAGATTTCAACAATGCAGAAAAATGCCCGGTATGTGATTCTGAATTTTCAGATACAAATATCAAGGTGAAACACCATTCTCATACAGATGGTAAATTCTTAATGGCCCTGTGTAATAGCTGAAATATTAAGATCCAGAGACCAAAATTTGTCCCTATATTTTGCCATGGTGCATCCAATTATGATTTTCATCATTTGATCAGGTACGATAGGTTTGACAAGCAGAATTTAAATATTTTAGCTGAAAATAATGAAAAATATATTGCCATTAGCAAAATAATTAAAGTTAATAGTGTTCCTATTCACTTAAGATTTCTTGATTCATACAGAACTCTGTCTGCTAGCCTGGCTACACTGGCCACTCAATTATCTGATGATCAATTCAAAATCACATGTGCTTTGTTTCCAAATCAGGAGCTGAAATTAATTAGGCGGAAGGGTGTATATCCATATGATTATGTTACAGATTTTTCTAAATTTGATGAGTGTTCTCTGCCACCACAACAAGAGTTTTACAGCAAAATCAGAGCATCTGGAATCACTGATGAAGATTATCACCATGCGCAGTTGATGTGGAACAATTTAAAATGCCAGAAATTTGGTGATTATCACAAGGCTTATTTAAAACTTGATGTGACCCTCTTAGCTGATATACTTCAGGCATTTAGAAAATCTTCCATGCAAAATTATAAGCTGGATCCAATGTATTTTTACAGTGCTCCAGGCCTAGCATGGTCTGCAATGTTTTTAAACACTAAAATGCAATTGGATCTGATCTAGGATCAAGATATTTATCTGTTTATGGAACAATGTATAAGAGGAGGCATGGTGCAATGTTCTCAGAGATATGCCAGAGCAAATAACAAGTATATTCCCGATTATAATCCAGCACGGCCATCAAATTATATACTTTATGTGGATGCAAACAGCCTGTATGGTTATGCTATGATGGATAAATTGCCATATGCAAGGCTTGAGTGGGTTGAAGATTTCAATATTGAAGATCTTAAGGATTTTGATGACAGTCACTATGGCCTGTTCTTAGAGGTTGATCTGACAATTCCTGATAATTTACACAACACATTTTCTGATCTGCCCCATATTCCTGAGGTTAAGTGTTCACCTGGCTCTAAACAGAAGAAATTGATGATGACTCTAGAGCCGAAACAGGGTTATGTCTTATATTAAAAAAACCTCCAGTTCCTGATGAATCATGGTGTTCAAGTGACCAAAGTCGGAAAAGTTTTGAGGTTCAGGCACTCAAGATGGTTGAAGCCATATATTGATACAAACACAGAGCTTCGAATTGATGATGACTCTAGAGCCGAAACAGGGTTATGTCTTATATTACAAAAACCTCCAGTTCCTGATGAATCATGGTGTTCAAGTGACCAAAGTCGGAAAAGTTTTGAGGTTCAGGCACTCAAGATGGTTGAAGCCATATATTGATACAAACACAGAGCTTCGAACATCTGCAATGAGCCAATTTGATAAGACCTTGTTTAAATTGATGGTCAATTCTGTGTATGGCAAAACAATTGAAAATGTCAGAAAACATATTGATGTTAAAATAATTACTGACCCCAGCCGGAGCAAAAAATGATTGCAAAGCCCAACTTCAATTACAGAAGAATTTATGATGAGAATATGGCACTTTTCAACATGAAAAAAACAAAGATTAAGTTTGATAATCCTATTTATGTAGGGGCTGTGATATTGGAATTGGCCAAATTACACATGTTAAAATTGTATTATGATGTGTTGAAGCCTTTTTATAAGGATCGTGTAAAACTGATGTACATGGACACAGATAGTTTTGTTCTTGATATTCAAACAGAAGATGTTTATCAAGATATAACACAGCCTGCATTGCTTGAATATTTTGATACCACTGAACATTCAAAAATTAAACCCCACAACAAAAAGGTGCCTGGCAAGTTAAAAGATGAGACACTTGGTGATGTTATTGTGGCATTTGCTGGGTTAAGGGCCAAGATGTACAGTTTTTAAACATGTAGTGGCGCTATTGCCAAAAAGGCCAAGGGCATTGGCAGAGTGACTGTAGACAAAGAGCTTGAATTTGAAGATTACAAAAATTGCCTCAAATCATGTAGCACAATCAGAACATCAGAATCCAGAATTCAGTGTGGATCACTTGTTGACTACAAATATTGTAAGAAAAGTGGCTCTGGACCCACATGATGATAAGAGATGCATTTTATCATGTGGCATACATACTCTACCATGGGGTCATTGTGATTTGAAAAGTGGTAATCAATGCCCAATTACAGAGCATGATTTGAAATAAATAAACATGCCTATGAACTTATTTGGGTTCAAAAAACAGGCTATTATGGACCTGCCAACACCACAACCCTCTTCTGATATAATATCTAAACTAAGTGCTTTGTTAATTATTCATCTGAACAGCATACTTACAGATGTTGATGATGAAACAGGTAAAACATTGTACATATTTAACAATAATTTAAATTATTACCAATTACCTGTAGGTGGTCAATTGCAATTTATTACAACCCCTGAGGGTAATGTCAAGATTTCAATAGGGAGAAATATTTATAGAATTAAGCACTCAACATGGTTTCTGGCACTGTATATACTGTTTCTGCTGGTGACTGCTTATATATTGAGGTCCCGGGATCATATGACAAGCTTATACCTTTTTTTATAGAATTAAGAATCAGATATTCAATAATAAATAACCACTAAAACAAAATGCCTAATGATATATTTGGCCATACAAGACATGAAGATCACAGTGATGAGATTCTGATGCTTGATGTCAGAGTCAAGAAATTAAGAAGTGATTTACAAGCTTTACAAACCACACTCAATGCCAGTCTTCAACTAGAAATTACAAATTTACAATCACAATGCATGGACCCTCTTCTTAAAATTGATTCTGAACTCAAATTGCTGCTTCAAAAATATACTGACTTGGCCACATTAGATAATTTTCAAAGTTTAGAAGAGGCTGTAGCAGCTCTTCAAGCCAAATTTAAGACCCAGGCCACCAACTCTGAGCAATTGAAACAACAATTGGAAGAGCAGATAAATAATGTCCATACACAGCTCCAAACAATTGTCAAAAGCATAAAATCACAAGAAGATTTTGATCTAGTGATTTCCACTCTAAAGGAACAGTTTCAATCACTCCAGATACCTAATCTGGACCCCTTGAACAATGCCATAGCCGAGGTTAAAGAAAAAATTGAGACACTTGAAAATTTTATGAACAACTTGCCATCTTCTGATGCTTTGAGTGCTATAACTCGGAGTGTTGCCAACATCAAGCTGCAACTTGAAACATATGAAGATTTTGGAAAAATTCAGAGTACCATAAGCCATCTTGAGGGTACAATAGCAGCAGTGCAAAGTGATCTGACAAATGTACAAGAATCTCTAGAATCTCGCCTGCCTGGTATTGTAGACACCTTTGCCAGTGTCCAGCAACAGATCACAAAGCTTGAAAACCTCAACACTGAATCTGAGCTATCTCATTTTCATCACTTGATCGATGATATCCAAACAAAGCTTGAAATTTTACAACAATCAACACCCACTCAGGCCCTGCTCCAAAATGCTATGCAAAATGTGTCTGATGCTTCTGAATTAAATGATGTGAAATTGGCACTTGAATCTTTGCAAAATACTGTATCAAATCTGCCTACATCACAGGAACTTAAAAATATTAAGAGAGCTGTGAATCGCATATTGAAATCAGAAGATATCAAGAATATTCAGACAGAGATCAAACAACTCACTCAGACAGTGGCCACTTTACCAACTAATCAACATATTAATGAACTGCATGCCCTGTTTGAGGATATCAGAAGACAGGTCCATGATCTTACTGCTCAAAATTCAAAATTGGCAGTTGTTGAAAATTTACAGCAAATTGTAGCTAATATCAAGCAACAGCTAGGGACCATGGAATCCAATCAAGCAAATGCTCTGTCTGTTTTTGCCACCCAGCTACAAGAAATTGTGCAACAATACAAGAAACTTGTTGTGGACATAAAAATCAAGCCAGGACATGATGATGTTGTTAGGACTATCTGTAAAAAGTAGATTGCTTACAGCAGAAAAAGAAATAACAGGCATAATCGAGAATCCTAAACATACAATAATTCTTGAATTGTACAGCATCCCCAACAAAGAATATGATTCACCATTTACACCAGGTGGCAAAATATATATGCTGTCCCCTGCACAATTTTATTACCAGTTTTTTGTTGGGGGCACACTGAGACCAATCAAGATCAAATATTGGCTTCAACCACAGGCACACCACTACCCCACCTTATCAATAACAAATGCTGACAACAAACCAAAAATCACCAGTGTAGAGTTAGAGGATTTTACAGATCCCAATACATTAGAAACATCCTATGCTGAAGATGATGGCTCTCTGGAATTTCATATACAAATAGGAGACAAATTATATTTAGAAAATCCTGTAGTATCAGCTGCTGAACACCCCATAGTTGCAATATTCTTGTTTTCATATTATGTCTAGACAAATTATTGTTGATGAATTACACAGACAAGCCAGACATAATTATAAGAGACTGCCAGTAGTCACAAAAGGCATAGATGATTTATGGCAGTGCGACTTGATTGAGATGGCAAGTGGACAGCTGAAAAACTTAGACAAAATCAACAAGGGCTACAAGTATCTACTCACTGTCATAGATACATTTTCAAAATTTGCCTGGGCTGTGCCACTCAAATCCAAGACTGGAAAATGTGTTACAGAAGCCTTCAGGACAATCATCAATCAGAGTGGAAGATCACCGCGCTATTTGCAAACAGATAATGGCAAAGAATTTTATAATTCTGTGTTCCAACAATTTATTAAAAGCCAGTCAATACAACATTATTCGAGTTACAGTGATCTCAAGGCCTCAATTGTAGAGAGATTCAACAAAACCCTCAAAAATCTTATGTATAAACAATTTACACTTCAAGGTAATTATAAATGGCTTAATATTCTTCCAGAACGTCTACATAAATATAACAACTCGGTCCATTCCACAATCAACATGAAACCCTCTGAAGTAACTTCATCTGATGAGCAAAAATTGATCAGGACTGTTTATTATCCTAGATACCAGCCAACAACAAGAAAAGCCAAATACAAGGTGGGTGATCAAGTAAGAATCAGCAAATATAAGCACTTATTCAAAAGAGGCTTTACCAGAAACTGGAGCACTGAATTATTTACAGTGGTTCAAGTTAAACCTGGGACCCTTAACACATATATAATAAAAGATCACCAAAGAGAAATTCTCAAAGGCAGATTCTATGAAGAAGAACTCAACAAAACTAAACAGCCTGACACATATCTCATAGAAAAAATCATCCGCAGAAAAGGCAACAAGTTATTTGTCAAATGGCTAGGACTTCCAGAACACAGCTGGATCGATGCAGACAAAGTGATAATATGAGCACCTGGGATGTTATAAAAAGGCTGCCAGAACCTGAACAGCAGATTAAGAGAAATGGCAAGTTGCTGCCTGATAATATTAGATGTCTTATTGTTGGGCCATCAGCTTGTGGTAAAACTACACTAATGATTGTCTACACTTGTATGTCTTCTCTAAGAGCTTGGAACAATTAAAATATCAGCAGCTGATGAAGCTATATGATGGATTGGATATAGCCACTTTTGAACCAGATGTTAAGCCACTCCATGAATGTCTTGATAACTCTGTTGTTGTGTTTGATGACATTATACTGGATAATCAAAACAAGGTTAGAAATTTCTTTACACAGGGCCGACACAAAAACATTGATTGCTTCTACCTGGCACAGACTTTTTCTAAAATTCCGAAGCAGCTGATCCGAGACAACAGCAATTTTATATGTGTGTTTCATCAAGATCATACCAACCTCAAACACATACATGATGAATATGTAGGTGGGGACTTGAGCTACAATGATTTTTCTAAGTTGTGCAGTAGGTGCTGGAACCAGGACAGCTATGGGTTTGTCACAATTGATATGACAAGAAAACCCAATAGTGGCAAATACAGAAATAAAATCAACAATTTTCTAGACATTGAAACATATATAAATAACCATGAAAAGGCCAATCATTGATGATCTTAAATTAAGAGATTATCTTGTAAAAAGATTTAAGGGATGGAAATCAGAGAACCGAGGAATCTATGAACAACACAAGGAAACAGAACAGCCTATTATTGATGCTATTAGTGAATTAGGTAAAAATATCAAAACTGTTACAGAGCAAAATCAAAATTTGATCGCAGAGCTTGTACCTGTAGCTGCTAGGAACATATTAGATTATCCAATCACCCCACTTTCTAGTATTCATACAACTAGTCCTGTTGCTCCTCGAAGATTTGAAGCTACTCAGGATCCTATTGAATTGGGTCTTCTTGCTCAAAAATATTTAAGCACACCTAAAGACAACAAAGATGAGGTCTTTGGCTTATATGCTGACACAGAGCGTGATGGTAGAATCATACATAGAATTGGGAATTTCAGAGTAACATTTATGGGAGATGATATAATTGTATATTCAGAATCTCATCTTGGAGAAATAGGTGCTTTTGTTAAATATCCCGGCACACCTGGATTGCGTGAACTGATGACTAGGAAAAGGCCTGGCAGCTATACAGATCAAGATTATGAGCATTACAAAGAAATATTAATAAAATCAGATGCTCTATACCAGAACAATGATCTCACACAAAAAAGAGTCAAGTCTAGCAGTGGAGCAAAATACAACAATTTAATCAAGCCCATATTGTCACAGATCAAGACAGGCAGTGGAATCAAACAATACAACACCCTGCCTAAAGAATTTGTCTGGGTTGATGATGTCAGGAAACTTGTAGATAGGTTATTGGTGATAGCTGGGGAGGAAAATGCTGGCAACCACAATTTTTACAATGAAAAGGTTGGAATTATGGACATGATAAGCACAAAATTGTCTAATTTTATAGTGAATGACACTAAGGGGATTGGATATCTTATAAAAATTATTAATACTCTACCACCTAAATTTTGGAATATTTCTGAGGGTCGGGGGTTGGTTAATGACATTATAAACAAGCTGCCATTTGAACTACACATTCCAGGCTATCAGTATTGTGGTCCAGGCACAAAATTGGACCATAGATTAAACAGAGGTGACCCTGGTGTTAATCCCCTAGATGCTGCTTGTAGAGACCATGACATAGCATACAACACACATTCTGATCTTGACAAGAGACATGTTGCAGACAAGAAATTAGAAGAGGCTGCATTTGGTAGATTTGTAAGTAAAGATGCTGCTTTAAGTGAAAGAATAGCAGCATTGGGGACCACCATAGCTATGAGCACCAAACAAAAACTGGGGTGGGGGTTGTGAATATGTATATAATAAACCTAGGATGAAGGCCAAGGGTGTTATGTATCAGATACCTTATGCAGGTCTTAAATCTCTTAAAACTATAGATAGTCTTTTAACCAAAAAGCAGCGCAAGAAAAAAAATCTTGTATTGCCAAGGGCCATGGTATGAAATTGTTGCTTAGCACCCCCCAATTAAAAAAATTACAGCAAACTAGAAAAAAATTGCATACAGGGGGTTTCATATTTACTATCCCGGCCATCTTAGCAGCACTTGGGGCTGTTGGGAGCTTGGCTGGGGGATCAGCTGCCATAGCAAAAACAGTAATAGATGCCAAGAAGAATAGGGCAGAATTAGATGAATTGAAGCACCATAACCTGGCCATGGAGAAACAAGGCAAAGGTGTTAAGAGAGCCATGAATAAGTTTAAAAAAAACAAGAGCCGCTTACAAACCAAGATATTGAAGCTTTAATCAAGCCACTGGGCATCAAAAATTTTAGAGGTGTGTACATGTCTGATTCTTTGCCAGAGCAACCACTCAACAAAGAGTGTGGCATAGTTAATTTGGATAAGTACAAAAATCAGGGCACTCACTGGATCTGTTATCTTAAATATTTAAAAAATGAGGCATTTGTGTTTGATTCATTTGGAGGTATTCCACCTGAAAATTTAGTAAAATATCTAAAATCAGCTAATCTTTATTACAATAATGCCTGTGTTCAAAATTTCAAACATGTTAATTGTGGACATTTGTGTTTATCTGTTCTTAGATATATGTCTCAAATAAATAAACCATCAATTGAAGATTTTCAAAAAGCCCTGTGGTATCTGAAACATCATGGGGGTATTCCATCTCACCAGCCAAAATTCAATATTGAAACTTAGATTACATGATGATATAGTGTATCCAAAAACAATAGCTCTCAGAGCATTTTATGGCATGTATTTGATCCCTAATATTACACACCACAACAACACAATTGCAGTTGGTGATCAAAAAATTGTCATTACTCCAGGGCAATATAATCTATCTACTCTAAATGCTCAGTTACCCAGAGGTATAGTTTTAACTCAAAATTCTGTCACTCACAGAGTAGAGATTGTATCTGCTACAGAAACAGTGGATCTGGGTACTATAGGAGAGCTGTTAGGCTTTGAGAACAACACAAAACTTGAACCAGCCATCAAACACACTGCTATTAATATACCTAAATTCTTAGCCATAGAGACTCTAAATATTCGCTGTAATGTGGCCGAGGGTATGATCACCAAATCAAATGGCATAGGCACTCACAAACAAACTGGCATCATTGCAACATTCAAACCTAACTCTGAATTTATGGAGCCCATCATCTACACTCCATCACCAACATTATATTTTCCTGTATGCCATAATAGAATAGATTATATTGAGTTGATGGTTACTAATGAAAAAGAAGAATTAGTTGATTTTGCTGGAGCCACAACAACTGCTATCATAGAAATTAATATTTAAATAAAAATACATACAAAAAAATGGAAAATATTGAGAGTTATGAGCTACAATCATTCCCCCCAAACAGGAGGACATTTGCAAATTTAAATCAACCCAACACAGAGATTGAGGTTGATCTTGATGTAGGGGATGGCTTTATACACCCCCATAGAGCAGATCTATACATCAAATTTGATGTTGTAAAGCTCGATGGTACAGATTATCCGGCAAATTCAAATATAAGATTGGTAGACAATTTTGTGCCACATCTGTTCTCTGAAATTGAGATCAGAAAACATGGTGTTGTTATAAACAGAGTGGATTACCCCGGCATTACCTCCACTGCTTTGGCCACACTAAAATTATCCAAAACCGAGGCATCATACCACAAAATAGGTGGATTTGAGGCTGGTGATAAAATATTATCTAAGAGTCACACAGTGCTGTTCCCCATGCGCCTGTTGCCAGGATTCTTCTCAGATTACAAAGATATTATGCGGAAGGGTGGTTTAAGAATCACATTTAGAAGAGCTGCCAATGATAATAATGCTTTGATGACGTACAGTACATTAAACTCTACAGGGGAAGCTCTGCCTAATACCCTACCTGATAAAGGCAAATGCATGATTCAGACTATGGAGCTAAGAATTCCAGTTGTTGAATATGAAGCCAGTTATGCTCTTAAATGCAAAGCTGATATCCTAAAAAATCCACAGATTCCATTACAATTTTATACATAGCAATGTGTACAGAAGGCTGCCACTGGTACCTATTATGAGTTTGATGCTACAAATTCATTCTCCAGTATACAATATGACATGCCGGATTTTGTGGTGGTACTGTTTCAGACTGGAAGACACAATAATCAGGAAAAAAATTCAAGTAAATTTGATAACTGCAACATCAAGAACATATATCTTAAAAATGGCAGAAATGAGGTGTTTCCTAGAGAAAATTATAATTTAGACATGTCCAAGGATGATTTCCTTAAATTATATGAGGCATTTACAGCATACAAAAGGGTCACTACTGGCAATACCGACATGTATTACACACCAGATGAATTCAAAGCACAAAGACCCATGTTTGTCATCAACACTTCAAAAAGGAAACAAGTTGTGGTTAATGACAGGACAAACATTAAAATTATCTGTGAATTCACACGATACACTCCCTGATGACACCACATGTAGTGTTATTCTCATAGGTGAAAAATCATATGTTTATGATGTAAGAAATGAGAGAGTCACAGAGCAATTCTAGAAGAATTACATTATCTTAATACTAGATGTGCAAGTTGAGCCTGGTGTCCAATTAAACTTAAACCGGAAGTGGACCGGAAGTAAATATGTGTGGGTGTGGGTGGGTGTGGGTGGGTGTGGGTTTTATGAACATCTTGGCTTAATTTCAAGTGTATCCAAAACAATATCAAAAGGGGCATATTTTTAACAAGCTTATGGACAACAATCTGGCTGATGCAACCTTTGTAAGTGTGGGCAAATCAATCTGAGGGGGGTCATCATTTCACGGGAAATTCCCGAGGGCATTTTTACAAAAATTTGGATTAGACAGGGTTCCACACTTGAGCAAAAAGCTCATATGGGCATGTTGAGCTTGTTTTAAGTGTAGCCAAATCTGCCTGAGGGGGGTTCATCATTTCTCGTCCCAGTAGTATATACTTTTATACTACTCATGTCTTTTATATGCTGATGATCTAAAAATATTCAGGGATATAAAAAAATGGATCGGATGTTTTAAAATTACAGGATGATCTTAATAGAGTAGTACAATGGTGTGACATAAATGGTATGAAAATTAATTGAGCTAAATGCAAACTATTGAGATGTTCAAGATAAACACACTGTATTGTCTCTTAATATGTTATTAAATCTAATAAGATTTATATTTGCTCTAGTCATAAGGATCTTGGTATAATTATAGATTCCAAACTGTCGTTTGAGGAACATATAATTGAAGTTTGTAAAAGAGCTAAAGCTGTTATAGGTTTTATATTTTTTTAATTTGACTTCCTTTAATAAAATGTAAAGTTTTAGATTTCTATTTATAGTTTTGGTTCGTCCATTACTCGAATATGAAAGTGAATTATGGAACATATCAGCACCGAGAAAATTGAATCAATTCAGAAATTATTTATTAGGTTACTTTGAATGAAAATGAAGAAAAGTTACATGTCACTAAGAGTGGATGGAAATTTTTAATTTAACAACCTTGAGCTTAAGAAGGAAAGATAAAATCAAAGTATTTATACAAAACTTCTTTTCAAATAGGACTGATAGTGAATACTTTAGAAATACAATAGTTTATAACGTTCCAAAATATAAAACAAGAAAAAATGCATTACTATCAGTAAAATTGAAAAATGGTTGTGAATTTATAAAAATATTAATAGATGATTTCGATTATGAATTCCCTTAAAATATTATATTTAGGTATAGCATGTGATTTTATGTTAAACCAACTATGAGTTTATCCTTCTATATTACTCTTTGTGGCATAGTGCTGCTGTATGAGGTTTTTGTAACTGTTCTCAGTACTTTATATAAATAAATACTATTATCATCATTGTGATATTATTATTTTACAGTAACTACCCTTCGGCACGTAAAAACATGAATCAGAGTAACCATGAAGGACAGTAGTATAAGCGTTCTCTGACTCTGATTGATCTGTGCATTGTGAAAAGTACGAATGGAAAAAGAACTGTTCATCAACGAAGTGATAGGTGAGATGTTTATTGAAAGGAAGAAAGGCGAATCCACTTCCTATCTAAATAGTAGACTCGAGTCTGAACTTGTATACAAAGCAAAAGCATTTTCAATTCAATTTGAATTTTATGATTTGTAAAGTATAGTAACTAATAATAATAATAATAAACAATTCTATGACTCTGCCCCACCCGAGAAAAAATCCTGCTGGCGCCCTTAGTATATGTTCTGCCCTTGCTATATTTTTCAAAGCATGAACTTGATAATGGTTTTACAACTACTTTTCCTACCAGTGGTCATTGTAGCCAGAGGTCCAAGGTTAGAACCCTTGTGAAGACATGGATGTATAATTATGTTTGTTCTATTATTCATTTCACCTGCTCATTATTTGTCCTCACCACCGTCGCGACTAATCAAAGAGGTCGAGAAGCTACGTAAAATAACCAAGTTAGAAATCGACCAATCGGCTTCAGAACACAAAGACACCTGTCAGTCAATATTTTGAAGGCTTAATTGACACAGAATGATCTGGCGACCACCAACAGAATAAAAAGACTAGAATGGACAGGACACATAATCCAGATGGAAGATCAACACATACCCAAAAGAATAATGCAAGCAAGAATTGAAAGAAAAAGGCCTGTAGGGAGACCCAGGGACCGCTGGCAGGAGGCGATAAAGAGAGATGCTTCAATAATATTAGGAACAAAAAGATTGGAAGCAGCAGCAGAAAATCGAGAGAAGTGGAAGCAGATGATCAAGGAGGCTAAGGCCCGATTCAGGGCTGTGCCGCCATGAGAAGAAATTAATTGACACAGAGAGAAAAGCGGGAATACCAGCTTAAAGGAGAAAGAAAATGTTTTTGAATTTGATGAAATAATCGAATTCTCAAAACTATCAATTCCAACGTGATTTGGGAACATTTCCACGAAGTCTTGCATATGCTCAACAGATGGAGCAAGTGTTGCGTAAAACACTATGAATATTTATGACAAAAGAGTTTCGTGTATTTTACTGAGACATTATTTAATTTGAATTTCCTTTTCTTTCCTTCATTTATGAATTTGTTTTAGTGATACTTTCCACTTTTGAACACGATAATAATATTTCTCCCCTCCGCTGTGTTACCAATCGATAGTTCCGTAAGAAAGTTAAATAAGATTGGCGGAATTTAGAGAAAAGGTATGTTCTAAATTTCTCTTACATTTGTTGGTTTAACTTAATAGAAATTTCAATTGTATATCTGGACAATGAAAGCTTAATTGTTGTATCTTCATGTTCCTTTACCATATAAACTATTAGGTATGCAAAAATGAAATTTATAACATTAAAACTCTGAGTGTTTGTTATCACTTTAGCACAGGTTTCTTATCATTGTGACTATATTTGTATTAAAAACGAAAGTCAATATTGATACAGAACAACCAATGTAATACAATACAAGGCTATATCTCGACAGGTAATATCATCTGAATCCCTGTAATTAAAATAATTTGTATGTTCAGTATTTCCACGTTCTCTTATGAGCATTACTTCATATCTGGTTACTTGATAGTTCATGCCATGCATTATTTAAAACGTAGAATTCTAGCTTACAAATGAAATCCCAATCTGAAAATGGATATTTTTGTATATTTTTGCCATTGGAACTCCATTAAGGGAGCTAATACAGTGCTTTTTTGTGATTTCCAAATGTATATTACACAATTTCATGAGACATAGTATTTAATAAGTGAGCAAACATTTCGCAATAAAACTACAACAACAACAGAATACGAGGGTAGTTTGAAAAGTAAGGTACAGGAAGCAGAGATGGAAACACCATAAACGAAATCGATGCACGGTCGATAAGTTTGGTCCTTCAAACCAGCCCTTGCAGAGTTTCAGCCCAGTGCGTTGAGAGGTTATTGTTTGATCACGCGAAGTAATTGAACGTTCAAGCGTTTTAAAAAATGATGGACAAAACCACCAGGACAATGCACCTGTTCACACGCCAATGGTTTCTGTGGTTAAGATCCAAGAACTTAAGTTCAAATTGAAGACCCCGGTGCAAGAATCAGACAGCTCCAAATTATAAAAGTTTTCAGGAGACACAAAAAACTGAATAAAATAATGAAATGTCGAAGAAGTAAGGGGTATTGACGTGCAATAGCTAGAAGTAACAGTAACATACATATTGAAGTGTGAGGTCTCGATAGCAATTGCTGCACGCCGCCGAGTGGCCGAACACCGAACCACAAGCAGCTGCAAGAACCTCACTGCTCCAGAAGCTGTCTGCGATGATGCGCCGTCAGAAACACTCCGACAATTCTTTTTCCATTCCTACTACGGAACAAATCTGTGGAGCTGTCTGATTCTTGCACCAGCAGATAGATCATTTTTTTCATGATAGATTACAGCAAAAAAATAATTTTCACCAAAAAATGGAGCCGCCTGGTTCTTGCACCGGGGTCTTCAATTGTTGGATCATGCGCCCTATTAGCCCGATGTAGCTCCCTCTGACCTCCATTTGTTCCCTAACCTTTAAGATGGCTCGGAGGACAACGAATATATTTATTTATTTGTTGAGATAACTCCAGATACAGCACAAATGGCTAATTTACGCTGAAATTGTTAACAATGAGAAAAAGATACAAATAACAAAATAACACAAAACATTAACAAGAGTAAGTTATACATTATATTATTCACATACATTTTTTCCTGATGAAAGACCGAAAAGCATACTCTGAATTGAATATGTCAACACTTGATGGGAGGTCACTATATTGCGTGGGAAGTCTGTAGGAGAGAGATATCTTTTTTTAAATTTCAAGTCTAGGTTTTTCTGTGTAATATAAGTTCGTGTTACGTGTTGTGCGCATAGGCACTCGAAAATGGAATTCCTGGAGAAGTGTGTTGCAGCGAATTTTGCGTGAAGTCATTCTGCAAACGGCGCTGATGGGGAGTCTGTAGGTGTAGATAGGACAGGAGATACGGTGTTGAAAAATTGCGTAATGAGGGAACCCTAAAGCGAACTATAGCTAGGATAAAGTGGAAGGCTGAATCGATTCTAGAGAGCTGCGTATGAGATGCCATAGACCAGATCGGAGAGCAGTATTCTATTATTGGCGGAATGTATGACTTGAGGTATAAAGTGAGGGCTGAGTTGTCACTAATTTCCGTGAAACGATACAGTAAACGTGCCTGTAACATGTTCCTCAAATGTGAGCTTTTCGTCTAAAACAATGCCCAGGTCTCTGTGAGAGAGAGAGACCAGAGACGGAGCAAGATGACTTTAACAGGTTCTTTTTGAGATATATAGTGACTTATCGACCGTGCATCGATTTCGATTATGATGCTGCCATCTCTAATTCATTTACCTTACTTTTAAAACTACCCTCGTATATACAGACAGCATATTCCACATAAAACATATATGTAAAATTTAGTTACACAATATAGCTGCGCCACACAGATCATGATATTCTCTTGACAAAATTAGCATTTTATAACTTCTCCTCTTCCCTCATAGATTTAATGTGATCGTATCTCAAAAACAGAAAACAATACGTAAATTATCAAGGTTGCTGCTCCCATGAATTTGTAGCTGGCTCAGGCGTACCACAAGCTTCTAATCTTGGCTTCTTGTTGTACTTAATATTAATTAAAACCAAAACAGCTTAGAAATTCCGAGAAACTTTTATTCGCTGACGATAGAAAATTCTGTAGGAGCATTCACAATGAAGATGATTCCATTAAATTACAAGAAGATATCGAAAATCTCAACGCATGGTGTAAAGCAATTAAAGTTAATCTAAACCATAAGAAATGCAGGGCCGTAACATTTACCCGATTGAAATCCCCAATACACTATAACTACGAAATAGCACACACACAGATAGACAGGGCAAACTCAATAACAGATCTTGGTGTAGTGTTCGATGATAAATTATCGTTTCAGTTACATATCACAAAGACTGTTAATGACGCGCATAAAAACCTAGGGTTCATTATGATAACTGCAAAATAATTCAATGGAAATAAAGCGCTGTTATCATTATTTCACCTATATGTGGAGTCCACAAACCAGTAAGCAGAAAAAACTTATTGAAAAAGTTAAAAATAAATTAGCCCGTTATGTAGTTTTTAGGATAGAGGTGCATATCCAAAAATGACACCTTGTAACGAATTACTAATTAAATTACACATTACCTCCCTTGCAAACAGAAGAACCATACATCAGCTCCTTTTTCTTTTCAAACTTCTTAACAATAAATTGGATTCTTCCTCTGCTTTCAAGAATAGCTTTTTATGTCCCCCATCCAAAGTTGCGATCCAGAAAACAACCCTGCAATTTCCATCACCTGTACAAAGTCCGCAGAAATTGCTCCCCTGCGAAGATTGTGTAGCTTGTATAATGAATGGTTAGAGAAGGGCGTACGCTTGGACGTATTTGCTAAATCTTCTGAGTATAAACGCAATTTGACGGACAACATTCTTACTTAATTTTACTTCTTTTGTTTTTCCTTTACCTTCTTTATGTGTGTATATATACACATACATACAGTATATGAATGTAATTGTGTAAAATTTGATTCTTTTTTATCCACGGTAATGTATAAGCATGATATATGTAACTTCTATATGTATTTTGTATATTTGAAAATTTGTGTAAATTTTATTTTATGTGTATAAATCAACAAATGTAAGAAATTTACTGTAAAAGGGCAGATGCCTGTTGAGCGCAGCATAATAAATAAATAAATAAATAATAATAAGTGCGGGCCTATTTGTGGAGGTGCTCTGTGCGATTTTAAATCTGAGAAAACTCTTTACTACGTGGTTTACCGCTTTTACAGTAAACGAGAGAGAGAGAGAGCAAGGAATCTGAAATGAAACAAAGTTCCTTAAATTTTTCCGACAGGGATAGTATTTTCATTATTTTAATACATTTTTAATATTTTGTGGACACCTTAAGTGGCGCCCCCTGTGCGCATGCCTATGTTGGAGCAAGTAATGACGTTAGAAAGAAAATAGAGCTGTGGTTCTATCACTGTGGTTCAGTCGTCCTACAAAGGTGTGATAACAGCCATTTCATATCTTCACCCAATGATCGGAAATCACAAATAGCAATCACAAAATTCACAGTCAGCAAAGACGATACGGCGATGTATGTTGTACAGTGCAATTGGTACATCTGTATCATTGAATGCTGAAGTTAAACTTTATCAAAAAGTGATGTGGAAACCTCAGGCACATAAGATGTACGCATTAATACATTTCGGAAGCTACGTTAACCTTATCTACCTACACAGTGCTTAAACAATATCAGCCACAGTTATTCCTGCTACACGGTTGATGGAAATATCACCATAACAGAAGTCACAGTTAAAACAAACTTGACTGTCAAGCAACAATCACAGTTTTACGAACTCAAAACTTGAACAATTTCAGTCACAAGTTTCAGTGCTACACAGTTGGAGGAATTATTACAATCAAATAAGTCAGAGTTAAATGCACTGTGACTAGCATTGAGCGATTTCAGTCAAAGTTGTTCTTGCAGTGGATGGAAATAACGCAACCACAGGAATAATAGTTAAAAAAAACTGTGATTGTCAAGTAGCAATCACAGTTTAGCCTGTAACAGTGAAATCACACTTTTCCCCATCACGAAAAAACTGATGGACACAAATAATCCGGTGCAAGTACATGATACCACAAATTAACAAATAAATCGGAAAACGTGTGTGGACATTATTCACACCAATTCATAATATTATGCTGTTCTGTGCCATGCATTTCATCACATATGTTACGTTCAGTATGCTAAGTATTCCATAACTCCGTTTAAATTGTTCAGCAGGAGTTGTTACTTTATAACCACACCTCGTATATGAACTTCTAATCTGTGATATTCTATGCACGAGAAATTTTGTTCTGAGCAAATTCCAGCAACACTCTTGAACGGCAAAGAAACTTGTGCAAACACCAATTTGAATTGATTTCTCTCGTAGCCCAATAATTCAATCCTGGTCGCAGCTTAGGAAAAAAAATCCTTATTTAAACCGTTCGAGCACCGTCACTAAGAGGTAGCACTTCCAAAGCCAAATGGGGCGTCCTAATTGGATTTCTTTACCTCCCAGCCGCCCTCTCCTCGACCTTTCCTTCTATTTTGCAAGATGTGGAGATTTCCTTCCGATGGAAGAGCAATTATAACAAGCTCTTTATTCCTTTCCCTGAAAAAAGTTTAAACGGCCTGACTCCAGTGGTGGGATTTATCTGTAGGAATCGCTGAAACAACAAGAAATGCTTAATTAGGTTTTGCAAAAAGCTTTTGAAGAGGGCGAACCAATATTGCTACGCCGATTTTCGTCTGTTATCCCAATTGAAGCGCTCCACTTTGGTTGTTAGTTGCTTCTTATAGACTTTCTTTCAACAACGCCTACGTCGATTTCGTGGGAAACTAAAGGAAAATGAGAGAGTATTATACTAACTAATTAACAGACTAACTCTCTAGCCTTCTTAATTCTTAAACCTAGAGGCTTATGACTGCAGCAACACAAGCCTTCCATTTGTCCCTCTCCTGGGCAAGATCAATCAAATGTTTTCCATCCTTGCTGATTTGCTTTAGATCCATCTCAACGTCCCTCCATCTTCTCTTTACCTTCCTACAGGTATCTTACCATCAGGTTTCCCAAAAAGACTCTGGTCTCCCCGATGGCGCAGTGGTAGCGTCGTTGCCGTGTAATCAAGGGGGTCCGGGTTCGATACCCGGTGGAGGCACATAGTGGTTCGGGATCCCAGTTTGAACTGTAGGTCCAGTCCCGATTAGTCTTACTGTGCATTAAATGGACTTAAACGCCAAATCAAACCCAACAAGAATCCTGTAAACTCTTCTCTCCTCTCCCATTCGTGCCACATGGCCTGCCCATCTAAGTCTTCTTGATTTAATTATTCTAATAATGTCTGGACAGGAATGCACATTGTGTAGTTCTAAGAGAATATTATACAGGAATGCAAAATTAAATTCTGCAGTATACATTTGTTATGTAGCCTATTAAGAGTTATATATACTCATTATTTCATTTCGCGTTTGTGGTTCGGATCCCACTTTAAACTGTAGGTCCAGTCCCGATTTGCCTTTCTGTGCATAAAGTGGACTTAAAAACAGCAATTCCATCAATCAATTCACTTCGCGTTTCTATATATTTATGTTAACGGAGCCGATTATGATATACTAATCAGTACTGGGCCTACAGTTTAAAGTGGGATCAATGCGTCTACACCGGGATCGAATCCGGGACTCCTCAATTACAAGGCAAAGATGAGTGGAGGTGATGTGATCAGCACTATATTCGAACCTAGGAATCTTACGCTAATCACTAAGCCACGATGGTATCTAAGAAGTTCTGGCGAGTGAAACCCATAATACGTAAAAGATGTCAGCCCTTCTTCATATGAGTGGGCCCTGTTGTTTGCTGAGATGTTACTTTGACATATTACACCATCAAAGTATAGAACATACGGAGAACAGATCCTTCGATAACTATCGAGACGGGACCTAGAACTAGAAAGCTCTATTAATGTCCTAGACGAGGCCAGTAGAATTTTCAGTTAATGTCTAAAAGCCGAATCACACGGAACTGGATATCCAGTTAGTTGGCGCTGAATTGGCTACCTGACCGGACGTGATGGCTGGCTGGCTGGATCCTTGACTGGTTTTGTGAAATAGACCATGTTCTAACTGGCTTTCCTGGACTGGATTCTGTGCAACAGCCAATCAGACCAAAGTTTGACCATGTGAGTTTGCAAAGGAGAGTTTTTTGTCTGTGGTTTCCGAATGTTTGCTGATATTGTTAGTTTCTCGATAAAAAAGTAAAGAGATGGCGTGCAGTGCATTCGTGTTCAGTTCATTAATATTTAGATGCTTATGTATTGCTATGAGATGTGTACGTGACAAATATGAACAGCCGGAAATGAAAATCCTTATTATTACAAGTGCATGAAATGCTTTTTGTGTGTGTGTGGGTGTGTGTGTGAATGAATCCTGCGAATCTCATATATATATATGTATATCCCTAGTTGATTAAAAAGCTTGTTCGGTACGCATTGATTACCATATTTCTATCTCACTGAATTTACTTTTCTTTTTTAATTTTTAATAAAAGCACAATTCTCCTACAACGTTCTTCAAATTGCTCGTCCATCTTTACAGATTGTCTGCTCTGCGCAATGTCTTATGGGAACAAAAGTCTATCGACAAGTACGGTAACCAACCAGTATCGTGTGAGGCGAAAACTAGCAACTAGGTAGCCAATCCAGCGCCAAGTAGGCCATTCCTACTGGAAATCCAGTTCCGTGTGATGCGGGTTTAAGGGTGGACTGAATAATTGCAGGTGGGTTGAACCTCAGTGGTCATGGCCACTAAGTCTTGTTCTCCCTGTCTCTGTCTCAAGCTCCTTTCAATCTTTTTGTTTCATCCTATGTATAACCACTCCTCTCTCTTTCTCTCTTTCTTTGCTATCTTTATTTCCTTTTCTCCTTCTTTATGTACTTGTCTCTGTTTCTCTGTCTTTCTCTTTACTTTCTTATTCTCTTCCTATATTGTATTTCTTCAGTGTTTTTCTTTCTCTTTATATTCTCTCTTTCATTATTTCTCCAATCCGTTCTCTAATTTTCTCTATCCCCTTTATTTCTTTCTCTCTACTTTCATCTCTTTCTTTATCGTCTCCTCTTATTCTCCTCTTTTTTTCTTTATTTCCTCAAACCGTTCTACCCCTTTCTTTTTCTTTCTGATTTCGTCTACTCTTTCTTTATCTTCTTCTTTCACTCCCTTTCTTTCTGTTCCACTAATTTCTCTCTATCCTTTCTCCGTTTCTATTTCTCCAATTCATTCACTCACTTACCTTCTCTTTCTCTTGCCGACTTCCGTGAGGGAAGGGTTAGCCTAATGTGCTACGAAGACAGAGGTTCCAAGTTAGAATCTTGATCGGGCAGGAATGTATCGTTTCGTTTGTCCCGTCATCATTTTATCAGTTCATCATTCATCTTCTCCTTGCGAACCGAAGAGGTAGAAAGCAAGGCTGTTAATGGTCCAGGAATTTTAAATAAATTCAATTCCGGTTCAGGATCAATCGTAAATGGGTTCTGGACCGTAAAGAACCTTTTTATCTGTAAAGTTTTTCAATTCGGTCCAGGAACCTTTTTAACCAAATAAATTTAAATACGATCCAGGAACCTTATTTTTCGGATCAATTTAAATTCGGTCCAGGAATATTTTGTTTATGAAACAATAAGCACCTTGGACCGAATTTAAATTGTGCGAGAAAATGGGTTCCGGTACTGCACCGGAACCCAACAGAACCCATTAGAATATATGAGTTCCAGAACATTCAACAACCCTGGTAGAAAGGCGCTGTAAAATAACAAAAACAATGAGTAAATTTTCCGTATCCGGAAAACGGATTTCTTAAAATTTACAGGAGAAATTACTTACCGAATGCAGTTTCTTTAGACTTGTGGAAGTTCGGGGAAGTGTTTTCTCGCATCGTTCATTGAATTTTGCCGGTAAATCAGGTATTTTTCGATATAAATGTGTGACGGATGCACGAAAGTTGTTGCATCCATTTCCTTCCAGCCGGATGTTGCCTGTGTGTGATGACATAATCCCGGTCAGTGTTTCCAAACACGTGTTTTTGTAACTGAAGTAGGTATGTTTCCGCAAATGGTTTATGGAGATATGTGTCAATGGTTTGTGGGGCTATGCGAGAATGGTGTGTGGGGCTACGCAACTTTTTTTTCTAAACCAATTTTTAACTATTCTAACCTAAACGTGACCCAACCTAACCTAACCTTACCGGAAATGGTTCGTGGGGCTATGTCTGAATGGTTCGTGGGGCTATGCGTCAATGGTTCGTGGGACTACGTAGGTATTTTTGGGTGGAGTGGGGTGGAAACACTGCATGCCGACTACGGTAGTGAAACTTTTGACCGCCATTTAGCGTGTTACGGAAGGGAAAAATAAACGAACAAAAATTACTTCATACTCCCTTTAATTATTTCTATCTCTCCCTCTCTTTCCTTGCACTATGTCTGTGATTGGACAATAACTCACATTTTCGTTGTGCCTGTTCCTTTATTTGGTAACGAATATACTGCAATTAACATACTCCTTAGTTTTATGAAGAATATCGTACTCTGTGCTAGGTTACAAGATATAATAAGTGCACGTGATCCATCTGAAATTAAAACTTACCACATTGTAATGTTGCAGTTCCTGTTAAGAGAGGGCATCCTTTCCAACCAACTAAAATTAGGTACACATTTAAGGAGGCATATCTGCATAGTTACACACAAATTGTGCATAATTACACACATATTTCTCCTTAAATGTGTATCTAATTTCAGTTGGTGGGAAAAGATGCTCTCTCTGAACAAGAACTCCGACATTACAATATGGTAAGTTATAACTACAGAATATGTACTCAATATGAAAAATAACTACCTAATACCAAATTATCAAGATGAGATCCAACAGTCCCTTTTTTAATTGTAATTTGTCAAAAGATGAACAATATATCTGTAAAACTTGTCATTTCATCAAGCAAAATAATAGGATGAAAGTAATGGACGACAGTTGGTAATTTAGTAGCAAGAATGGAACTAGATAATCTATTAATTTATGCAGCCTAGCAGCTACTGTTTGGTGGGAAGAAGAAAGGTTAACTCATTTCCACCCAAGGGGTGCTAGATGCCAGGGCTTGACGGAGTTACTGGCTTCCCTGAGAATGATTCTTACTGGTAAAGGGTAAGTTAGTTAGGCGATAACAAAAATATCCTTACCTATTAAAAGCTGAGACTGTAAGGGGACACTCAGCACACACAAGGACAGACACAGGACGACACACATCCCTACAGAGATTGGCCAATTTACAAACTTCATTTCACTCCCAAAGTTTATTAACAATTATTTTGAGTAACTATATATACCACAATATTTTAATAACAAAATCTATCACAAATTTACATGATAATAACAAAAGTTCAACCTAATTTTCCCACAGTCAACAGGAACAACCCAATACGCGTATCATTCTCCCTTTACTGTCACTTCTATAATTACAATTAGCATTCTCGGAAAGTCAGACCACGTAAATCAGTCAAGCTGTGCACCAGTCTGTAGAAAATCTGGCTTTAATGAGTCTATTGCAATCCAGAATAAACTCCATCTGACCAACATGACCCGGAGTAATCTACCCTTATTAAACAAACAAATTTCAACAATTTAAACAAGTGAAATATCTATTAGAGAACTGTAAATACATTTAAGGCAAATCACTACCAGGCCATGCGGACCGAAAAAGAAGTACACGGAATTACAATATATTCAACCCGTACAGATGGGTGTAAGGAGGGGTGAGATTCCACGTAGTACACCCAATTGTCAACCTCACTTCCACGTAGTACACCCAATTGTCAACCTCACTTCCACGTTGTACACCCTGCACTGCTTTTTGTAGATTAACGAGGCTCTGGCGACTGGTCCTATGGCCAGTATAATTCTGTGTGTTGTCCTATTTGTTGTCCTTATGTGTGTTGAGTGCCCCTTTACAGCCTCAGCTTTTAACCTAAGTCAGAATGTTTTAATATTTTAGTTAGCCTTTACAACATTACAGATATGTTATTTGTTATGCTAAGGGGCTGGACCCGTAAAACTTGACGGGTGCAAAATAGCCTAAGTGCTGACACGTCCAAAATTTTAAAATCATATTCAAATCAAACGTGTTCATGTGGGCGTTACCCCCACACCCCCTATACGCCTTCATGGCGTGGTGCTATGCACAGGGGAGCACTTTACCTTTTTTAAAATTCAAATCAAACTGTGTAGAGTTTCTATCCAAGACGGATAGAGACAGAACATTCTATCTAGAGAAGTACCGAAATTCCAAATGGAAATACGGTAAGCTTATTGAACAGTACAAGATCAAATACTGGGCCTGTCTAGTACAACAGGAGATCCTCAAAAATCCTTGGAGCATGCCATACAAAATATCTGCCCAAACAAATTCACAGAAATTCGTCCCTGTACCATTTAAGAAGAGTGACAATACATACACAAGCTCATGGCAGGAGGCAGTAAGCTTCATAATGGATGGACTACTACCATTGGACGATTCCGAAGAGGACACACCAATCCAGAACAACATAAGATCTACAGTTGATGTAACCTATGAAAATCCTACACTGATGATGCCGTTTGCACAGGAAGAAATCGCCGCTGTGATCGACAGATTGAAAAATGGCAAAGCCCCGGGTCCTGATGGAACTCTAAACGAGTTAATAAAAATTACTAAAAACCAACTTCTCGGAGGTTTACAGATAATCTATAACCAATGTCTAGCAGAAGGGATTTTTCCTGAAGACTGGAAATTAGCAACGTTAGTGCTTTTCTTAAAGGATACCAAAAGAGATCCATCCAATGTAAAATCTTACAGGCCAATTTGCCTCTTGGATGTCTTAGGCAAAGTTTTTGAGAGGCTGATTACAAAGAGACTAAACGAAAGACTAACACTAATAAGGAATTGCAGCAAACAGTATGGGTTTATTAAAGGACGCTCTACTGAGGATGCGGTCAATCGTGTGATAACATCTATAAACCAAACTCATTATAAGTATGTTACTGGAATTACAATTGACATTAGCGGAGCGTTCAATAATGTATGGTGGCCATACTTACTACAAAAACTAAGGAGGTTGCAGATTCCTAAGCCTCTATACAGCTTAATCTGTGATTACCTGAAAGACAGGAGAATACAGTTCGTTTGGGGACATGAGACGATCTGCAGGAGTGTCAACAAAGGCTGTCCTCAGGGCTCTGTCCTGGGGCCAGTCCTTTGGAATATAACATTGGAACCACTACTGCTGGCTCTCAGCAGGATGGATGAGATCATAGATAGTGTTGCTTATGCAGATGATCTATTAATCATAACCGGATCGAACAATCGCAAAGGTTTGGAGTTCAATGCTAACAAGATCTTGAATCAAGTGGCCATTTGGTCTGAGGAATCTAAGTTGACCATAGCTAAGGAGAAGACATATCAAATCCTCCTTAAGGGAAAACTGGCTCGAGCGTCTATATTCAAGTTTCAGAACTCTTCAATTAAAAATGTTCAAGTCATCAAATACCTTGGAATTCACATGGAAACTCAAATGAGCCTAAGAGCTCGTGTGAACAGTGTTACAGCTAAGGCCAAGTCAGCTTTACACAATATCTTAAACATGGGTAATACTGCATTTAAGATACCATTCAAGATCGCAATGCTGTATTATAAAGCGATATTTGTTACAACTATATGTTATGCAGCGTCTACTTGGGCTTTCCTTTCTAGGAAGAAAGTTGTCCGGGACCGTCTGAGATCGGCACAGCGCAACGTCTTGTTGAGAATTCTTGGGGCCTTTCGCACAACGTCAACTATGTCAACTATAGTGCTAGCTGGTGTCTTGCCTCTTGATTTTGAGGTTCAAAGACACGCTTCTAGATATTGGTTTCGGAAGGGAGACCAAGCTAATATATTCATGCAATTGGGAATTAATGTGAATAGCATGCAGGACATTGACCAGGTTCTACAAAGCAAATGGCAACAAGAGTGGAGACAATACTCGGGATCAGTACACACGAAGCTATATATGCCTGACGTTAAATTCTGGACAAAGAACTCACTCTTTAAACCAACTAAAGGGTTGATACACCTCATTACAGGGCATGGCCTTCATAAGGCATATTTGAAACGCTTTGGCCTCAGTCTAGATGACCAGTGCCAAGTATGTAAGACTACTGATACTCCAGAACACGCTGTGTTTTATTGCAATAAATTTCAAGACCCCAAAATAAGGGAACTTAGAGCTAAGCTAGAACCAGACCTTGTAAGACAACAACTTACTTGTCAACGAACCTTTCCTACAATTAATGCTTTGGCTGAACTGATATCTATGCTTGAGGAAATGGAATTCAAACACCATCAAGAGCCACGAGCCCGACAAGTGGTTCCAATATCATCATTTATTGAAAACATGGAACCCACTGGAACTAAGACTAGATCGAGCATGAGACTTTCTGCCCAATTAATGGGAGAAAGGAGCTCTGCACAAAATAATTGCTTTAATGAAATAAGATACTATGAAGAAGGACCGGCTTCCCTGAATAGAAGAAAACACTACATTACATCCCTCAGAAGAGAACCTGACATACTAGAATTGGATGACTGAAACCACTATATATATTTCCAGTATCCAGATACTGTCTACCAGTTGAGGACTGCGAGTAGAAGATTGAAGACAGAAGAGGAGGCTTGAGAATTCCCTATTCTTCGGGGATGTCTCTTCAATATAACTCTTATGAATATCTACTTGTCTTCTGATCTAAGGATTCCTCATCAAGTGCCATTATTATTCTCTTATTTATGGGATCTAAGGGTTCCTCTAATATCTTATTCTATATTCTCATTCTTATATCGTATTCTTATATATTCAATATTTTATTTCTATGTTATATGTATCTTTATATTTCATATCTTGCTTATTGTTTGGAGCTACTCAATTTCACAATATTAATTTTTCAAAAACGTCTTGGTTTAAATCTTAGGTACCAAGACTGAGAGCACTTGCCTCTTCTCTCTTACGTACCTTCTGACCTCTCCACTTACCAAGTTAATCCTTATATCCTATTCTGGGATACGGATACCACACTCAGATAAGATCAAGAAAGAAGATCAGAGTGAGAGGGTACCAAAAGTGAGAGTGGCGAGTGGAGGCGGAGGATCACCGCTCCGTATCCCATCCTGTGTAGAGTGTATTCGTCCAGTCTCCCAGTCGGCAAGGTTCTGCCACGTCGAACTCTTCGCTCGTACAGCTCCGAGGTCTAGCCAATGGCACAGCTTGCTTTGTTCACATGATAATACAAGTATATTGACGTCATTACATGAGCGATATTATACCGGCTATCTTTGTTGCAAGGCCGAGCATAGCGGTATAGAAATCGAGTGGACAGAGCGAAGAAGTACACGCTGCTGCGAAGGCTGGTAACTGCAGTGACTTTCACCCCTCCACACAATCACATTCCCTCTCACATGTTCACTGGTGGAGTCATCTCGCGTCACTGCTTGCGTAGAGACTTTTTTTCGTTCTCTTGCTCCAGAGATAACCTAGTACATATCGTTGAGTAAATCGTGGGCAAGGTATGAACACTTTAATCAGTCTATTCCCCAATTTGTGCAATTTTATTTTGTTATTCCATACTTTCCTGACATTGGACTACTTCTATGTCACCGTTGTAACGGCCTTGTCGGTGATCGATACAATTTCAACAGTGTGACGCATTTTTGTTGAAATTGTGGTTAACGACAAACCTTTATGTGGAGCTCTTAAAAATGTCATAAGCTAGTAGATTTTGGTTATGAGAAAAAACAAGCAATATATGATAATGAAGATATTGGTTTATTGAAAAAGGTAGTAATATTGAATGTAACAATTTATAAGTTACATTCAGTGTTTATATGTGATTAACGTTGATAAATCTTAATACTTGTGGAAATGTGTAAGTTCTTAAGATCGAGGAAGATAAAAATTGAAACATATCTGAATTTTGTTATTTGTGAAAGTGAAACACACATATTTTTCTCTGCACGCGTAGAGGTTAGTGTAATGTTGTGGTTCCTTTCCGTGTTAAGCAAAGCCTGAGAAGTCCGATGATGGGAAATTAGCTAATTTAGGACATTTACACTCAAGTCTAGAGGTGCGTGTCACGGTTCCCATGAATATTACGCACATCGGAAACAAAGTATAATAAAATGCAAAAATGCACCAAAAGCAATCCCTACAAACATGTAGAATCGATGGAAATATATGTAATGAGAACTTAATATAAGGGTTGTAATTTGTCGATATTTTAGGATTTAATACGTCTAAATATAATGTAATAAAGTACTATGTAATTCCGCAATAATTCGCTCATAAGCATTAGCAAACTTGAGTTGTGTTAATTTTTTCTGTCAAGACGAATGAATATCGGGAGTTAATTAGTGAAATTAGTAACCTTCTGCCGTCCACCTCAATTTTGCGAAACTCTTAATCCACCCTTTACTGGAGATGACAGGCAGATATTGATAAAACCTGAAAACGTTTTCGACCTGTTGGAGGATTAATTACTCTTAACACCCTGCTTTATCAGATCAAAGCGTAATGTTTTCGTACATTTTAGACTTTTATAAACTTAATCGATTTTCCACTTCAACTTACAACACCATTAAGCCTTGTTTCCATGATTATGAAAAAATATAAATATGCTGACCAAGGCAGTAATTTATTTTATTAAAAACATAAACTAAACGTAACGTTTCAACCTTCTAGCAAGGTCTTCATCAGACTCTGTATCAAGTACAAAAGTAACAAGATACCATTTAGTGATTTTGTTGAAAAACTCCCGATTTTCAGGTTCAAAATTAAAGTAAGTAAAAAGTGGTGATCGAATTCAGCTTGTTTTAATCTGTATGTTATGCCAACACGTTGACAATGTTTTATGAACAGTAAAACAATCAAAAGCGCCGAACAGTTTTAAAGAGCAGGTCAAAACTTACTCGATTTTTAAATTTTCAATGAAGTTACTTACCAAAAAACAGCAAATATCTCAAAATATCAATAAGACACTAAGCATACAAACTACTAGAAAAACTTCCTAGTTTTATCAGCTGTCCAACGACGTGTTATAATGTTCACAAAAAATTAAAAAATCTGAGAAAAATTTCCATAACAACGGGGCAGGTAGAGCACGACTATGAAATGAAAATTGGGTGTCGTGGGAGAAGCGCACGTGGGAGGAGCGCACAGTGTGATCTGCGCACAGAGAGAAAAAGATCGTGGGTGAAGCGCACATTCAAATGTTCTTCTTTCCTTCCTTGCAGGTGAATTCGCAAATGATGTTATTACCAGTGCCAAGGGTAAACCTTGTCTCTTCCAAAATATGATAACGTAAAAACCTCTTTGTGTGAAATACGTAGGAAAACACTGGAAACAACCCAAAATCCGATTGGTAATTGCGAAATCACCTTGGATAAAAATGAGTTGAGACTTTCCGACGGGACGAGCTTCCTTATGCTTCATGCGTGGCTATGCATCATGCAGATCACTCCCCAGAATGAAAAGTTGATGCAGTTTCTTGACTATTTCGTAGATCAATGGCTGGACAATGCTTCTTTGCCAAAAATGTGGAATATTTATAGACAAAGGCACAGGACAAACAACCCTGTGGAAGGTTGGAATAACAAGTAAAATAGGATGGTGGGAATACATAAACCAAATGTGTATTTCCTCATTCAGAAACTGATGGAAGACGCTGAGGAGATGAGCACCAACATTATAGCTAAAGACCTAGGCATTCCATAGTATATTAAAAACTTCCATAATCTCCATTTCTGTGCACCAAAAGCACAAAGTGAAACCATTAGATTCAGAAAGACGTTTTCCTCTGAATTTATGGATGGGAGTAATTGACAACTCTTTCATTGAGCCCTACTTTCTGCCTCGAATTTTAAACGGGGAGATTACGAACAATATTTAAGAAATGAGATGATGACATCTCTCTCGCAACAGGACGACAAATGATATTCCAGAACTACGGCTGTCCAGCGCACTATTGAGTCACCGTACGGCAGTGGCTGGACGCAACTTTCCAAGGAGTTGAATCGGTAGAGTAGGGACAATGCCGTGGCCTGCAAGGTGTCCCGACTTGTTTGCTGTCGATTTTGATGTGTGGGGGCACAAGCAGGCCTTAGTTTACGCAACACCAATGTTTTCTGTGGAAAATCTCAAACAAAGAATCGTCGATGCGACTGAAGAAATGCGATGCTCTTTCACTTCAAGAGTAACTGAAACAGAAGTAAGGAATCTGGTTCATGCGTGTATTCGTAAAGGAGAACATTTTGAGGTAGACTGAACTAAATCCATTCTTACATACAAACTTTCTTTCATTTCATTATTCTTTCAATTTTCATTTCATAGTCGTGCTCTACCTGCCCCGTTGTTATGGAAATTTTTCTCAGATTTTTTAATTTTTTGTGAACATTATAACACGTCGTTGGACAGCTGTTAAAACTAGGAAGTTTTTCTAGTAGTTTGTATGATTAGTGTCTTATTGATATTTTGAGATATTTGCTGTTTTTTGGTAAGTAACTTCATTGAAAATTTAAAAATCGAGTAAGTTTTGACCTGCTCTTTTAAACTGTTCGGCGCTTTTGATTGTTTTACTGTTCATAAAACATTGTCAACGTGTTGGCATAACATACAGATTAGAACAAGCTGAATTCGATCACCACTTTTTACTTACTTTAATTTTGAACCTGGAAATCGTGAGTTTTTCAACAAAATCACTAAATGTGAAATATCTCGAAAATGAACCTCTTTGGTATAAGGCACTTTAGGGTTAAATTTGTTGCAAATTTGCTGTACTATAATGCCTTCAAAGGAATACGTCGAGTTTGAAGTAACCCTGTATATGTATGGGGAAGAGAATCTAAAAACCGGTTGGTAGATTTGAAAACCTGCCCCCCCCCCCACTTCAAAATAAGTTCCGACGTTCCTGTAGGTTACTACAAGTGTATGAAGTTATTACTAGAGTTGATGAACTGTATCTTTGCGGGTGACCTTAGCTACTCATTGTTGTACTTGCAACCTATTAATCGTTTCGGTGTTCGACAATCGACAGATGTTGCAAAGTCAGAGGAGAATGATGACCAGTGTCTATGGTAGCCTGTAGCCCCTCCCTTTGCTACTACGCAGCGGGGATTGGTCAGGGTTCCCTCGTCAACTCTAATGCGACAAAGCCATATTTATGAACAGCATTCCTTACGATCGAGAGGGAATATCTACATTTTTTTTATTCGATTGCGCTTTGACGAAAGTTTGATTGGAAATATTCGATCCCAGGACCCCTTCAGTACAAGCAAGGTTGACAAGCTCTCTCTCCCATAACCATTCCCCTACTAACCAAGACAGCCCAAATATGATTTTTTTGTATTTCATGTAGGAGTACTGCGAATGCGATTGTTCCCCTGGAAACCTTCCTTCCTAAGCCTTTCTATTTTTTTTCTCCTGGCGCCATCGCCCACTGAGACGAGGAGAAATGCGGCAACAGAACTTCTGTCGTCTGCTTCTATTAAAATCAAATGGTGTAACGTTCACTACAATGAAACGCGCGGAACTTCTGTGCCAGAAGTCTACAGGTTTCTAGGGTGAGAAATTTTCCGTTCGCCGCGTCTCCAAATGCCCTCTCGTGTAATTCCGCGTCTCTTCGTTTAGTTCCGGCAATCGTCATGCTCGGCCCCGCTGACGCCCAGCATGGAAAGTATTCTGCGGCGTCACCCCTAACCTCCGAGTGAAAAATGCCATCTTTTCAGAGAGCAGTTTGTCCGTACCACGTCGTACCACGCCACCTCGCGAAACCAGGGGTATTGACTCCATGGACAGCCCCTCTGAGCACTCCACTTATTTTTATGTATATTGTAGATGCAGAGGAGGGCTAATATCTTGTAGAGTAGAAAGAAACGCTAAACGGAATATTAATTGAAATTGCTGACGAGGAATCTATAATGTCCAACTAATACTATCTCTTCAGATTCTTAGTTTTAATAACGAACATACAGCTTTCGTATGGAATATTTAACTTATCCGGGAATTCTAGAGCTTCTAAATAATTTCCTAACTTCAAAGTGTCATCTCCTGAAATGGCTTTAAATGGCTCCGATAGCAGATTTTAAATTTATACTCCACCTAACCTTATGACAAGTTAAACACGAGCGTCTTGGGACAGCCTTAACAACTTGAGAGATATATGCTAACAGCACCAAATCTGACCTGTCCAACCTATCCACATATGCATATATTAGCTTGAACTGCCTAACCTATTTACATGCTCATTTCTGCTATTGTTGAGTCGTCCTTGATCCTCTTTGTTGTGATTGACATGTACATTGTATGTTTGAATCCTGATGGGTGTGAAATTGTTTCTTTGTTTAACATTGCTTTTAAGTACATTTTATACACACTAAGGTTAATCGGAACTGGGACTACAGTTTAAAGTGGGATCCGAACCACTATGTGCCTCCACCGATTATCGAACTCGGGACCCTTTGATTACAAGGCGATGACGCTACCACTGCAAAATTGGGGAGGCCCTTATTTCTGCTATTATATGCCTACGTGGAGGTTAGGCAAGTCAGGTTTGGTGCTGTTAGCATATATCTCTCAAGTTGTTAAGGCTGTCCCTAGCCGCTCGTCAATTTAAATTATAAAGTCAATAAGTTGTCACTGTATGGCAGGCCAGTCCCCTTAGATAAAGGAATGGAGCAATTTTTTGATTTTGTTCAAATCAACTAAGTTTCAACTAAGAAAAATTAAAATAAATTACTTGTATATTTTGTGCGTTCGAACAGGAGCAGAATTGCGGCAGTGTTTCTTCTAGTGTGCCACTCCCTTGAACATTGAAAACACATGTCTACAAATTTCAACTTTGAAAATTGTACAGAGCTGAAACATTGTGATTATAAAGATTCCAAAGAAGAAACCCATTTTTCAACAGCACCATCAGATTTGCAGTTATTACTATTACTATAAATTTATATACGTTTAATACAATACAAATTAAACATTTTCACAAAGTTAATATTTAATACAAATAGAAATAACATATCATAATGGCGTTAAATAACACATTTTTATGGAAATTAAGTATTTTTATATCATATGATTTGAATGGCAACTAACATTTGTGTAGTAGAAGAAGTAGAACATAAGAATAGCTTTAGGACACTTCTTGTTTTGTGTGCCGTAATAATTATTCTCTCTTTGAAGGAACCTGCAGTAGTCGCTCATCATGGATGGATCCCAGTTCCTTCTATAGCGTTGTTCCATCTGCAAAATGTCTCCTTGTTCATCACTCACTTCATCCTGGTTTTCAGGGAAAAAATGAAAATGAGAATGCAGGAAGTGAATTTTGTGAGACACCCTGCATTCCAACTTCTTTTGAAGAAGGTTGCGTAATATGTTATGTATAGTTATGCACTATTTTATTCTATCCTGTTACCAAGAAATCCATTAATAACATCTTTAAGGGATTCTTATGATGCAGGTTCGTTTAGTGTTATTGTTCCTAAAAACCACCCGTCATTCATTAGTCTAGGGCAACCAACTTTATGCTTTATGCAGCTGCAAATTATGCTTTTCATTTTCTTAAGTTATGCTTCATTATGCTTTTTCCTAAATTTTGATTCAATCTGATTCACAACTATAAACAGTCTAGCCACATTGAGTTCAGCAAACTACAACCTTCCACTATCACACATAAAAACATATCTCATTACCATATATAATTCTATTATTTCCTATGGCTCGCCCCTGTGGGCCATGGAAACCAGTAAACAGTACATTAAAAACAGATTGAGATCTTCACAACGCAAAGTGATACTTCGCCTAACGGGTGCATTCAGAACAACCTCAACCCTGGTTCTTCTCATGATTGCGGGCCTACAGCCTATTGAAATCGTTATTAAAACTAGACCATCAAAGTATTACTTTAGAAATGGACAAGAGGACGAAATCTATAAACTAATTGGAATACGCCCTGCCACGGTACCAGAAATTTACAACCACTTGTTTAGCGTCTGGCAACAGGAATGGACACAAGCTACGCAAGGAAGGAGACTTCACAGCTTCCTTCCAAACATAAAAGAACGACTTTCGATGGACCATTTCCATCCCACGAGAGGTCTCATACATTTCCTAACGGGACACGGTCCCTACGGTCAACACCTAAATAAGCACAACCTCAGACAGACTGATAAATGCCTGAAATGTAAAACCGAGACGGACACACCGGAACATAAAGCCTTCTTTTGCCAGACATCAAACAAACAAATCGAAGATTTAAGACAAAAGCTACCAAACTTCAACACGTACCAGTTAATAAGAAATCCCGAGCACTTTACGTTACTAAACGACTTAACAAACCTGGTGTCGAAAGAGGAACATTCCCTCTTCAAATCCGGCATCACTCACCTCCCCATTCAACCCCTACCTCCGGAATGTAATATACCCCCCAGAAGATCACAAAGAATCCACATTCGACAAACTCAACAACAGGACATCCCTCCTTAGGACTAAGATCACCAAGAGGATAATGAAGCAGAACCTCCCACAGGAACATCAAGAAGGAGACACTAATACAGAAGACAGTGATACGCCAAAACGAAAAAAGGTTACGCCTCCCCGGAGAAAGGCAAAGGATAACACTGCAAGGACTCGACCTAGGAACCAACCGAATTTAACCCAGATTCTTCTTTTTCGTTTCTTTCTTAAATTGTAATCTTACACCCCCTTCTTTATTCTTGTTACTAAACACACTGCAAACTTCTCTCACTGATTCTTGACAATTCTCTATATTTCCACTACCGAACGTACTAATGTACCCGATACTTCCCAGGAAATCCCTCCCTACTTCTTCCCTTCCTGATGATGTCCCGGGTACCAACCGTCGTACCGATGTTCATCCCAGTCCGACCAACTCTTGCTGGTCTCCCGCAAGTCTCCTTGCATCAGGTACCACTCGTTCTTTCATATCTCTTCCTACTATTAATACGTACATCTCAAAGCCAATAATACTCTCACTATCTCAAACATAACATACTAGAACATAGACCCTGCTTAACATTCATAGAATCGTGTTAATGTCCATTCCTCATCTCATCCATCAACACTAATGCACACGACACACAATAAAACTTATCCTAAGAAAACATTACCCACCCAATTACACACTTATGTAATTTCGTATCTGTGATCATAAATAATATTAATGTTAAACACTAACACTTATTTACTTCCTACTATTTCTAACCTTTATCTTAATCTTCTTACCTTGTAGAATGATGTGAAACCAACTTTGTTCAGGAAAACCGAACAAATTTGGTTCTTCACACTGGGACATTCTTGCCAATGTCACAGTGAATTATTGTAATTAAAAAATAATGGAAATCAAGGATGAATCAAAGAAAAGCGGGGGAATCCGTAAAAAATTCACGGAACTGACGCCCTGGGTTAATTTTCAGGTACCAGGGCATAAGCGCATACCTCCGAAAGTAGCTTGACTACTTTTATCCGTATACATAAAAATAATAATCGTTCTATGTAACCATATCTTGTATACTGTTTAGGAAATAAAATTATTTGTATATCCAACAACAACAAAAAAAAATCACTCTGCTGTTTATTAAATTATACTTTATTATGCCTTCTATTTCACTCACTTCTATTACCATACACGTTTTATTTAATTCAATTTCTATTAATACATACGCATTGAAAATTGTAAGCATGAAACTATCAATAAAACATAATCGTTTTCTATTAGAATTTAAGACAAAACAATATATTTCAGAATTGAAAGAAATTGAACTTAACACACACAAATGAAAAATACAAGTAACTTTAAAAAACAACGTTTTACGATAACTTCACACTATTCCTTTTCTTGTTTTCAATTTTCTTCTTCATTGTCGTCATCGCTGACAATGTCAGTGTAGCTCCCCGATTGAAAGCAAGCCGCAAATAAGCTTCGAGATTTTCTTCCTTAAACGAAGACCTGCGTGGAGCTAGAATCCAAGTGAGAGTGGAAAAGCTTCTCTCAACTGAAGCACTAGATGGAGGCACATTTAATGCTTTCATGGCCAAGGTACTCAAATTTGGCATCTTATTCAACCGTTTCCTCCACATGCAAAAGAGAGAAACGTTAGTAATTTCGTTGTCTTGAAGAATTACACGATACATGCACAATTCTTCCAAAGGTATATCCACCTGAGAGAAACGTTTCAATTCTGTCGGTAACCCTTCTGCTAGCATATTTGGATTTGCGCGTGTGGGATCCAGGCACTGAACTTGTGTCCCAAAATGTAATGCATGATGTCCACTCATATAAGCTGGAAGCTTTTTTCACCGCAGGCATGAATTTTCTAAAATTTCATGGACTGGTGACAGAATAAGCCATACCTGACTAGCATCAACATTTTCAGCTTCTAAAACTTTGGTCTGTTTACAGATGGCCTCTGTAATTTTAGATATGGTGTTAAGCTGGAGCTTAAGACATACTTCTTCACTTCCAATTTGTTTCTTAAGGTTTGTTCCAGAAGTACTTCTTTCTTTATTTTCCTCTTCTGTCCACCTCTGCAATGTGCTATATTAAGTGTAGTAAAATTTTCCTGCCTGGAGCCAAGTTCCCCAATGAGTCATCACTAGTACTGGAGGCAAACAGGTAATTTTTCTGCTTCCCACAAGAGATTTAACAGCCTTTCCCATCATGCTGGTGTTTTGCTCAAAGCCGATTTGACCGATGCAATGAAAAGATCAGCATCTTTCAGACTGTTTCTAATCTCTTCCGCTCATAGGTGGAGGACATGTGCCCAGCAGGTGGAATGCATTAGTCTAGGAGCAACTACAGCTAAGCACATACCAGCACTTTTCATGTATGGGGCATTATCAGATATTAGACCTACAAACTGACTTCTTTAACACCATTATTACTTAATGCATCAAGTACAATGTCTACTATGAGTTACGCCGTTGCACAATGTTTGATCTGACCAGGTGAAAACTTTCAGTATGTTCTCCAAGTGGACGAACCAGTACTTTTACAACCTTACGATTTTTAATATCAGTAGTTTCATCAACAACCACAGAAACATCCTCTCCTTCACATTTCACTTTTGTTTCATTCAGATCATCATCAGCACAATCAAGTACATATTTTCTTAATGTACTTTCACTAGGAGCTGTTGTTACGTTAGTAGATGTTTGTATCCAATTTTTGAACTGTTCATTCCTAAAAACATGAAGAGAGATACCAGCTGCAACAAATACGGTTACCATTTTTTTGACCTTCCCTTGATTGGCTTCCATGCGCTTCACCGTTTGAGGAAGAGTGCTGGCCAAACTGTTCCCGTTGCTTCCTGCTTCACCGTCGTGTGCAGTTTTTCTTGGGCGGTGTTTTGAAGAAGGAACATGTAGTTGCACAGTGAACTTCTTTTCATATTTAATGAATTCCGAACAAAGACTACATAATAGATTACCGCTTTCTACTTTGAAATGATCTGTTGGAACTTCTCTCACTCTTTGACTTGCATATACTGTTGATTTCGGCATTTTCAAAAAAGCACGTCCAGTCTTGCCTACCTTTTTACACAAAGTGAGGAAGTTCGAAACCTTTGTGAGCTGAAGGTGCGGAGAGGGGACGAGTTCTAACTCTCCATTGTTACACGTAAATGGGGTTTGTAATGTTGTTAAAAACTTTTCTTTTGTAGATTATATTACAAAAGATTTTCTTTGTGTGTTATACTATACACATAGATACAGTTCGGAAGTAAAAAAAAACATTAAACATTATGTAATGTGCTTTATTTTTGTCAATTATGCTTTATTATGCTTATAAAATTAGCAAATTTGGAGATGTATAGCGGTCACAATCAAAGGTATGGTACCAACCATGGGTGATAAATTCTATTATGCTTCTAATGCTTTTTATGCTTTGTGGTTGCCCTATTCATTACTTTTCTAATCTGAGCTCAAATGAATATTCCTTCTTTTAGTTTAGCATCACTCAAAGCAGGGACAATTCTTCGTAGATATTTGAAACCCTCACCCGATTTGTTCATACCTTTCACAAAGTTCTTCATAAGTCCCAATTTAATGTGCAAAGGAGGAAGAAATGCATTTTGAGGATCAAATAAAGGCTTAAATTTTACATTACGATTGCGCTGAGTGGATTATTTTCTTCCCGACCATTCTGTCACTATGTAGTTTTCTTTAGCATTACGGCTGTCCCATAGGCACAGAAAACAAGGATGTTTCGTGAATCCACTCTGCATACCACGTAGAAGACCAATTACTTCAAGGTCTCAGCAAATATGACAACTATAGTTTTCATATTTAATGGATTTTAGAATATGATACATATTTTAAATTTCCTTCTTTGCTACAGAATATGCTACAAGTATAGAGAGAAGTTTATTGCCATTGTGTAACAAATCAGCCTTTAAACTAATTTTGGAAGCATCAATGAATAAGCGCCACTCTTCAGAATTATGTGTGAAACTTAATTTTCACAGCAGAATCTGTGACTGTGAAATATGGCAACTAATCAATTTTTCTGTTTCTGAACACTGAAACATAAACAAAGAATAAATTTGATAAGACAAGTGAGGAGGCAATAAGTATAATTATGGAAACCTAAGAAGCGTTGACTGTAGTTAATCTATGTGAATAGCTATTAGCCTAATAAAATTTACGAATGTTAAAGTATTCAGAAACCAGACGTGATGGACAAAATCTGATTACATATTTGTAAACAGCGTAACAATCTTGGTAATAATCATCATTCTGTTTGTTGATGACGTGGTGGGGCACTGTTTCGCCATCACAGTAAAGAAAACCCCGTCGCTCTGCGCTGTGAGAATTGTGGAAGCATTTAATTTAGTTCAAAAAAACTCTATTTGAAACATTTGAAAGGAAAGGTTAACTTTGATTGATTGATTGAGTTGGTGTTTTAAGTCCACTTTATGCACAGTAAGGCTAATCGGAACTGGGGATTAACTTCTGTACCGCCCCGTTCCTGCGCCACTAAATATTGCAGTACAGAATAGTTCCAAATTGTCTTACGATTATGCATTGAAAATTTGGACTATGAGAAAAACTGTGAACGGAAGATGGCGCTATGTTTCTACTTCGGACTTAAAAGCAATTGCAAAATGAATTTCTCGACATGGTTCTACTTTTTCTTGTATAGAAATTATAATCATTGGAGGCTGTATAAATAACCCATTTTCTTAACTTTCGCATTTCTGTGTGGATAGGCAGATCCGCTGGACTCTGCCAAAGAAACGTTTATTTATAATGAAATAATTACTTTGTGTTTGTGTTTCTGTGATTTAAATATGTTAACATGCACTTGCTTTTCGTAATTCGTATCAATCCCTAAGATTATATGTTTATTTTATAAAGTCTGTCTGAATGCTTCACGTTGACCAGGGCATTCACTTGTTTTTCTCAGTTGTCTCAGCCTCTGAAGCATGTTTACAATGCATTGTGTTGCGCTATGCAAACTTCCTGAGCCATTCAGGAAACAGGTAGTTTCTTCTGCCTATGGAGTCGGCGGTTTGCATAGTGGCAATTAAAAAACACGATTCGGCATAGAGGAAGAGCTCGATGGCCTAGTGATATAGAGGTGAGACAAGCTGAGAGGGGACTAACTTTTGGATTGGAGTTGAGAAGGGAGAAGTGGTTAGGAGAGCAGTAGGTCAGAAGTGAGACGACTATCTGGTCGACAAATTGAGAAGCCAACAGAGGACTTCGTATATTCTATTCAGCCTAATTCATCAGATAGACAGGTAATTATCCTAACACCCAGCCATGATTCAGGTTCAAAGGTTCACAAAACCCAACGAGTGACCATTGTCTTTTCTGCAGTTTAGTTTCTTAGTTTGATTTTGTACCTTTCGCATTGCCAAGCGTTAACTCGTCATGCCAATGACGAGTTCTCTCATCAGAGGATGAATGATGAGTAACTTACATCACCCCAGCAAGTAATTGCACAAACACTGGTTCAGATCCCTTCATTCTTTAGAATGACACGTGATGGAGATGCTTAGGGCTTTCATCCATTTTTTCGGAAATGAGATGGAAAATTGTTAGCCAGTTTTAAATTCAACCCCACCACAATAATTGACACGTGGTGGATTTGCTGGGACTTCTCATGCACTTTTTTCGGAAATGCGATGAGAAAATAGCTCGTTACGTGAAGGAGTTGCTTCGGGTCTTTTCATTTTTTTTTTTAGAAATGAAAAGAGTTTGTTAATCAGTTTTAAATTTAAACACACCCCAAAATGATGCTCACTTGTTTAGTTTTTTTAGTATGTCCTTGCCATATTTGATTTTGAAAATACATAGGGCTTAAAGGTTGTTTTTTTTTTAACATTAAGGGGGAAGAATTTATATGCCATGATAGATGTTTAGTCTAACATGAGGATGAATGCGATGAAATGCGATGACCTCGAGTCTGGGTCGGTAATCAGCGAAATGTAAAATGCGGAGGAACCTGCGCCCTAGTTCCGTCGCGGTTACCCGCGTCAGGATGGCGTTTTGGTATCTGGAGCGTCCGTCATTCCGCGTGGCGGAAGGTTTGATGTTGGATTTTAGGGAGGCCCATTTCATCAAAAATGTGTACGGCCCAGGGACGTCCGTGAACGATTCCCTTTCAATCCGCTCCTGGTATCGCTGTGGTTAGCTCACGAACACGGTACCATGGCAACGACAGAATTCCCACCTGGGAAATTTTTACCATTCCCAGAATTTTATAGAAGAATAAGGCATTTAGATTCGATGATTTCTTGCATTGACAGTGATTTTAGAATTTTTTTATATGATTTTGGATACGAAAATTATCACAACGTTGGTTATGAGGATTAAACTATTGCAGTAAGCTACAGTGAACAGTAAACGAATTTTACCCATAACATATTAATTAATTAAAAACGTGGATTAAAAGTGGATTTTTAAAGTGAATATGAACGAGTAAAATAAATTAGAGTTTATTGACTCTGACTCGGTGGCATTATGTGCATTTTAATGAGTCATAGCAGAGAGTATGCTTGTTTGAGTCAATATTTTGTTGTTGTTGTTAATTGAAATTCCTTAAAAGTTTAATTTAAATTTTGTTCAAAACTGACCGTAACTTGTAAATGATTTAGAATGCTTGAACTATAACTGCTAATATTATTGCAACGAGGATATTACATTTTTATACATATATAGTTTTGGGAACGAATAAGGCCCCGAGGACCACTCATTTATATTCTTAATGACTGAAGTCTCCTAGCACCTCATGAAGGGAGCTTAGATTAAGGAGATAGTCAAGTTTATACGAGATAGTCACTTGCCTTATGTTACCTTAACTTACGAATAAATTAAAAACTAACTAACTAACTCTCTAGCCTTCTAAAACCCGAGGGTTCATGGCTGCAGCAACACAGGCCTTCCATCTGTCCCTATCTTGAGCAAGATCTATATACTCTTTTCCATCCCTACCGATTTCCTTTAGGTCCATCTCAACGTTGTCCCTCCATCTTCGTCTTGGACTTCCTACAGGTCTCTTACCAACAGGTTTCCCAACAAGAATCCTTTGAACTCCTCTATCCTCTCCCATTCGTGCCACATGGCCTGCCCACCTAAGTCTTCTTGATTTAATTATTCTAATAATATCTGGACATGAATACAAATTATGTAGTTCTAAATTATGTAACCTTCTCCACTCACCTGTCTCCTCATCCCTTTTAGGTCCAAATATTTTCCTAAGGATCTTATTTTCAAATACTCTCAATTTATGTTCCTCTTTCAATGTAAGGGACCAAGTTTCACACCCATACAATACTACAGGCAAAATTACTGCCTTGTATATTTTAACTTTTAGTTTCTTAGATATTAAACGAGAAGACAAAAGTTTATGAAGAGAGAAGTAACATGCATTTCCTGAATTAAGCCTACTTTTTATTTCCTCTTTAATATAATTTTCATTTGTTAATATTACTCCTAAGTATTTGAATTTGGAAACTGGTTCAAACGAGTTGTTATCAATAATTAGATTTTGATTATTACCTAACACTTGATTTCGGCCTGTAAGCATATATTTAGTTTTCTCTTTGTTAACTTCCAAACTTATCTCTTTAGCAGTTTCGAAAAATATTTTAACATTATTCTTAATCGTATATATATATCATCCCCCAGTAAGTCTACATCATCTGCATATGCTAACAACTGAGTCACACCATTTAATTTTAGTCCTTCTTTAGTTTCTTTTACCTTCCTAACAGGATAGTCTAAGGCAAAATTAAGGAGCAATGGAGATAATGCATCTCCTTGTTTTAACCCATCATGAATTATAAATTTGTCAGACATATTATTACCCACACGAATTTTACATTCTGTTTCACTGGTGCATATTTTTATCATACTAACAAGCTTCTTAGGTATTCCAAACTCTACTAATATATTATATAATTTATCTCTTTTGACCGAATCATATGCTTTTCTGAAATCAATGAATAGCTGATGGACATTTTGATTATATTCCCACTTTTTTTCAAGTGTCTGTCTCATGTGAAAAATTTAATCTGTAGTTGATCTGTTACGTTTAAATCCACATTGATAATCACCTATAATTTCATTAGCATATTGGGTTAGTCTTGTTAAAAGAATGTTGGGCAATATTTTGTATGTTGTTGAGAGTAGAGAAATTCCACGGTAATTATTGCAGTTCATTTTATCACATTTTTTAAACACAGGAACAATTATGGATTCTTTCCACTGTTGAGGGATTTCTTCTTTATTCCATATTAAACAAATTAATTTATGAATTTGACATATTAATGAATTTCCACCATTCTTAATTAACTCAGCTGGTATTATATCAATGCCAGGTGCTTTGTTATTCTTTAGCCTTTTAATAGCATCTTTAACTTCAGTCAAGTTAGGTTCTGGAACTAAAGGTTCTGCTGTGTGGACTTCATTTACTTCTGATTTATCTCCTACATGGACATTTAAAAGGTCATTAAAGTGGTTCTTCCATCTATTTAGAATATCGCTTGGGTCAGATAGAAAATCACCGTCTTTATATTTTATCAAGTTTACTTTAGGTTGCCAACCCTTTCTAAATTCATTTACACCTTTATATAAATCTCTGATATTTTTGTTTTTGCTGTTTGTTTCAATTTCGTTAATTTTGCTTTTCAAGTAATCTCTTTTTTTTACTTCTAAAAGTGCGGTTAACTTCTCGCTTTATTCTATTATAATTGTTTAGATTTGTATCATCAGAGTTATTTAACCACCTAAGTCTAGCCTGATTTTTTATTTCTATTAGATTATGACATTCATTATCAAACCATGGCTTACTTTTTCTTCGTTTATGGTATCCTATACTTTCTTTAGCTGCTGATTCTATTGCATTACGTATGTGCTCGCAATTCTTATTTACGTCTCTTTCATTTATATTTTCATTATCATTTAAATCCTGCAAAACCTCAAATCTATTTGACAGTTTAATTTGGTAATCTTTGTTAATTCTTTCATCAGCAAATTTTCCTGTATCAAGTTTTATAACTTTTAGATTTTGTTGCTTATGATTTATCACTGAGAGTCTTTCTCTTAATTTAGCAATTACTAAATAATGGTCACTGGCACAGTCAGCACCTCTATGTGTACGAACGTCAATTATACTAGTATGCCTTCTCTTATCAATGAGAATATGATCTATCTGATTATGAGTTTTACCATCTGGAGAAGACCAGGTATATTTATGGATATCTTTATGTTTAATAGTGGTACTTTTCACAATTAAATTCTTTGAGGTTGCAAAAGTAATCAATCTTATACCATTATCATTACTTAATTCATGAAGACTTTTTTACCAATCGTGGGTTTAAATGTCTCTTCTTTGCCAATCTGTGCATTACAGTCACCTAACAGAATTTTCATATTATACTGAGAAAATTTATCAAAGACCTGTTCTAACTCTGTATAAAAATCATCTTTAGTATTATCATCTTTTTCTTCCGTTGGTGCATGTATGTTTATTAAAATAATTTTACACCACCTACCCTGTAAAACTGCATATGATATCCTATCATTAAAAAATTCTACTGTTTTAAGAGCCGAGATAATTCTATTATTTATGAAAAAGCCTGTTCCAAAATTAAGATTTTCAGTACCACCATAGAAAAAAGTATAATTTTTAGTTTTACAATTCCCTTCTCCTGGCCACCTAACTTCCTGGACAGCTACTACATCTAATTTATACTTGACTATCTCATTAACTGTACACTGAAATGCCCCAGGCCGGTAAAGGCTCAGAACATTCCAGGTGCCTAATTTAATATCCTTATTCCTAACGTAGATCTTATCCTTAGTCCAGGGACCTCCCAAGGTAGTCCCCACCCGGAGATCCGAACGGGGGACTATTTTACCTCCGGAATATTTTACCTTGGGAACATCCATGGCCTTATATTTCTGTTTCTTGACATGTCTTTTTACAGTGCAGAGTTGTCAGCTCTACGCCTAACCCCCGATATGAATGGAGGAACTACTACACAAGACAAACACAAACATATTAGACAGCACAATTACTACACAAGACGAACACAAACACATTAGACAGCATAACTACTACACAAGACACACACAAACACATCACAACTACTACACAAGACACACACAAACACATCACAACTATAACACAATATAAACACACACACACCACAACTACTACACAATATAAAAAACAAACAAACAAACAAACACAAACACACACACACACACACACACACACACACACACACACACACTCGTGGAAGTGAGCGATTTGCAAAGTAAAGAAAAAGTTTCAAAATTTGGTTGTTAATGTTATAAGGAATGTATGGGTTTACTTAGAAGACTGGACTCTTCAGATTAACTTTCATTAGCAATGAACACACTTCTTAGTTTATCTCATGCATGCTTAGTGGCAGCAATAAGGCTCCTAAGAAACTGTGGTGCAACGAGTGGGGCAGGCTCTCCAAGAAAAAGACCCCCCCCCCACCCAAGGACTACCAATGCACATTATATCTTTGTAGAAATAAAATATTTTAAACGATAATCCTCGCGGCGTAAAATAGAAACAGTCTTACTAATTCCATTGTAACTTTTATGTTGATCGATCTTTAGCAAGATAAAGAATCATAAAGTTTGTCACAGACATCTAGTATCAGACCAGAATGATGAATTCATACAGTCGAAGCCTCATTTGTTTGCATGCACATAGCGTTGATATCTAAATAAGTATTGTTAGTATGGTCTTGGAGAGAACTTGTCATCACAATTTTACTGATGCTAGTGCACAGATTGTCAACTGTTTCGTTGGTGTTTTGTGTCGTATGTGTGACGTTTATTGCGTAAATAGTCTGTATGGTTTATAAGACCTTTGAAGTTGTCAAAATGTAAGTAAAAACAGATTGTGTTTTGTCTGGTATAAATGGAGTTCATTATAGTTTGTTGAATGGAATTTTGTGATCAATTAAATAATGTTGAATTATGAGTGCTTATCATTGATAATCTATTCGACACCTTGAGTGCGATCTGCGTGTGTCCAAATACACAACAGATGTATTAAATGGCGACGAGAAAAATATTTAAGGGCGTAGTACAGATTTAGGTGAGTTTTGGTCTATGATTAATTGGATTTAATCGTTGCGGTAGGCATCATGGCGTATGTGCCAGGATTTGACAAATATGATCCAGATGAAGGAACCATTAACTCTTATTTGGAAAGATATGATAATTATTGCCGAGTTTTCAACATATCTGAGGAAAGCAAAGTTCCTAGATTCATATCTGTAATTGGCGCCAAACCTTATGAAGTGTTACGCGAGTTGTTCTCTCCAATACTACCAGAGAAGAAATCGTTCAAAGAAATTTCTGATAGGCTCATTTCTTATTACAATCCAAGTAGTAATTTTATAGTGCAACGCCTAAAGTTAAGAAAATGTACGCAATTGGATGTGGAGAAGGTTGAAGATTTTACAAGAAGGCTCCGAAAGATAGGTGAAGCATGTGGATATGGTGAGTTTTTACCTATTGCATTGTTTGACACGTTCGTGAGCGGTTTAAGGTCTGACGTTATTAGGAAGAAAATAATAGCAGAAAATATCATGGAATTCCAGAAAGCTTTTGAGTTAGCTAGACAAATGGAAAAACTCGAGTGTGATATGAAGGATTATTACCGTGAAGTGAACTTCAAAGGCACAATGAATAATATTAAGTGCAAGGGCAATGACAGAAGATTTCATGAAGCGAATAACGTTTCGCGTAAAAATGAGATTGATTCCCAATTTAGCAATCAGCAAAGTAATCTTCATGGTCAAGGTAATAATTCAAAATCATATAAATCAAAGTCCAAAGTGCAAGGGCATTATGAAGGAAGTTTTTGTTCGTTTTGTGGGAAGCAAGGACATAATTATGTGAAATGTTATAAAAGGATTAACATTGAACGTAGAAAATCCACAAATTATGAACTCAATAACAAATTTGTTGCTCATACAACTGAGTTAGAATCCGCACCTAACTCTGAAGCTTGTCCAACAAACACAGCTGCAACTCAAGATTTATTTATTGCCACTATTTTTACACATTCTAATGATACTCAAATCAACTTTAATAGTAAAGTTGATAAAGAAGAAATCGTGGATCATGCATCCAAACTTCAATCATCACAACATGTGGTCAACGATTCGGAAAATTATATAAAAGTGTGTACAAGGGAACTAGATTCCAACATTAACCAGCGTACATATTTAATAGATATTAATGTACATGGTCATGAAGCCAAGTTTGAGATTGACACTGGACCCTATGCATCTGTAGCTAGTAAAGATTTTTATCAAAAGTTTTTGCATAATGTACAAATGTCTGAACCTAACTGTACATTGAAAGGTGCTGATAATAATGTAATACCTTTACTGGGAAAAGTTAATGTGAATGTTGCGTGGATAAATCAGTTCTATTGTCTAGATTTGTACATAATTAACTGTCATTTAGAATATCCGCTTTTAGGAAGAAGTTGGATTCAAATTATGATACCCAAGTTACATTGTGAGTTGACTGAAATTTGTGCAAGGGGAACTTGTTCTCCGCAGTCTGATATTATTGCACACAATGTCACAGAAAATAATGCAATGAACTCTGATGTTCGTAATGTCAAGCATATATTAAATAAATGTGACAATTGTATAAAAACTAATAATGTACAAGGGATCGTTGATATTATAAAGGAAGAATTTCATTCTACATTTGATGGCGATTTAAGCTTGCCTATAAAAGATTTTAGAGCTGATATTCCATTAAAACCTGATGCAACTCCAATTTTTAAGAGATTTTACAATGTACCTTATGGAATTAAAGATAAAGTAAAATCAGAATTGGATAAATTGGTAGAAAATGGCATTTATGAAAAAGTCAATACTAGTGAATGGGCCAGTCCGATGGTTGTCATTAAAAAGAAAAATGGAGATTTACGCATTTGTTGCGATCTAAAAAGTACATTGAACAAATATGTAGAAAATACTTCTTATCCCCTACCACTGTTAGAGGATATTTTCCAGAAAGTTAGAGGAAATGCCGTATTTGTTAGTTTGGATTTACAAAAAGCTTATTGGCAAATAGCTTTGAGTGAAAAAGCAAAAAGGTTGCTTGTAATGAACACACCATGGGGATTATTACAACACACAAGATTACCGTTTGGAGTTAAAATTTCGTCTCAAATATTTCAGAGAGTAATTGAACAGATATTGCAAGGTCTGCATTATGTAATTCCATATCAAGACGATATTCTAATTTGTGGCTCTGGACTGAATGAAACGGTTAGCAGATGTATTGAGGTCATGCACAGGTTAACACAATATAACGTGAAGGTTAATTTGGAAAAGTGCAAGTTCTTTAAATCATCCATTCAATACTTAGGATATGAACTTTCTGCGGAAGGAATTAAACCTTGCCAGTGCAAGATTGAAGCATTGCTCAATTGTCCACGTCCGCATGACGTGAAGGAATTGAAGTCGTTTTTGGGAGGCATTAATTTTTTTCGAAGGTGCATTCCAAATATGGCTATACTGATTCCAGCCTTGTACAAGTTATTAAAGAAGAATGTGCATTGGAATTGGAGTGATGACTGTGAAAGTCAGTACAAAAAGGTTAAAGAAGCACTGAAGTCATCCGAAACTTTAACTCCGTTTGATCCTAGCAAGGATACAGTAATCATATGTGACGCTTCGAGCTATGGTCTAGGAGCTCAGATATGCCATAGAATTAATGGTGAATTGAAAACAATAGAGTGTGCATCTACTACTCTTTCGCAACATGAAATGGCTTATCCTCATCATGAAAAGGAAGCTCTTTCAATTATATTTGCCGTGAAGAGATTTAGAAAATATATTTATGGAAAGCAATTTCAAATATGGACTGATTCACTACCCGCAAAACAACTACTTCAACATGGAAAGGCTAAACCCATTATGGCTTCATCCAGGATTCAACGTTGGTGTTTGTTCTTGGCTAATTATGAATATGAAATTGTGTACAAGAAGAATGTTGAAGTAGCGGATCTGTTGTCGAGGTTGCCATTGCAAGGGGAAACAGTTGATATCGACGGGATTCAGTTTGTAAATGCAATCAAACTCACGGATCGTCTGAAAGATGTCTTCCGAAGTTTGCAAGAACAAGATGTGATGTTGAAACAGGTCAAAAGGTACGTTATGGAAGGTTGGCCAGAATCTAAGATTAAGGATCCAAATATAGATGCAAGTGAATTCGAAGCGCTGAGAAGAAGAAGAAATGAACTACAATGTGAAGAAGATATATTGCTGTGGAGTTCTAGAGTTATTGTACCTAATTCAATGAGGCAACACGTTTTGGAGAAAGCTCATGAGAATCACGATGGCGTAGTTAAAATGAAGTTACTATTGCGTGAAAGATATTGGTGGCCTGGTATAGACAAATGCGTTGAAGATCACGTAAAATCGTGCAACGTTTGTAATGCTGTAAAACCTGACACCAAAAAGAAAGAATACAATGATTGGAAGGAAGTAACTAAGCCGTGGGAGAGAGCACACATGGATTTTTTCTATTTTCAAGGAAAAGTGTTGCTTCTCGTTGTTGATGCATTTACAAAATGGCCAGAATGTGAAGTTGTATCTTCTACATCATTCAGGGATGTAAAAGGATTTATGTCGAGACTAAGTTCAAGGTATAATCAGCCATACACCTTAGTTACGGATAATGGTCCTCCCTTCCAATCTGCAGAATTCAAGAAATATTGTGAAGATCAAGGGATTGCTTTGATGTATTCACCAGCTTATCATCCGGCTAGTAATGGACAAGCTGAGAGACACGTACAAATTATAAAAAGTGCTCTGAGATGTAAATTGTACGAAACTAGAAAAGAGGACAAGCATTTTGATTTAAATAATGCTTTGCTGGATGTGCTACATTGTGTCCGAATGGCTCCAAACACCGTTAATTTGAAATCTCCTGCTGAAATGATGTATGCATTTGAGCCGAGACCGAAAGATGATATAGGTCGGTTGCAGGATATTCCTGATAAAAGCAAACGCGAGGATACCAGAGGAGGTGTCAAAGTTTGGGTGAAACTTGCCAACCGAGATTCCAGTGGTGCATCCTATGTTCAAGGTGAAGTTGTCCGAAGAGCAGGGACATATACTTGGTATATTAAAGTTGGTAAAGATGTTAAGTTAGTGCATGGAAACCAGATAAAATGGAGAAATGTGAGAGAAAATGATAGAGGATATCATCATGATAGTGATGAAACAGGCGATAAGAATAATGACGCATCTTCAGAAGTCCACGAAGGAAGATATTTAGATGCGAATGATACGTTTAAGGATTACGAGAGAGGAGACAATCATGAAGTGGTGGAAGAAGCTGCAAGAGGTAACATAGATTTAGATAGACGTGTAGCAGCAGAGTCAAGAGTGTTAAGGAGAAGTCAGAGGCAAAGAAAACCACCTGACAGATTCGATTTGAGTGATTATGGTTAAAAGAAGTAAAGACATTAAAACCAAAATTTTGCTAATGCAAAATTTTATCGACGCGGGGGAATGTCGTATGTGTGACGTTTATTGCGTAAATAGTCTGTATGGTTTATAAGACCTTTGAAGTTGTCAAAATGTAAGTAAAAACAGATTGTGTTTTGTCTGGTATAAATGGAGTTCATTATAGTTTGTTGAATGGAATTTTGTGATCAATTAAATATTGTTGAATTATGAGTGCTTATCATTGATAATCTATTCGACACCTTGAGTGCGATCTGCGTGTGTCCAAATACACAACATTTTGTTTCAATTCTTGAACATTACATAAGACGAAGTGAAGGAACACGGTGATTTAAATGGGGGAAATTTTAGTCATAGAAATAAGTTCTGAGTTCTATGTTCTACAATCGGGACTTTTAATTATCTTTAGATCGGTTAAATCGTGTGTTTAATTATGTACAATCTCAGTAACGGATTAAATGAATGAATAAATTGAAGGGATGTGAAAATAATACTTACGAATACATTGCCTGAAAATTTTTCAATTCATGTTAATATGTAAAGAAACGAAACGCTAATTATATTCCTCGACACGCTGTACAATTTGCGTACCATGATTTAGGATATAAACCGCCCGATTAATTAAAAGTTCTAGTTGAGAAGTAATAGATGTATAAATAGGCTGCAGTGAAGAGAGATGTCCGTACACAGGTAAGCAGTAGTGACGAGAATGAGCCCGTACACATATATTCATATACTTATATGCTTTAAGCAAAGTTAGGCACAGCCAACTTAATTTGAATAACTAGAAGAGAATTAGGAGAGCATTACACGGCGTGGACGTTTCTCACATATTAATGAGATCTTTTTTGTTAGTATATATTTATATATTCTTTTTCCTGTCCAAAACATTGTTTTGTTTGACAGTTGAATATTTATCCTTAGCACGTTGTAGCTTCGAATATTAAAAACTTTTAAAATGTAGTTTGTTTTAAATTTTAAAATATAAATATTGCAATTTTCGCTCCAAGTTACGGCATTTATTAAAGTGAAACAGGTCTAATATTTTAAATCTACTCGCGTGACATAATAATAATTTATTATAAAAATGGCACTAATAATATTAAAGGTTAAATAAAAGCAGACTTATTATTTAATAATGTGCTTTAGGCACAAAAGTTTTTTGCAGTATTTAAAAATACTAGCTCAGCGAGTACATCACTAGAATTTTATAGTTACTCTTCAGAAGAAGGTATATAATTATATTAGCAAAGTTTATTTTAAGCGCCAGTAATGAGAATATTTATTTTATATGAATCTGTAGACGTCGACGTCAAGTTTTGTTGCGCCCCAATAACAAGTATTTTCCTTCGGATATTGGATCATGACCAAAATCCTGGAAATCCATTCTGCATCGCAGAATGATTATGATTAAACCACAACGGTTTTAGTTTCAAGCTTTGCACAATAATATGCTAAGCATATTTTAGAATGAGTTGAGAGAATTAAAGATTCTTCAAGTTTTAGTGATGTTAGTATTTTAATGCATTTAAAGATCGCATAAATAATAATAATTATTTTATTTCAGGTAGTCAGGAGTAAATCAGTTTCAATTTTTCCATTACCTTGTACCTCAGTACGGTTCGACTGATTTTAAGTATATAAAAGTAAAGATAACACCTGAGATTAAATAAGATAAGTTTGCAGTAAAATTTAAAATAAGATAAGTTAAACAGTGCTAAAAATTTAGAGAATAAATAAATTATATGAAATAAATAAATTAAGCGGATAAATTGAGCCTAGATTCAGAAATAATTAAGTTGAGTTAAAATACCTACTAATTTAAACTAGGCAGGCTTAAAGTACATGTTAGTTTTGAAGAACTGTTTGTTTTGTTGCCAAAGCAACATGAAAATCATTGCGATTTTAGTTATTTTAAACGGATTTCTTCCATACGTCAAAGCTTCTAATTTTATTTATCTGTTGAACAAGTCCTTTGGCTATCCTCATAATATTATAACAAGTTTATTATTAGCAACATTTATTATTAGTATTTTTATAATTTTCATAATTTGTTACTGTCAATGTCAACGCAAGAAATCTATTACTTATGACCATGAGTGTACCAACGAATTAGCGTTAAGTCAGCTTAATAATGATTCCCCAATCCGTTATTATTCAACATAGTGTACAAGGAAAAGTGCAAGATTCATCCCGAAATATATTAGTCACCAAAGACGACGTTTTAGATTTGCCGAAGAATATTGTATCTGTTAAAGATAGAGTTCAGAAGTTTGCCGTAAGCAAGGGTCCAAGTTTTGTTCAAAACAGCCGCAAAATTGGGAGTAAATTGATTAGTTCACCCTGTGTCCAACCAATTGTAAAAGTTAAAGATTTATTTGTAAATCAGTCGACAGCAAAAGTCGAGAAAGTTACAAGTTTCACTCTAAAAGCAGAAAGTAAGCCAAATTCTCAGGTTTCCGAACCTGTTGTATCTTTTACCGATCATATTTTTTACGATTATACATTTGCCTAGAATTTTATTATATTCATTATGTTTTGAATTTTAAGTTATAATCCATTATTGAGGTCTGATTGTATTTTATGCAAGGTTTATTAGTCTTTTATTTTGCTAGCACCTTCCCAAGTTTTGTTGTTATGCAATCACGGAAGTGTTCGAGTTTTGCATTCACGCTGACGCAGCGACACGATTTTTTCTCTCTCTCCATCCCGCCTATGACGTCATTTCAAAAGTCCTTGCTTTCGTTTAGATTCTCGCAGCTCTTACTAAACCTTGTTCGTAATAATTTAAAGTCTTGTTAACTTTAACGCGTCACCCAGCGAGTCAGCGAATCATAGCGCGTCATTTTCTTCCTCCGCCTGTTGGAATGTCACCTTTGCCCGTTGCTCGATGAGATTTTTTTTCGTCCGCTATCTCGACGGAATCCGAACTGTACCCGAAGTCGCCGGAATACGGCAGCAAGCCTGCAAGCTTTTTCGTTGTCCCTGTAGAGAAAGCTCAGTTAAGTCCAGCGACCACAAAACGCAACTTTGCAAAACTTAGAATATCTGATGTCAGCAAATTCTTTTCTCCGCGTTGACGCCTTACACAGCACGCTAGTAGCTCAGAAAGAATTAGCATGGAAACTACAACGAAAACTTTAGACTCTTGCATATTTTTTCGAACCAGTGGCGTTCGCTCATTAAATTTTCATGGGACCAGTTTAGTTAAGGATATAGCTATCAGAATTTGATTTTCACGATAGAATTGCATATCAACAATGTTAGGGATATTTTGTTCTACATAGATAAATTTTTGCCATAAAACGTCGCATTTATGCACTTTAGATTAATCACGACCAATAATTTTAACAAAGGAACAACAAGACGAGATTTGTTTTTGAGTTGTTCCCGCAAAATTTTCCCGTTTCCCAGGGAGATATTTAGTCCATTTTTTGGGAAATCGACTTGCATTTGATTAGAATCAGGATAAAGTCAAACGAAATTGACCGCTTGGCTGTCACACACCTTACGACTGCGGTCAGTGGTTCTCTCTCTCTCTCTCTCTCTCTCTCTAACACACACACACACACACACCAGATCTGACAGTGTGTGATTTCTTATTATGTTGATATTTAAAGGATTGTGTGTTTACTACTCCTCCTCATACACTGGATGAACTAAAGGCTGCAATATATGAAAAGATTCGGTCTATCACTGCTGACGTACTGCAGAAAGTAATGAGAAACGTCCATTGCCTAATGAAGGAATGTTACCTCAGGGAGGGAAACCATTTAGAGGACGATATTTTCAAACCGTGAGTTATGTTTTGTTTTTTGAAAATGGCATACATGTACCTTTTAACGTCCAGAATTATGTAACAATATATATATATAATTACTGTACATTAGGCATTATCAAAATCTCCCACACCCGCACACCACCCTGTATTTTACTACATTTCAAATATTTCATATTTTAGGTTTGTGGCCCCTTTTATAGAAATTATTTTTGTAGATGAATGCCCGATGCTGTGCACTCATCCTCTCCATCCCCAACAAAAGCCTTCGAACGAGTCAAATGGTCGACTTTCGATCTCGCAACCGAAGTCCCAGGGTTCGAGTCTAGGACTGCGTATAGCTGCTTTAGTGACTGTCCCTTCATCTAGTACTTCATCATCGAAATTAGCCAAAAGTTGCAGTAAAGCAAATTATAATAACAAGAGATTCAAATACAGGGTGATTCTAAAGGTATAGTACAAACGAAAACCACAGATACCTCCCATGAAATAGAGACGAAAGTTCCCCTTCCACTTTGCCGAGAGATGCCTCCGTGAGGAGCTAGACAACGCCGAAAACCTGTGAAAATGAACTTCACACCTCTGTACAGCCAGTACCAGTGAAGATAGAAAGGCGGAACAACCGAAGTCAAAAGAAACACCAAAGTCGCCCATCCGAAAAACACTAGGCGGCAGCTGCGCAACGCATGCGCATGGGGTTCCACAAAGGAAATAGGAGTGTCCCGCAAGACAAGTGAAGGGAAAGGGTAGCGATCGACAACGGTAGGGAGAAAAGAAGCTATGAAGCATGAAGTGACAATTGCACAGCGGGAAACAAACACCATGACTGAAGCAGTGCAGTCGAGAAAAGTAGTGCGGGGTTGCAGAACCACGGGAGGACGACGTAGGATGTAAAAACACACTGAGAATGCAAGCAAAGTGGTCCGTGACACTCGACAGGCAACAGACGCGTACATGGTTCGGGGCAGAAATTGCGGCGCTGGCGGTGCAGCGCAAGGGGAGTCCCCAAAACACAGTGGGGAGACACCGCAGCAAGAACAAAGCACGGTGCAACAAAAGGGAAAGAGGACCGAACGGGGAATGGTACCTGCCAAGGAGACAACAAATGCGGGACGAGGGATTCCCCGTAGCAGCACCGATGGGATGTCACACAGAGGTCGTGCGCCAGCAGGACAAACACAGCAACTACGGGCACAGGAGGTTATTGCTAATGAAAGGTGCACGTACAGATAGGACCACGTACCCCATACTGACGTTGTAACAAACGTCGTGATGGGGCCCAATCAGCCTCTTAGAAATGAAGCCGGAGGCACATCGCTGGGTGGGAGCGGGCGAAAGGCTGCTGGAGTGTCGTACGGACCCCACCACTCCGCACGGTGGACGACACTAATGGACGAGGTCGGAATGTTTCCATCCCGATCACCAGGTCCACCGTTCCCAGACCTGACGCGGCTGCTTGCTTCCGAGCGCAACCCCAGCCGAACAACTCGAGTCCCTCCTCGGCCGCAGCCTTCCGCTCCGAAACCAAGCGTGGCCTCACACCACCGCAGCCGCACACTGCCGCGTGGGTGTGAGACCGGGCCGAGCAAGGCTGGACAGATAAACTGCGTGGGACAATCGTGTAATGAAGCTACGTGGGGGTATGCACGTCTGTTCAACTGCTGGGTTACCCCACATTGGTGTACACAAACACCACACGATCGTACGTAGTGCTCCCCGTCGACTCGAGCAAGACGGACGAAGTACGTATTGTGGGTGAATGGGGCAAGAATGAAGGACGCTACATGTGTTCCACGATGACAAGGCCCCAGAGTACATGGCCCCACCTGACGGCAGTGGTCAGGTAGTGAAGAGCACAGGCACGGGTGGCTCAGAAACGTCAGCTGATTGTACCACAGCGCCGTGCGGACGTGTGGGCTGATTGGAAGTGCAGCGTCAGGGAGCGTGTCAGTGAAAGAGCCGGTGCGGTGGTGGTGTGCTTGACGTACGACAATTGAGTACGTTGTTTCGAAGCCGTTGTGACCAGTGTGTGTGTGTGTGTGCCACCTGTGCACTGCAGTACAGTATTCCATAATTGGCACTATCCTCACCGTACCATGGAACGCTACACATTTGTAGAACTGATGGACATGCATTTTGTCTACGGCCTTGCAGATGGCAATGGCCGAGCAGCTGCACGCCTTTATCGCGGACGGTATCCGGAGAGGCGACAACCCGACAGCAGGTTGTTTTCGAACGTGCACCGTACCCTTGGTGAATCGGGTGTGTTACGTGCAGGCCATCATGTCGGTCACCCAAGACATGTGCGCACCGCGGCGGTCGAGGAGGACGTACTTGCTCGCGTGGACGACACACCGTCCACTAGCACCCGTAGCATTGCACGTGCAGTGGGAGTATCACAGTCGACAGTGTGGCGTGTCCTTCATGATGATCTGCTGTATCCCTATCATCCACAGCGAGTCCACGCGTTGCAGGCTGGGGATTACCCACGACGTGTGGAATTCTGTCAACGACTGTTGCAGTTTTGTACCGACGATCCCCGTTTTTCGCGCCATGTGCTTTTCACGGACGAGGCAACATTCACCCATGAGGGCATCTTCAATTGCCGAAACAGCCACGTGTGGGATTATGAAAATCCACATGCAGCAGTCGAGGTGCACCATCAGACCCAGTTTGCAGTGAATATCTGGGCAGGTATCATCGATGAACAGATTATCGGTCCATACCTGTTGCCACCACGTTTAAATGGCCGCCTCTATCGCACCTTTCTTGCATAAGTCCTTCCAGAGCTGCTAGAAGATGTACCCCTCAACGTGCGACATCGTATGTGGTTTCAATTGGATGGAGCGCCTGCACATTTTGATGGCACAGTGCGAACCCTTTTGCACCGTACCTACCCACAGCGCTGGATCGGCAGAGAGGGCCCCGTCCCCTGGCCCGCCCGTTCGCCTGACCTCACACCAATGGATTTCTTCTTGTGGGGCCACGTAAAAACACTCGTCTACGAGACCCCGGTGCGTGACAAGGAAACATTGGTAGCGCGGATACTTGCAGCATCGGCCGAGGTGTGTACCATGCCAGGGATTTTTGATATGGTTCGCCAGAATTTTCTGCAACGCTGCAATGCCTGCATTGAATGTGGTGGTCGTCAATTTGAGCAACTTTTGTAACAACGTCAGTCCGGGGTACGACTACGTACTACGTACTATTCCTATCTGTAAGTGCACCTTTGCGTGGCAATAAACCTCCTGTTGCTGTGTTTGTGCTGCTGGCGCACGACCTCTGTGTGACATCCCCTCGGTGCTGCTACGGGGAATCCCTCGTCCCGCATTTGTTGTCTCCATGACAGGTACCATTCCCTGTCCGGTCTTCTTTCTCTTTTGTTGAACCGTGCTTTGTACTTCTCCCCCCTGTGTTTGGGGACTCCCCACGCGCTGCATGTGTTTGTTTCCCGCTGTGCAGTTGTTACTTCATGCTTCATTGCTTCTTTTGTCCCTACCGTTGTCGATCGCTACCCTTTCCCTTCACTTGTCTTGCGGACACTCCTATTTCCTTTGTGGAACCCCATGCGCATGCGTTGCGCAGCTGCCGCCTAGTGTTTTTCGGATGGGCGACTTTGGTGTTCCTTTTGACTTCGTTTGTTCCGCCTTTCTATCTTCACTGGTACTGGCTGTACAGAGGTGTGAAGTTCATTTTCACAGGTTTTCGGCGTTGTCTAGCTCCTCACGGAGGCATCTCTCGGCAAAGTGGAAGGGGAACTTTCGTCTCTATTTCATGGGAGGTATCTGTGGTTTTCGTTTGTACTATACCTTTAGAATCACCCTGTAGATCGCTAAATCCAAGACTGCCGACCTAAATAGCCAACACGAGGAAGTTTCGGAATCATATGTGTCAAGGGCGCCCGCAGGGGGTGGGACAGAGGGGGCACTTGCCCCCCTCCTGAGATTTATGGAAATGGTGTAATTCACGTGATAAATTATAGCGATATTTTATAACAAATATATTGTTTTCTGTGACAGGATGCATGCAAGTTAGAGCAAATATTATCATTAGTAATATTCATTGGCTGCGATTAGGAGGGGTGTGGGGGCAGTTGCCTCCCAACTCTTTGTCACTCCCCCTATGCTAAATCTTATATACCAATGGAAAGTAAACTGTCCTTGCAGTCCCCTCCAGTTTTTGAACCCAATCGCCACAATTGTTATGATTATTTGAAATAGGGTTACATTTAAGCTTACAGTATATTTTACACTGATTATCTAACTATATAAAACAGCTTTTTGTCTGACATGAATTAATGTATAAATATACAGGGTGTCCCAGAAATAGGTTGCATAACTTCAGGAGCGTGTTCCTTTCATGTAAACAATGAAAAAAGTTTATATGAACATAGGTCCGGAAATGTTTCGTTTCTGAGTTATAGGTTGTCACAACACGTGCTCACTGGAATTTGTCTATCTACCACATTTGGTCTATGGCACTTAGTTCTTCACAGTACCCTAGAGGAGATGGCCACCCCCGGCTTCAATACAGGCCGCACATCGACGTCGCATGGCCACTCGAATACGCTCCCAAATGCAGTGTTTCGTATTGTCTCACAACCTACTACAATGCGATTGCGGAGAGTATTCACATCTGCCAGTGCAGACGAATACACACACCAGTGATTTCAAAAGGCCCCACAAGTAGAAATCAGAGGGGTTTAAATCTGGTTAGCGTGGAGGCCAAGCAATTGGTCCACCTCTACCGATCCACGGACCAGGGTACCTTCGATTCAGGTACCTGCGAGCAACAAGGCTAAAGTGTGCGGGAGCATCATTATGCATGTAGTGCGTTTGTTGAAATATGTTCAGTGGAACATCTTCCAAGATTGGCCTCTACAGCATTGTCATCTGCCAAACCATATATGAAGTGCATATTTGCTCGTTCCTGATTGGTGTACATGGTCTCAACAACGCCCACTCAGCACGTACCACTCATCAAATACCGGGTTGTGTTACAGGAAACCACCTGCGGAAGATAGATAATTCCAGTGAGCACGTGTTGTGACAGCCTATAATTCGGAAACCAAACGTTCCCGGAACTATGTTCATATAAACTTTTTTCATTGTTTACATGTAAGGAACAGGCTCCTGAAGTTATGCCACCTATTTCTCGGACACCCTGTATAGATAGATATATAGAATATTGAAATTACAAATGTGTGTAATTTAAAAACAACATATGAAGTAGTAGGAGCAATAAAAATAATAATAACAAGAAAAAGCAATAATAATAGCACTAGTAGTAGTAGTAGTAGTAGTAATAATAAAAGTTTCTAAAACTCTGCCCCCCTGAGAAAAATGCTGCGGGCGACCTTGATATGTGGGAATGTGACAGAAAGTGATGTAATAGATAGGTAAACAGGAGAATGAAGAAATAGGAAGACAAAGCAAGGAAGATGAAGGCAGGAAGATGAAAAGATATATATATATAAAGAAGGGAAGACAAAAAAGACGTAGATAAAGACACGGAGAAAGGAAGAAAGAAGGCAGGAAGAATAGAAACAAAAGAGAAGATAGAGATAGATAGAGGGGAATAAAATAGTGAAAGAGTTGAAGAAATAGAAAAACACACAGAGAAAGAGAGAGAGAGAGGAGGGGAGATAAAATAGGAAAAGAGGGTAAGCAATTGAAAAAGAGAGATGGGAGAGAGAGAGAGAGAGAGAGAGAGAACTAAGATAAAAACTAAAGTTATCATGTTTCTGCCTGCTAAGCCCTTACTTGATTAACATATTGCTGTGAATAAAATTAAATTATGAGGTTGACATTTATTTTTCATGGGGAATGTGCCCCCGTCAGGACGATCATGACTTGATTGATTGGCTTGGTTTATTTTATTTTGCTTTTCTGCCACGAGTGCTAATATGAAATTGATGAAGGATGAAGGAACACACACAAAGAATATACATGCTCAGACTGGGATTCGAAGCCTGGACCCCTCGCATTTTCATGATTTGAATTGGGAGTTCTATAATAATGTTGTTACTGTAAACAAAATAGTGAAATCGCTAAATGTTTCAAAAATACACGATATAAGTATATGCACTTTGTGTTTAATATAATTTTTTAAGTGGTTGAGTAGAAGAAATGAATCAGTACAGGCTTAACTCGGCCATTTCAAATAAGACATTAATTAATAAATAAATATTGTTAGTAATACTAAAAATAAACTCCTTGACGCAACAATCCTTTGCCCCTCACAGAAGTGTCGTCACTGTGGTGGATAATGCAGTTCCATGCAAGCAGGCTTAAGATGTCAAGATTATGTGTTCCTTGCTAAGGTCTTTCTGCACAAAATCCATTCTTGTTTTCATGACAACGATGAAAGCGGCAAACTCTTTGTCTATTGTGGTGTGTTATCTACAGGTGTATTAAGACTGTGACAATTTGATTTAGTTTGTGAACAGAACGAGACACGTGAAATCAATAGCCCACCTGACGAGACAGCAAATATTATAGAATGTTGTCAATTTCCATTCTATTATAAGTCAATTCCATTCTCATGAGAAATTTGGAAATTATCCGCCATTCTTCCAATATGGCGGCGTTACCTACAGTGTAAATGATCTGCAGAACAGTTAATATGTTGTAATTTATGTTACTAGTGTCATAAGAAAGATATAGTATATTAAAACAACAAGATAATGTCAATTACTTCCTTTATTTTGTGGAAACTTGAATTGGATGTTTGTCAGTGACGTGGATAACTTTATGGGTTTTGGGAATATCCATTTCATGAGAGAAGTAGCCATATTGGGCTATCTTGTAACATGGGTTGTTAGAGGTTCGGGAATTTTTTGCAAGGAAACAATAAGCAACTTGTATCGAATTTAAATTTTGAGAGAAAGAAAGTTTTCGATCCTGCAGCGAAATCCAATAGAACCCATTAGAATTTATGGGTCCCTGAACCTTTAACAATCCTGTTTGTAACTAATATGACTGTAATTTCTGCTTTTCTTTGGATTCAGAAATAAAATGAAATTTTGTATAACGGCACCCATTGAAACAGATAGACCCACACATTTTAAAATGTAAATGTGTTTGGTTAGATGTGGAGATTTATTCCAATTTTTTGGCGTTCAGCCTCCTAGTCGTGGCTCTGAGATATTCACTTTCCCGTTTATTTCCATTTCCATGTTTCTGTTCTTCATCACAACAAACAAAGAGCGGACCCCCGTGATTCCGCCACGGGTTCCTGATTCGATTCCTGGCATGAGCATTGCTGTTCATCATATCATCACTCATCCTTATCGTCGCGATTAACCAAAAGTGGAAGAGAAGCGACGCTAAATAACAAATATCAAATCATATACAGTATTAGTTATAGAATGACAATAGTTCAGGTTGGAACTATTACTCAATTTAGACGTTTTCTGGCAAGAAAATTAGCATCCAGTCTCATTATCATAATAATTCTCATAACACTAGATCTTTGAGATCCAAGCCTCGTATATAAGTATTAGTGGATAAATATACATTTATATTTAAGTGTGTGTGAGAGAGGGAGGCGGGCGGGGCGGAGAGAGATCTTTGATCGAAACTAATGGAACATCGTTAATTTGTTGCTATGTGAGAAATAGTAGTTGTGTATATGTTTTACAGTTGATTACAAGGCGACGAAGCTACCACTTATTTCCTTCGGGTTCTAAGTACAGGGTGACCCATAAAAAGTAACGGTACACATTTCGGTTACTTTTCTTTGGGTCAGCCCATACCTTAGAATATTGGTTCTAACCAAGGTCGTTAAATCTTGTAACATTTACACGTAATTTAGAAACACTTAGTACAGCAATGTATTATTATTATTATTAATAATATTTGAAATATGGTTACACTTAAACTTACAGTTTATTTTACGCAGAATATCTTGCTACACAAACAGCTTTTTGCTCTACATGAATTAATTTGTTAAGCTATACAATTCTGCTAAATGTTTAAAAATGTACAAAATGTAGAAAATTACAAGTGTACCTATATAATTAAAATACACAAGAACTAAAAATTAAGTAAGTACATGTGAAGGAGGCAATGAGGAAAGTGAAGTACGGTAGATTATCATCATAATTTGTTGTATAAATTTGGCCAAATTTATCTCTTTCTGTAGCAATGTTGCATGTTGCTACATTCTAATTACCTTGCCGCTTGGTAAGTGGCAGGAAATGCATGTTACTTCTCTCTTCATAAAATTTTGTCTTCTCGTTTAATATCTAGGAAACTAAAAGTTAAAATATACAAAACAGTAATATTGCCTGTACTATTATATGGATGCGAAACTTGGTCCCTTACATTGAAAGAGGGACATAAATTGAGAGTATTTGAAAATAAGATCCTTAGGAAAATATTTGGACCTAGAAGGGATGAGGAGACAGGTGAGTGGAGAAGGTTACATAATTTATATTCATGTCCAGATATTATTAGAATGACTAAATCAAGAAGACTTATTTGGGCAGGCCATGTGGCACGAATGGGAGATGAAAGATGAGTTTACAGGATTCATGTTGGGAAACCTGATGGTAAGAGACCTGCAGGAAGGCCCAGACGAAGATGGAGGGACGACGTTGAGATGGACCTAAGGGAAATTGGTAGTGATGGAAAAGAGTATATAGATCTTGCTCAGATTAAGGACAGATGGAAGGCCTTTGTTGCTGCAGCCATGAACCTTCTGGTTTAAGATGGCTAGAGAATTAGTTAGTTAGTTAGAACGCTAATTTGTGAGCAAGGTGTGCATATTTGCAGGTCTGTCTACATATTGACAAATTTCTATTAATTCAAACTTAACGTCCATCTAACTTACCTACAAGTTTCTCGTGAACATTATAAAACATGTAAAATATAAGCACTATGCCATGAAGACATAAATGGAAAACAGCCTGCTGTTGTCTCGGTTCTGCAAGGATGGTCAGTTTAAAACTGCTATCTTTCCTTAATACACAAGGCTGCATAATTTTCGACAGCGAAATATTTCTTAGGAGGAACATTAATGGACACAAATATTTTTTAATGTTTGTTACATAGTTCAGAAATGGCATATTATATGCTTTCAACCCCATTTTCTTTGAGGGAGTATAAAAACATCCCCTGCAGGGTAACAATAATATTCCTTTGCCGGGGATATTTTTTGTTTGGTGGGGGGGTTCCCTGCCACCCCCCAAGTTAATTCGCACACTGCTTGAATTTCCTGTTTCCAAAAGTAGAAGTAACAGTACGTTTTTGTAGATATTCTTCAGACACTAAGAACTAACTGAAATATTCATAAATATGCAACATTTCTTTTTAAAACAGAAATGCAAACTATGATTCTTTAAATTCAATCTGTTTTATTTTCTAATGAGATTGTCTTTGTTTACTCATTTCAAAATATGTAGAATGTATGTTACAAACAATGGCATAATATTAAAATATCTAGGGATGCTCATACAATGTCTGTGCTTGGTACTGTGAGAGATCGAGAGGGGGGGGGGGGTGCAAACCACAATTCTAGCCCAGGGTGCCAAAATTTCTAGCTACTTTGTTGTGGGGCTGCACACTGTGTGAACAGGTATTCTCTATAGTGACTTGTCACTACTGGGCCTGACCTTAAAGAGACAATATACGGTAAGAAACTTATCAAAGTAATTATACTGTAGATATTCAACTTGAGAGATTTGTTATCATTGCAGAGAAGCTAGTACCAAATTGTAGTAATAGATGGCAGCACCGTTACGTGATAAGTTATTCATTATGTGAAGATTTATTTTAAATTGTGAGAATACTTTTTCAAAGTATTTATTTACACCAAATATATTGCACTTCACTTCGAACGCTGTAAGAAATTTATTGAAAATTTTACCTTCAATGTTCATACTTTACCAACGGTTTGTAAGCTGTACTTTGTATACTGAAAATATTCAAGCTTGGAATTTTTCAAATGTAATCGTGTGTTTTGTACCTTCTTCTATCTCGTATATTAATCAATCTTTGTAAAGGCGCAAACTTTTGTGCTTTAAAACTTTCAAAATCCAACAACAATAATGCACCGAAACTGACACCAAAGAATTTATTTGGGCTAAACCGGGACCTCCGAGATACTACGGGCCCAACACAGCTTCCGTGACGCTACAGGACTGGTCCGGTGTAAGTCATTTACAGCATTGAACACAGTGTATTATAATTGATTGATTGAATTGGTGATTCACGTCCACCTTATGCACAGTAAGTAAGGCTAACCGGGACTGGACATACAGTTTAAAGTGAGATCCGAACCACTTTGTGCCTCCACCAGGAATCGAACCCGGGACACCTTGATTACAAGGCTACTACCTACCACAGCGCCATAGGGGAGGATTTAGAAGAGGGTAATATTTAGCTTTCTGACTGAATCGTTCTGTTCTGTTCATACAGAATGCTGCCTTCACCTCCAAAAACATTTCCAATATTATATACGACATTGGAAAATACGTAAACAATTTTTGATAATTTGAAATCCAATCT